>NW_026095763.1:217364-705754 GCF_023614345.1 Adelges cooleyi
TCCATCACCAATTATTAAAATTGATTTGATATTTACAACAAACCGAAAAAAAAAAAATTGATGAAAAAATACATTGAGTACATCTATTAAGTACTCAATTATTTGGTATATAGGAGAGAATTAGTTATAAAAATAAAAATACACTTTATTTTTTTACAGATATAAAAGAACAATTTTTTTTAATAAAAAAAGGTACTAATGTAATATTTGTCTCTTTGAACAGTGCACTAAGGATTAGATAACAAAGTGATGTCAAGATGTTTCCATTCACCGGTTGTATTTGGTACTGTAAATTGGAACCTAATGTCGTTTGTAAGATACCTACTATAAAGTTGTTTATTTCTTGTATAAAGTTCGTTTTTTTCAAAGTTCTCGCCGGGACTTCTGCGTTAGCTTCTGAAAAATGTGTTCGTTTTGATCAAATACCTAGGAAAACACTTGGTTCATAGAATTTGAGCAAACGTGGTAAGAACTGATGCATCTTACACATCATACAAGAAATCCCAGAATAAAATATTTCCAGTTTATTTACATAGATAGATATTTATATAGATGCAAAATAATAATTTGAAAAGATTTGCTATTCCTTAAACGCTTGACCAGTTCGGTCGCCTATGAGAGTTTGTTTTACCTACTCTTTTAAGTTTTACTCTTTGATTTTCTCAATTTCCTGCTTAGAGAGGGTGCCCGATGTGACGGAGTGTCCAACAAGTGACAGTCAGCGCTTGGAGACTTGTTGGAGAAATATATTTCCTGTATGTTAGTTTTTTTGATACAGCCTAGTAAAAAATAAATTGACTAAAATATTGATAGTAAAAATTGACTTGGGATAGTGCAAAAAAGAATTTATTTTGCAATGATGTAGTTAATGATGACCTAATCTAACTTATTACGATACTATTACTATTATTTGTTAATCTATACTTAAATCTTAAGCCGAACCAACGCACAAACATTTTTTACAATTATTGATATAGTGTATAATATGTAATATCGTTAAGTAATACAGGTTCTAAAAATATTAATGTTTTTACTTAAAAACTGTAGGTACTCTGATTTAAATATTGTAATGGACGATTTAACAATTTAATAGGGTGGCATGAACTTGTAGACTTTTTCGAAGTTAGAGGACTTTGATTTTTCGATAAAGTTAAACACAAATTAAACCTGTCTGTATTATTAAAATTATTTTGTTTGAAAATCATCGAAGCCGGCTAGACTCAATTAAAAATATGTCAGTGTGTATAGAACTACCTTAAAAAAATAACAACAAAAGTAGAATTTAATAAAAAAAAAAAATAAACATCCATATGTCTCAAAACAAATGACAATTGAATATCAAATCACAATTAAATAGTGTTAAGAATACAGTTTATATCTTTCTATGTACCTACGTATCATAATTATATATATTTTTTTTTATGAAAATAATCAACACATGTTTTAATTTCTATGAAATATGTATAATTAAATGTCTAAAAAGTAATAATTAGAGGAAAAGTAAGTTTATATTGTTTAAATCATTTACCAGACGACAAAGGTTTTTTAAACCGCAAAGTTTTTTTTAGTTTTGAAATAACAGTAACATTGTTTTCGAGGTGTTTTTTTTCTGCAACCTCATTATTGGCAGCTGTTGTTTCATTAGTGGAATCATATTTTTCATTTAAGCTCTATGCAAAAAAAAAAAAAAAAATACAAATTACATTAATTTTTATATTTAAATATAAAACAATTTTGTTACCGAAGTGTTGACAAAGTTCTTTTCCCGAGTCAAAACATTATCTTTGCCTGAAAAATAATCTTCCAGTCTTTTATTTACTACATTTTTGACGTCGAGTTTAATTTGATCCAACAAATCATTGTTTTTAAACAGCTCGTTTACTTTTAATTTTCCAAGTACTAAATTAATAATTATTCCATTTGCTGGCGACAAAGACGACAGAAAATATTCACGACTTGTATCGTAATCAACGCGTTTCATAAGAGCTTCTAGTCTTGATTTCTTCAGCTCGTAAAAGTCTCTATCTAAGCTTCCTTCGTGTTTCCACCGATGATTATCTAAATCCGGCTTATCTTCACCATGTACTAGATCATAAGTCAAGTTATTAACCCTTCTATTGGGACCATCTACTAAATATTCGTTGTTAAATGGAAACAGTTTTTCAGGAACAAATTTTCTATGGTTATTAAAAAGCACAGGCTCGGTTTGGACGTATTTAGAACATTTTTCCGTTCCATACAAATTGCATTGTTGATAACTGTCCTGAACGCCTAACAAAACTTAAGATTAGTTTGTTCATAATTTATGTAAAAAAAAAAAAAGGATTCAAAAGCTCATAATTTGCACATCGATAAAAACATCAAGTTAATATAATTTATATTAGGTATACTATAGCAAACTTGCAAGGACTTTTTCTATGGATTCGATAGTTATTAAAATCTTGTTGAAGTTTATTGTACTTTTCTTCTAAACATTTGTACTTTTGCGTCCAATACATTTCTTGTGTTTGCATAGCATTATCACCTGGCTGTGGTATCAGCTAAATTAAAATAATTAATTATACTTACAGATTTAAACAACTTACATGATATAGCATCTTGTCTTTGTGGACATCCCCACAGTCGTAGGTCATGATATTTTGACGGCCACTGAACTTAGGAACTCCGTCATTTATATTTACAGACATGTTACTATCGCAGTTTTTTATTCCATCTTTAACGACTTCAGCAGCATTGGGAGAGGCATCCTCGACGGTCATCAAAAATGTATTTTCCATTCTTAATATTATATTTCCTGGAAGTTCATTCTCAACTGCTTTACTTACGGATGTTCAACTGCAAATGCAATATTTCTTACAGAATGTTATGTGCCAATGATTAAACATAGAGATATGTATTATACATAGATACTCCAAGTTAATAGAAAGGATTTATGAATAATTGTAATGGCAGCCAAAAATCTAGTGGTGTAGGAGCCGTGCCAATAGAGTTGTAATTTGTTCATCCATGAAATTGTAATATTTTACAAAGATAATTGATTTAATAATATGTTTGTTATTATCGATGCAACATTAAAACATTGCAACAATATTAGAGTTATTTCAATTTTTATTTATTTCAAAAGTTTTAACTTGAACATTTTCCAGTGTACATCATCAACACTGTGTTTTTTTTAACTGTGTAAAGAATTTTTTAACTTTAAATAAATTATAGTTGTTACTTTTAATTAAGTAAAATGCGCACGTCTTGTAAGACGTTTTTACATGTTGGTCTTGTGTTCAAACGAAAAAAGTTTTACCTAACTAATGTATCATTTTCCGTTAGACGGATTTCCAGTTAATCTACTTTATATCGAAACAGAGCACAGCAAAGCGATGTCACCCTTTTTGTCTATTCAATATTTACACACAATATACAAAAAACATTTTTAAGACACTTTCTCGATACCAACGTCCAACCCATTTTAAATATGATTACCTTGTGGTCAAGCCAATAGAAAATAAAAATTAATGAACCAAAGTCTATAAGCAACTTGAGCAACTTATACTATGGTCTCTGCGTAACCTCGATTACCCAGTCATGCTTAATAATGCAATCCTTTCTACAGCCAGTGCAGTTAAGTTAACATTGGTCTCACTTTGGACTAAACTAAAATGTGACCTCATGTAGAAATAAACGTTTCTTTATACATTGTATACAAATCAATCCACGTACTGAGCTGGGTCTTAAACTTAAACATTTTCCTAAAGACATATATCCATCAACACTGCGGTTTTAAAAACAATAACTATAAATAAATCATGGATCGAGTAAAGCACACTCTACGTACTACAACTGAAATTGTTCTTTATTTATTTGGACTCTTAATATATTTTCTAAGCAGTTACACAGGCAACTTATACTCTGGTCTCTGCGTAACCTCAATTACCCACCAGTCTGCATAATAATTAATTCTGTCTACAGCCAATGCTGTGAAGCACATTGGCCTTACTTTGGACAAGAGACTCACTAGGGGTCCACATACAAACCTTAAGCATAAAGCTTGTAGAAATCTATAATCCGAAATTTTATTGTCATTTTACTACTGTCATCATACTTGCTACCTATTACATGTATACTCGTATATTGTAAATAAATATTTAATGAAAAAGAAAACTGGAATACATGTTTTTTACACTAAATGAGTTCTTACTACTATACTTTGTAAAAATATACAGAAAAGTCGAAAAGCGAAAATTAATCAATATTTTTTTAGAAAGCTGAGATTATTTTACATAAGAAACTAAATTTTAATAATTTTTTTAATGACCGAAGATACAATAAAAAAAGAACGGTAAAAAAGAGGTGTCAAGACAAAATACTTACCCCCATGGCCAAACGAACTATCTTTTTTTAATGGCCTAAGTTTATCAACATCATAATTTAGAACACTATTCACATGTGTTACAAAACCGGATTGCTCGATTATTTCATTGACTGCGATTTTCTTTTAAACCGAACAAAATATTCTAATTCATTATGAAAACTACAACATATACTTTTTATTTTAAACGTAACCCAAGTGTTATTTTAAATTAAACTTTTTTTAAAAATTTTAACATTTTTATGTACACAATATATTTTACAGGTAATTATTTTTATTGTTTGAAATTTAATAACACTACACACTTTCAATATAATATTATGATAAAATAAATTATACATACAACTGGCGTCGAGTCAATATTTTTAACGAGTCGACTGTCATAACAACCGTTCACGTCCTACAAGTGACCTTAAATATTATAAAATTAACGCAGGTATGTTTGAGGTCTTAGAGTCAATATGAAATTAGGTAAAGCGATAAAATAAAATCACTTGGCTCGATTGGTAAATATATTGAAACTATTGCGGCTGTCAAATTGTTAATAAATGAATAACTTCTTTCAAGTCAATTAAAACGATGCGGGACAGTTGTTAGGCAGCTAAGTTGGCTCCAAACAAACCTAAATAGGAGGCATTGAAAATACAAATTAATGAAAATGATTAATTTTCAAAAGTAAACAAGAGTTATTTTATTTATCGAGTATATTTTAAGGTGAGGGTACTCAAATTATTATTTGATCAATACAGTTACTGTAATACATGCGTTTTTGTAAAAACCAATATACAAAATAACTGTATTATTATCTAGGTATTTGTCAACTGCTTTATATTTTTACACTTTAATCGTTTATAATTGAGACATTTTATTAGAACAAGAGTCCAATTATTTGGCTTTTTTTGCAAATGTTACGGACCCTATTTTGTAAAGGACTTTAAGTAACGGTTAAATTGTAAATTGATCTTTGGCAGATGTGGTTTAAAGATAAAATAGATGATGTTTAAATAATTTGAGACACCAGAATTAAAGAATATTAATTCTTATACTCCATTTGTACAGTTTAAACGGTTAAATTGAACGCAAGTTAATTTCCGACAAGTAGGTGTAACAATATATGTTTGAGAAAACGTCGTGGATTCGATAGTGTTGACCTCGCTGCCAGAAATCTAATCTAACTTAACCGACAACGCCTACAAAGAGTACAAGGTTAAACTCATGACAACAGTAGTGTTTGAAAATGATTAAAACAATTAGATGAATTAAAACTATTGGGCATGGCTGATTGTCGACAAAAAGCACATAATATATAATAAGCACAAATAAAGAGAACAAATATAACATGCACTAATTGGGCTGTATCAATTTAAGAACAAAGAGAAGCTAGTTGGGATGTACATATTGTTAATTGGTGATAGTTGAGCGAAGGTCGGATCATACTACAACATAAAATCATACTAATCATGTATTACAACACCAAATGTGTTATTTTTTATAACATTTTATATTATATTACAATATTTGATATTGTGGTAGAATATTGCAAATAGTAGATACTATGTTACAAAGTAAAATGGTGTAACATGTATTTAATTAACTTTTTCAACTAAAAATCATTTGCTGGACATTTTATCTCTGCGATAACTAGTTTTAGATAATTACTAATTAAATTATTACAGTTTTAAATTTCACGATGGGTGGAAGAGCGGAATAATTAAGTATTACTTTATTTGTAAGCATGACTTAAACGCACTACTTATGGCTTTGGTACGCATTACTTTAACTTCCGTCCTAAATTTTAAAGTTTTCACCGGCGTCAACAAGTTCTTGTCTCTCGATCAACAGCTAATCTTCGAAAGGTAAATTTCTTCAAAATTCAAATAGTAGACATTTCGTTTAAAGTATTTTTGTCTTTTATTTTTTCAGTTGCCAATCTATTTTATATTTTGCCTTTTTAAACGTATTATATTATGTCTGTGCGTTATTTCACTGAGTTATATTTTAGGTACAACGGTGTCATAAGAAAATTTAATTAATGTTAATAGATAATGAATAAAGTTTTTTTTAGAGTGGAAAACACCAAGTGTTATTTTGTAGTACAATAAATCCTATCCCAAAAATTTGGCTCATGAATGATTGTTGCGGGACTTATGGAAAGGAATGCAGTTGGCAGTTGGCACTGATCCACCGAAGAGCCAAGAGGCACATAAAAAATCCGAAATATACACTAAACCTGAAGAGAATTGTCAATTGGATAAAACAAACTGGTGTATCATTATTCATTATATCTGTCGGGTAATAACATAAAAACTACTATCCAATTGAATTAATAATTTTATATTAAAGCAATATTATAAATCTATTTAACACGGGAGTACAATGTAATTGAGATCGTTTAATTATTTTTAAAGCTGTAATTGTTCATATTGATGTCTCTCAATTTTTTGGGTAAATGTTTAACCATATATAATGAGGTTAATGTGTAAAAAATGGTGTGTATTTTAATTATACGTTCAAAAAGCAGGATTCTATCTATGGGTCATTTATAACTTATGTTATAAATGTATTTTTTATTAATGATACAAAACAAATAACATATTTTGGTACAATAATACACGAAGTTCTAAATATTATGACACCAACGTTAGTGGCATAATTATTAAATATTAATAAAGAATAAAGGAATAATAATTAATACAACAATGGTTGAAAGTTTCACAAAAGAGTAACATGGGCGTAAGTGATAAATAAACACAAAAAGTACTTTGTTAACACAAACTTTGATCTATTATCAATAAATTTTACTTCGGCAAACATTATTCTTTGTTGAGTTAAAGCTGTCTAAAATCTCTTTAATGTCTTTGTCAGTGTGTTTATTGTTTCTATTACTTGTTACATTCTACTTTTAGACCTATGGTTATTACAAATATAGTATTAAAGTATATGTAGTTTTATTAGTCTTGAAAATCATACATTGTTTTGTTTACATTGTAATTTGTTTTGTCTAAAAATGTGTATATAAACGTAAAACGTATGTTCAACATATAAAACTATAGACTGTCTATTTTGTGCGAACAATTTCTCAAAATGTATTTTTTTTTTTAAATATTCCTACTCCAGGATTCTCTCTTAAACTGGTCTAATTTGTTAGGTCTATAGATACAATAGTTATAGCTTATAGCTTCGTCAAATGTTCGATTGTAATGTTTTTGCCTTTTGGTGAAAAGAAAGCTTCGCCCTAGGCCTTTTCGTTGCACGCCTCGCGTTACTTCATACATAATTTTTTTTTTTTATAATTATTATAATATTTGTTAAACATACTTATTACGAAGAAGGCGATTGATTACATACTAAAACTTTACATACTTTCCATATTGTATTTGGCCCACAGTAAATTTATACTGAAGTAGAGATATATGTTTTCACGTAAACTTGAATTTTTTTTCTCGAAAAGTCAATTTCTTTATTTAGTTCGTTAATGGTGTTGATTCTTTGTATCTAAATTATGAACCATTTAACATTAAAAAACAGGTTTTTGAGAATGACATGGAATGGTTATGATAAAAATAAACTGTCAAAACAAAGTAGGGTTGGTTTTTAATACGAGTGCATTTTATATCTAGTTGCCTCAGTCAAAAATATATGCTAAAACCGCCACTGGTTCGTTAAGTAGTTCAAATTTGAATAGTGATTACATTAATATGTGTTAATACTAATTACTATACACATCATGTTTAATGTTATGACTTATGTACAACTATACTTATTAAGCAAAGAAACTTACTAAAAACTGAATGTTTTTCCAAATTATTGTTTGATTATCTTTTATAACTTGGTAACAGATGTCATGTGGATTTATGTAACTTTTTCTGTTGGCGTGAGTTAGTAATTCGTGTAAGTCGGTACTTACATCTTAGTAGTAACTTAGTTACTGAAAAAAGGCAAATTTAACCCTTAACTTGGCAAAAGCAAACACAACTTGTATAGTAATAATGATAAATAGTATTTCAGTAACACAATAAAGTAATAATTGGAAAATTATTGTAGAAATGTATTATGTACGTAGAACAATAAAGTTGACTTATTAAACTGTTAACTTACATGACTAACTAACTAACCCAATGAGACGCCTTTTCAGGAAGCTGTCAATAAAATAATATCAAGTTACAATAAGTTCGTAATCGATGAAATGGTAGTACAACACAACAAACATGTTTTATGTAACAGAGTTAGTTTGGTCTGAAGTTAAACGACAAGTGAAGTCAAACAACAAGACATTTAAATTGCCCGTTGTTGAAAATCGTTTGCTTGAAGCAGTGGACAAAGTACCTCTAACCGTTGAAATGTGGAAGAACTTTATAAGCCACATTATTTTATTCATTTAATTATTTGATTTAAGTATATACTGTTATTTTTTAAAGAAACTATTTTAATTGCATTTTTTTTTTTTTGGCATTATTCGACTTTATACATATTAAAGTCAATAAAAACTTTATTTTATTTTTTATCAATTACTTCCTGATAAAAACCGATAAACTACAAATATTAGACAAAACAAATCGTAGATTCACAGTCACCAACATTTAAATTTAAAAAAATACATTTAATAAAACTATTAAGTCGACGCAACAAATAAAATATATTGGATAAAAATAATGCATAAGAATAATACAAAATTGAAATAACGATTATTACAGTTCTGGCGCCTTGATGTACAATTAAATATGATGCTTCAACCCTTGCAATTGATATTGTCGTTTTTTACAAATGACAATTGAGGAATCTCTTGCACATTACTTTTCAAAACAAAATTTATAAGGTTTATTCTTAAAGGTCGCTGAATCCAAATTTTGCATCAGTCTTTAGACTGGTCCCTAATTAGGTGGGCATATTTTTTTAATTTTAACCATTTTTTAATTACATATTTTACATTAACTAAATATATATCAGTACTAATCAACAAAATACAGTACTTCGGTAGTATTAAAAATGAATACTGTGCATAGGGGCGAAAAGGGACAAACCAAAATGTTATAAAATAAATAAATAAATACTAAGACTACCCATGTATAAGATATACATTTTTTAAATACACTCATATATTTGTATAAACATTTTTAAAAAAATGTGCTTTTGTTACTATTTTATAATTACATTAATAGTTGTAATATTTGTTAAAAACACTTACATTGTTCTTGAGAACTTATTTTAAGAAAAAAAAATAAACAGTCATTTCTATTAAAATTATTATGTTGATAACTTTCATCTGTTGTACAGACAAAAATAGAATAACTTATTTGAAATTATCGACATTGTGATGCAAAAGCTTTCACTGCCATCTACTTGTCTACAAACTCTACGGCGATATCACTATCCCTATTTGGGCGTTCAGAAGATATCACTCCTTATTTGGATTTAGAAACTATTACACTAAACCGCGTCTCTGCGTTCCACATACGACATCTCGGGGTTACTCTAAGGCCCGTTTCACAGGTTAAAAAAAACTCAAATTTTTTCGCTATACGGGGCATATTATATTTTAAAACAAAAAAATTAAAAAAACCGTAAAATATTGGTTGAAAATAGTACGTTTTGATGCAATTCGATAGTTAAAAAATCGTTTTAAAGTATGACAAATAAAATATGTACTTATAATTAATATGCTTTTACCAACAATACTTTGTTTAAAAATATTTGATCTATTTTTAACATACTACACAACACCTATAACCTATACCGCAAATATTCCTTGCACAGCAGAAAATGACCTCTCCTAGTAATGATAGTACAAATATTCAATAGGTACGTACAGGTACGCCGCACCGCTAGGAACACTTATTTTGATCTTATTTTGCGAATCGTGAAAAACGATTTTTTTCTTTAGTTGTAAAACTTATAAAAGCATCTCGTATAAAAAGCTAATATTGTAGTAGCTATAACTTTAATGTACTCGTCTAATTTATCTAGTTTTTACGCCTAAAATTAAATTTAAAAAAAATAAACACAATCATAAAAAAAAATTGGGGGCTACCATTTAAAAATCCAAAGTTGATATGGTTTTAACGTAAAAGGGATAGTGTTAAAATTTTGAAAAATATTTGTCCCAACTAATAACTTAAAAAAAAAATAACAATATCTTAGAAGATATTAGACTTTTTTAAAAAATTGTTGTTATACTTTTTGTAGGTATAATAAAATTGCCTTTTTTTGTTTTTTTACTTTTTTTAATTGTCTACAAAATATGTTACAATGTATTCATTATTTTGATTAGTTATTTTTTAGTTAATCATTATTAATTCAGTTTAATTTTGACCCAATAAACGTTCGTAGAAAATAGCTACAACAAGTTTGTTTAAATTCAAATACATAGGTACTTATAATTAAGTAAAGTACAATACTCAGATATTTATAATATAAAATCAATGTCTTTTTTTTTTTCTATAGCAAATCTTTCAATAACATCATCTTCGTTCAGTCAAAACACATCATTTTTTTTCCATCGCACGGGCCGAACCAGAAATCCGATAAGTAATTTGAACACAGATTTGAATTCGCCGCGAAATCTACTTAGGATCGGTCAGGGTACTTTTTTCAATTTTTAATTTTAACCCTTCCAAATTTGATTTAAAAATTTTATAAAAAGTACGTTGACCGATTTCAAGTAAACTCCATGACGAATTCAAATCTGTTTTCAGCGACGGAACAAACAAATTACTATTATATTAAAATGGCTTTTACTCACAGACAAAATGATTTAAATTGAAAATAATACCATATGAAGCTTATACAAATTAACAGGTAAATTAATTGACATGGTCGAAATTTATTACAACCACTTTTTTCTTGGGCCAAGGGGGGGAGGGCGATCGCCCCATCGCCCCCCCCCTCAAATCCGCCACTGTGTGCCCAGCTCGCACCGTACTTATACAACTTAAACGTTCTGTTGCTGCACAGACCTATTGTTGTACTTTATACTGTCTATTATTACACAGGGTTGTTCAATCTTTTAAAAGTCAATTTTCATTATAAGTTTTTACCAACTTTTGCTGTCAACTTTTTGTTCTGCCTAAACCCTCTTCCATCCTAGACGGCCTCCAGGCATAACAACAACATACTACAAACACAGATTAAATACTATGTATATGTATTTAATATATGCTACAAATCAATAACGTCCAGCAAATAATTATTTTTAGTCAGTATAGTTTTCTTATTTGATTAATCGATGTAAAATATTTGGAAATTCAAAAATATGCCCCCCCTGGCACTCCCCCCCCAACGAAGTGGTCAATAGAAAAAAAATATGCACGATTTGGGTTCAGCGGCCTTTAAAACTTAAAAATTGATGGAAAATATTTTTAAAAAAATGGTCAAATTGTGTACAGTTTATTTGAAATCGGTGTATACTGTTTTCTTGGCGGACAGCGGCTACTGGCTAGGTTCGACGCCACGACAGCCGTCTGTCGTAATGCTCAAAACCGGTGTTTGTTTTCTTTTGGAATGCAGTGGGTAGGTATAGAAAAGAAAAAACACGTTGTACAATAACAATATTATTGATGTCAAGCCACATTATATATTTTATGCTTAACACGTTCCCCTCCTTTACGACAAAAATAATGTGCACTTACTATTCAAGGAGAATACGATGTAACATTTTATATTCTTAACTTGTTCCAACAGTGACAAACTAGTGTTATTATTATTTATGTATTCAATTTCGAGCTAAAAACTTTTTGTCCATTTTACCTTGACTAAATTATATATTAATAAAACACGTTTGTAAGTACCTATGTTCCTTCAAAATCCACCCCCTCAAAAAGAAAAAAAATTGGTTTTACTATGATGAAAAATTGTGATGAGTTGAACTTGAAAACATTGCAACCAAATCGTTGGCAAATGACTTCCTCAGAAACTAATTCTACTTGTACTAAAAATGAAATAGCAACACAATTTTTTTGACTAGCCTAATAGGTAGTAGACATTAGGATTTTATGCAATTCGAAAAAAAAGATAGCAATAACTCGTTATCGCACTATCGCAATCGTTCGTCTGTTATCATATTAGTCAGTTTTTACTTTTTTTTGTGCCTTTGCGAGGTATTATAGAAAAAAATAATACAGTATATACTTCAGTTTTTATATTATTTTAGTATTTCATAATCTATATATTATGATATAACTATTGTAATTGTCGTTTCCTTAAAATATATTTTCAACTGATATTTAACTTATAACCAGAATAGTGACGTGCCATACTCAAACATTGAACTTATTCGTTGAAAACGACTTACAATTAAGTACATATTGTGTAAAAATTTCTAACACTCGCAATCCAATTGGTACGATTAACAAATTTTAATGCTACGCTTATAGCAGTGTTGTAATGAAACATAATTGTTTATAGTGTTCCGATGTCGGAGAGGACACACCTTCGTAGTGTAATAGTTCTAGTTACAAGTACCAGAACTATTAAGAAATGTGTATGTTGTTCAAGTCGAAACCAATTCAGGAAGATGGATTTGTAAATAATTTAAGACTTTTTAAATTATAAGTTTAAATTTATTACACGTGTAAAACATAAAATAGACAAACTGCCTGCTACAGAGTTGTATCTTGCATGAGTATAGTAATTCGTTATAATTAAATAATTCGATAAAATGGCAATAACATGTTTTTCCCAAATAGCTTATCTGAGCGGAACAGACTCTAAGTAGTTTTTATATATATATTTGCAATTTTATTTAATCACTACGCCAGATAACCATGCAGGTGTGCTCTGTACCGACCATGAGTCGGCGTCCGTATTTGTATAATAAGTATGCCGATTATAACAGATGCATTGACTATTCCACACCCATCAGAGTGACATCATTATAATATGAGTAATAATAAGCTTAGTGTAGTTGTGTGTTTGTGTAAAGGGCGTGTGAAGGTTATAGCATATAACAGTAGCACAGACGACAGTGTAAACAACAATCCGGTTCTGGGCACTATATACTCCGGACACTTTAAGAAGGTACCTCGTCGAGTTGAAGGCGACCGGTTTCCACCCCACAACTTCATCATAACTCGACACCGCCTACGAGTTTTGGTCCGCCGCACAGGTACTTTCTTAAAGTGTAGAAATGTTTCGCTAGGCCAGTATTAAAAGAATCTTGTAATATTAATTAACTAGTAAAAATTGGTAAGCAGTACTAATACCTACTCTATTCCTTGATTTAGGGAGTCGGAAAGAAAAATGTATCATACAATTTGGTCGAGAATATTTGAGAACTCGTTCACATGGATAAAATTGTTCGGTCGTTATTAATCAATATGCATACAATGAAGTAATGGTTGTTTATTAAATAATTTTTTTTTACACTTGCTAAAATGGACAGTTTCCTTAGGAAAGAATAAAGGTATTTAAATAAATATTATTGATAGTCCAGAACTCCCAAGTACATTTGCATTTTATATTTCTATTTTCAATACTCACTCACGTCCCACTTTTCATGTAAGTTTCCACCCCCAAAACTACAGTTTTTACACAACTATTAACTAATTATTTTGTTAAGTAATGTTCATTGTAAAAAAATTGTGTTCTTTTCCTTTTTT
Organism: Adelges cooleyi; assembly: GCF_023614345.1. Lineage (NCBI taxonomy): Eukaryota > Metazoa > Arthropoda > Insecta > Hemiptera > Adelgidae > Adelges > Adelges cooleyi. The sequence goes on from NW_026095763.1 coordinate 231,321, forward strand.
TTTTTTTGTATATTACCATTCATAATTTCTAATTTATTATGTATGTTGCACTCTTACTTTTGGGGCGTTGAATATATTATTGCTATTATTAATATCTACCATACCGCATTTATTGGAAATCATTAGGTTGTGTAACTGGCTAATTCTCAAACTGCCTATTATTTTTTTTGTAATTAACGTAAAGTTATGAAATTTTAGAAAGAAGTATGCACGCATACGTCCCATGTCGTCGGTTTTTGTTGATACCTGCAATAGAAGCATAAGTTTTATTCAATGTTTAAAGTTCACTTTTTTCCTGTTTTCAATTACTTTAAATAACACAAATGATGTATGTTGAACATTAATAGCTTTATTTTTAGGACAGTTGATTGTTGACCATTAACAGTGAAAAATGTTGGAAACTGATGCTATAACAGTCTAAATGAAAAAAAAAAATTACCCACCCATTAAAACATCTCATTTCTGTTAGATTTCAGCATTGAGACTTGGAGGTAATATCAAAAAGTACAATATCCAAAGAAGACAACAGAAAAAATCATTTGTTTTCATTGGTTGAATCATGCTTACGACAATCAATAGCAAGAGCATCGTTCGATCGTGCTAAGAGTGTTTTTGTCCTGTACTGAAGTATGTTTTTTTTCTAATTCATTATTTCAATTAGTAAATAAGAAAGATAAACTTATTTTGTAAAATTTTAGAAATTTAGATGCTGATCCTGATGAATGTTTTGTAAATTTGTACAAAAGTATTGGTGATGTCTTATAAGACCATTGCTAATGCAGCCAACGAGAGTGTCGAGCCCACGGTATTTGATTTCCACTGGCAGAGGATGTGCTTGAAGTCTCTGTTAATGGTACTGTAAATCTCTCTTAATTAATTATTTATAATGAGTGGTGTAATCAGTACCCGCCTTGAGTATCCACCTCCTACTTTACTATGTACGCATGTAGACCGTGTACTCATAATGAAAATCATGTACTCAAAACAATTATTTATACAAGTAGATATGTGCTGTACTCAGAAAAGCGAGAAGTGATATATCATCAGGGACTGATTTAGAATCTTAAACCATAAGCAAAATGTCTGGTGGAGGGGGTAAGGGCTTCCTATAAATTAAATAAATACCTCAACTAAAAATGTTTTCCTAATATTTACTACGTACATCACTACTACTAGAAACTAGTTGAACAAGTAATAATACTTAAGTTTTTGAACAGGTAGAATTTTCAAAAATAATGTTAACTTTCTACTATTGCAGCTGACCCATAAAAGTCCTTACCTACCACATTTCCACACCAACTCAAATTTTTTGTATTTAATACTATTTTTTTTTTTAAATCGAGCGAATAATAATTAACAATAATTGTAAATGATTACAATTATAATTAAATTTATTTTTAAGATACAAAGAAATGTTAAAGTTGTTAGGATTTTACCATGAAAATGTTTTGGTTAGGTTTGAACCGACTATTCACAGATTCGCATCAAAGTATTTATTTAAAAGTGATTTTATCACCTTTAGTTATAATAATTCCTGTAGACCTGTGACCTCCCCATCCCCACTGTACTGGCTTTTTTTTTTTATTATTGCTGTAGTTTATTATTATTCCTTTGACTTCAGACATCTTCGAAACCGACCCCAAACCATTATACCGATATTGTGCAAACTGGGACGTCGAATGTCATATTCAAAGATACGATTATTTATTTGTTATTGCTGTAATTTATTATTATTCCTTTGACTTCAGACATCTCCGAAACCGACCTCAAACCGTCGTACCGATATTGTGCAAACTGGGACGTTGGATGTCATAACCAAAGGTACGGGACATCAACAATTTTCGAGCGAGGGTTTGAGGCTTTTTTGCGAGAAATTTTATGCAACCGAGAAATGTTGTATATTTGTCAAGTGAGAAATAGTTATTTATAAAAAAACAATCTTATTTAACACATAAAAACATGCTTAAGTGTTTCCGGTAATGAATGAAATACAAACCAAATTATAAAGTTCAATTTTTATATTTTGGCACTTAGAACGTTTGACAAATTCACTCTCGATATATGTTAAACATTGACCTTAAATTAAATTCTTGGCATACTTAGTCGGATTTTTAAGATTGTTAACTGCTAATGATTTATAAAAAAAATGTTCACCTCTTGATAATCCAGATAAGGTTTTTTTGTACACTTTGTACAATAGACTTTTGACATTGTAGAAAGTTAAAACAAACTAAAGTATCTCATCGCAACATTTTGTAATTACCACCTGTTAGCTGTAAAATACATACCCTTATTAGCTATGTAGTAAGTTATGACTTATTAAGTATTTATTCGTGTAGGTAAAAACTAGGTTATTATCTATTGGTGATTTAAATTTATAATTTTATACAACTAAATTTAATTAAACCTCTTGTATTTTTTACAAGTTGCTAAGAAATTAAACAAGTTCTTTCAAAATAGTTATATTGAAATCCCTCCTTAGGATATTTTTTATAGCGTTAGTTGAAGCTGTATATAATGTAATGATTCTTGCGTTGACTTGTCGAAAATTCATCGGGCTAACTGTAGTAACATGGTGTAGCAGCATAGTCCTGCGGTGTGCCTTTACAGTAAATGAGATCAAAAGGAGTGATGGTTGAAAAAAAGTATGTCTTCGTCTACTAGGTTTGAAATAACAGAAATCCTACTGGTGTTATATATTATAAAAAAAAAAGTGAATGTCGATGTCGCTGCAATGTTTGCGGCAAACATACTTTGCCCGTTTACTCTCAAACTCGGGCAACGATAATTCGCAATATGATTGAGTAGCTATAACTTTTGAACTGGAAGAGACTACAGCACAATAAAATATAGGGGTAAGGTAAAACAACATAGGGTGCCCGGTAAAGAACGATGTGTTCCAAAAATGTCGATATACTTAATTAGTACAATTTATAACGTGTGTGAAGGCGTAAACATTTAATGCACAGTGAGATCGGGGAATTTTTAATATTTTGTAGAACTTTATAATAATATATATATTTTATATGCCTTTCACATTCAATCTGTGCACAGGCCGCAGTGCGTCAGTGGTGATCGGTCAGACAAGCTCGAAACAAGGTTATCGTTATTGGATATATATATATATATATTTACTAATACAGCGTTAGTATACCGTGTACGAATCGTGCAACAGAACTACAGCCAGTCAACAACAACCATATTTGTATTCCGTTGTGCCTCTATCCCCACCACTGCCGGCCGATCGGCGTCCATTTCCAGCCGTCAGCGGCCTCGTTCGCTCGGCGCCCGCAGAAGTCCGGTTGCCGTTCGCCCATTCCATTCCGACAACGCACAGAGTCGAACGTTTCGTTAAAATGTTTAATGTAATGTAATGCTTTTTTACTTGAAAACATCAATTGATGTTGTGCACCTGTATAATTGTTTTAACTTTTGCGGTTGTATTCGAAATTCCGTTATAGTTTTCAGCGCGATATGGCAAAATCGCGCCTGTATGCAATTGCTGCTTATTTGTTGTGCACACGGCAAAGATGGCCGCCAACGTCGAATGGATTTCAAACGCACTTCCGTTTCGTGTGACGGGTATGTATTGTAGCATTCATTTTTATTAAAATTCGTTTCTCTTTATTGGATTTTTAGTTAAAAGTGTTCTTTTTTTTTTAAATTTTAAACATTGCCGAAGGCGGCAATTCGATGGACGACAATTTTATTAAATTGTTATCGCCTTCTGTGTCACCGGCTACGTGTCACCGATTACGTGTGTAACAGCTGTTATGTAATCGATTTGATATTAATGCCATGGAATAAATTTAACCGAAATGGAAAGCTACCTACTTTGTAAACAAAAAACGGCGCTCGTTTTCTGGGTGAAATAAAATATTAAAATGGATATACATTTAAGAATAAAGGAACGAGAAAATGGCCGAAGGTCATTGAATATGCCTACTATGTTTCCATTCTGATTAAATTTATTCTATGGTTATACTATACTCGATGTGAAACGAAATCTTAATAGTCAAACGTTTCAATAAAATGAAAAATATGCCATTAGTATATGGATGGAGTTATATATATTTATATAATAAGAAAAAATAAATAACTTGGTTGTTTAAAGGTTTTTATTGAATTTAATGTACCTACCGTATTATTGGCGAGTCTGAAAGAACGGTTTACGGTCGCGTTCTTACACAACAAAACAATAGTAGTCGTTCCCCGGTTTCAGCATCATTGAATGATGCGTAAAATAACATTTTATTAAGTAAATGCCGGTTTATTATGATTTAATATTATTACAAAAAAAAAAAATGAGATTCATCATTGATATTAATAGTATATGCCAGCCGCCTATACGCTAACAATGCTGCCATAAACTTTATGGTGTTCAATGTTTAAAAATTTGACTTGAGTGACTAATTTGTACTCGATAACTATTGAAAATAATTTGTTCTTACTGCAATCTGTCTGGTATACTTCTTAAAGAACTAATAATGTTAAATTTATCTTTAATTTTGGTTGAAATCAAAGTGCTTTGATTTTTTTTTATGTATAAGTTCTTATTTTTTTTTTTGAGTAATTTTTATTTTTATTTTAAATGCGATATACTCCTAAATAGAACACAAAATTTTACTTTGATTTTGCCCACTTGAGTTGTCAGAGTAGAAAGAAAATGTTTTTTTTCTTAGGTTTCAGATTCTACACATTGAACAATAATGTTATATTTTACCGTTAGGTATCATAAACAGTTAAATAATAAATGTTAGCACAAATTGCTTGTTTTTAGATTTCTACCTAAATCAAAAGATACCACACTAAGTTCTTGTTCAATAACTGCTCTTTTTTATTTCATCAGAATTCGTATTTCTAGCTACTTATTTATTTAATAGATGTTTATCATACTTCTTTAAATTCAGCTAACGTTTTTTCCACGTGTTGTTGAGATTTTTTTTAGGTTTGGGAAAGCTGACGTTGAATTGAGATCTATATACCTGTTTTTAAAGTGGCATTTTACAGTGTTCATTATTTAACCTTTGTCTCAATGTCTCTTGAACATATCAGTGTTTAATAAATTAATATGTTCATTAAAGTTTCGACCACCGTATATTTCACTATAAAATTTCTATATTTTATAATATTTCTATATATATATCATACAATTTTTATATTTTATTATAAAATTTATATATTTAATAATATTTCTCTATTTTATTGTAAAGACCCTGTAGCCCTGCGTGTTGTATTATAGGCTGTAGGCGTCTCTTCACAATCGTGGAGATAGGCCAACGCATCGCGTTGATTCTGTTGGCCTTTTCTAGGAACGTTTGTTTTGGTTTACAATTCATGATCCAAAATCGTGACGTTTGACGCCTCCTTCCACAGTTTTTTCTTCACCTCCGTTTAAGGGTCGTCCCTCTTGTTATAATCTGGTTACTGGTATCAGGCTATTAATAATTGTAAAGACCCTGTAGCCCTGCGTGTTGTATTGTAGGCTGTAGGCATCTCTTCACAATCGTGGAGATAGGTTTTTTAAGTGTTTAAATGAAATAACTTCGACTAAAAACACAATGATTTTAATATGGTATAAGTAAAGATAAGTACAACGTCAGATTTAACAATATATGCTCAAAATGCTCATGGGTGATGATTGCAAGTGAGTGTACGTTGTCAGTGTCAGGAATCATCTAATCTGCTATGGCTGGAGTTCTCCCTTTTATGCTGGTCCGCTCGCTGAATGGGCGTGGGAATCCTCGCAATTATCGAAAGTCTGCGCGTGGATGACAACCGCTTACGTCAAAGGTGAGGAGCAAGTGGCGGTGCAAAGTTCAGCTTTCGTATAGACAAAATTGGCTATAGTTGGCAGTAGTTGCTAAAACGTTACGTTTCTTTTAGCAGTTGGCCTCGTTGTTAAGTTCAACCCTTTTGGTTTCGATGTGAAATCGACACGTGTTACATACTCATATTTTAGTTAATAGTTAAACTTACAAATTGTACAATGTAACATATATATATATATATATATATATATATATAATATGATTTCAGAAAGTCTGAATTTAAGTTATTATCTGCTAAAAAGAGACTGTCGTACAGTTCTGTAAAAACAGCCTGTAGTTTTATTTGATCATTAAAAAAAAATTTATCCAACCGATTCATCGCCTTTTCCAAGTGGTCCTCCGTGTTGAATGGTTCTTGAGCTCTATTTTCTTTAAAAATAATTGGATTTCCCGTTAGTCTTTGTAGTTTGAATTTGTCTAATGAGTTATATATCGCTCCACTAATCAAGGCTATGTCGTTTCGATTTAGGATTACAAATTCGAAATCTATTATTACGAAATGAATCCTAGACCTGGCAATGATAATTTGAATTAGAATTAATAAAAATAAACACCAAAAATGCCAACCTGGACCAGTTTGGGGTTTGATTATTAAGTAGTAGTAATGCAAAATTTTTTTTTTGATAAAAGAATAAGAAACGGTATATATATATATATTTTTTTTTTCCTAGAGATTGATCGACCTTTTTATGGGAGAAAAACTGGCTAAAAAGTAAAAAGTCAGTTTTTTATGATTTAATATCGTTACTTAAAAAAAAAAGAAGGGATTCATCATTGATATTAAAAATATTTAACAGCCGCCTATACGCTAACAATGCTGTCATAAACATAAGCGTGTACAATGTTTAAAAATTTGACAACGTGACTAATTTGTGCGTTACTTGATAACTATTGAAAATAATTTGTTCTTACTGAAATCTTTCTGGTAACTTATTAAAAAACTATTTATGTTTATCTATAATTTTGGTTGAAATCAAAGTGTTTATAGACTTGCCGTACTATCGCGAACGACCCGATAGCGTGAGCGATCGTTGGATGAATATAGGCACTCGAAATTTATATATGTATAATACTAATGCGAAATATCGCGCTACCGTAGATAAATATTGTAAAGACAATAAGTTAATGTTGAATTTAGATCTAAGTGTTTTGAAATAATAAACGCATTTGGTTAACTGAAATTTGAAGTTTGGCATTTTGCATACCCGCCTTTGCTGTTCATAGTTGGTCTTAACGAGGAGTTTCAGTTTCCTATGAAAATAGGCTACCAGATGGTTCTCAAACTGAGTTAAGTCAGTGCTGGTGAAACTAGTGTTACTAACGACGTTCGCCCTACCTAGGCACCAATCCAAGGATCTATAATGGTATCTATTATGGCGAATTCTATCTTTATAAATGATTTGACATAAACTATAAAAAAACACACTTAAATTATATTCTGATGGGCTATAGACGATCTTTGCTGCCGAATCGACCTTATGGAATCGTGCAAATAGCTGATATTCCATGGTGAACTGTTTAACGCGCGCACCAATTTCGCAGGGACACCCGTACTTTTTTAGAGGAATCATCGAGGAAATTTAATTTAGGATTGTCATAGAATTCTTTGATGTGAAAGAAAGCGTCGGGGGGACAACAGGGATAGGACTGAAGCAATTGCTCTAGTGTTTTTGGCCATAGCAAAAAGTCTTTTCCATACGTAAGTTGCTCTTCGTTTTGAGATCCGCCATTAGATCGCCCACCAAACCATCCAGTTTTCGTTTCGTCGGATGGTTCGCCTTGGTCGTGCCCACTCCCTTGACGTGGACACGGGTGTACCACTGTGAGCGGTCCAGGTTGCGGATCTCTTCTTTCCTGTAACAACAGTACGCGAAAAAATTTAATATATCGTACACGTATTGCAATCGCCGTCGTCGGACTTACTTGTAAATTTTCAATTCGTAAACGAAATCCTCCATCATCACGTGGGCCTTGGCAGTCTTTGACTGCGTATCCTTTTGCAGTGAAATATCCAAGGATATTTTTCCAGTCGACAATTTGGAGGTCAGCGACGAAAACTCGTCGTCTATATCGATTTCGTCGTCTTGACCTCCAGACGGCGCTACCACGGATCCAGGCACAGCGACAAGTTGAGTTTGCGTAAGAACAGGCGTGGACGACGTGCACGTGGTCCCCGTGTTCCGACACGATGCGGAATTGGTCACGGGTACTTTGTTCGCAACGTCTGAGTCCCATTGCAAACTCAGCATAAAGGCTAGCAAATTCCGCGCGTCCCTCAGGGACACATATGTCCGAGAGGTATGCGAAATTGCTGCCCAGATATCGGTTACGGAGCTGAGTGGCGTATTCTCCAAGCAGTCGGTCGTCGTCTTCCAATATATCTGGGCCGCCAGAATGAGATAAGTGTCGAACAAATTGCCCTGGTCCGCCGTCGTCGACTGGTCCGGTTGCGGAATACGGCATATCGGTATCTCGTAAAATTTCTTCTTCAAGGTCGTCATGAACGTCGTGGTCGGAGTTTTCCACGTTTGAAAATTCAGCAGTGTCGACAACAGTTCCGCCTTCGGCATGCCCGGTCTTGGATTTTTTTCCACCAGAACAGCCATCATAATGACCACGGCTATCGACGGCATCAACATCTGCTGCGGCACGTCGTCTTCGAGGAGAACCTCCATAAAGCCCGAAAAATTTGTGAATTCGCCCAAGTCGACGATCGTCTTTACCGGCAAATTCAGTAACGTCGTCGACTGCATGTTCTTCCATAGTTTGTTGTGTTCCTCGTCGGCCGAATCGTCCAACTCGATCACCTGCCCGTCCGTCAACGGTTTGGTGCGTTTTGTCGGCGGCGGATGTTTCTGCCCCGAAGAAAACCCCAGTTTGGAGTTGGGCCGTTTCTTCAGCGTAGCTTGCTTCGTCGGTTTTGTCGGAGGTTGAACCGTGGACGTCGAAGGAGTCGGAGCGAATAAGTCTATTTCTTGGAAATCCATCTCGTCGTTGAAAAAAAGAACTACGTAGTTTCGGTGTGTCTTGGTTAAAGTGTTGAACGGCACTAATTTTCGAGTCCATTTGACTTGTATTTATATCGCTAGTTGTGTGCGTCATTGGCTCGCACTAACTCGTTAACTACGCACGAAACGCTATTATAAACAACTTTACCCACGTCCGTGCACGCGCCACCACTTAAAGACGCACGCGACCATATGGCAAACTCGTCCGCCCACGTGCATACACGCGCCGACTTTTTGCCGCCGCCGCCGCCGCGAACCTCGTACTGGTTGCTTGTTCACCAATTTAAAATTGGTATCCGACGACGACGACGACGACTGAGTTCGGCCATTGACCTTTTATCTTAACCTTTATTGGTTAACTGAAGGGTAGGGTCATAACACATCATACTTTATTAAGTACCTACAAACATAGAGTATTTGAATGATATTGTATAGTTTAATTCTAGTGTACAATTAACCGACTGCTAAAAGAGAATAAAAGATAATTATAAAGTAGGGTGATCAACATTTATTTTATTTTATAGATTAGCAAAAAAAATTATACAAATTAAGATTTGTACGGAAAGTAAACATTTTTATTAATTGCTGCTGGAACTTGCGCCTCGTCATCCCAATCTTCTATTACACCAAAAACCTTCTCGTCAAACCATCCTCCATATATCCCAGCGTGGACATTTTCCACACCATGCTTCCTCCTAAGGTGCGGGTGTATTTTTTTTGCCGGAATAAGATGGTCTACGTTTAACGGGCAATTTAAACATACCTCGCTATAATTTGAGCTTTTTGTAGTTTGTGACATTTTAAAAACTATGAAGAACATTTTTTGTTGATTATATGAAAGTTTACAACTAAATTACAAATAGGTAGCACAAAAAAAAAAACAATATTTATTACAAATTTATATAAATATTTACAAGTATGTTTGTTTTAATAATCAACTTAAACTTAAGTACTTAATAATATTTGCAATTTTTTTATCATCTCTGATTGGAGTTGGATATTTTACACAACTAAAATCTAACTTACTACTTATCTCCAAATAATTGAAATATTTTTTAAGAAATCTACTTTTGTTATTACGCACATCAAATTTAGACGAAATAGCATATTTAAAACATTTTTCATCATTGTTATAGAAGATGTTTACAGCTTTCTTATTTTGGAGTTTTTTTGGTAATGTTATATATTTTAATAGTTAGGTTACATCTGAACCTGATGTTGTGAAAACATTTGAATTTTTGAAGGCAATATCTCTAATTTCAAAGCTCATTAAATTTTCGTATACACAATCAAGGTATAAATTAAATTTGATTGATGTGTTTTGACATTCTTCTTTGATTTTTGGTAATAAAAAAGATGTGGCATATTCAAAAAATGTAGTGAAGTCTAATAACTTAAACAAGTTTTTTAAAAAATATGTTTTTGAACGTCTCTTTCTAAACGATTCTACTTCCTCTAAACCAATTTAAACATACCTCGGAATAATTTGAGCTTTTAGTTTGTGACATTTTGAAAACTATGAAGAACATTTTTTTTGATTATATGAAAGTTTACAACTAAATTACAAATAGGTAGCACAAAAAAAAAACAATATTTATTACAAATTTATATAAATATTTACAAGTATGTTTTAATAATCAACTTAAACTTAAGTACTTAATAATTACTTCTCTTAAATTATTTATTGTAATATTTCTTAACATTTACTATATGAAAAAAACCCAAACCTTCTAAATATACATTAAAATTAAAAAAATAAACTAATAATTATTATTTTTTTATCATTTTTTTATAAAAATATTTTCTCCAAAAGTTTTAATAATTGTTTTAAACATTCTATTTATTTTATTATCTAGTTCATGTTTTTTATACATCTCCATATTTTTTTTATAATTGCTTTTTTTTTGGTTGTCTAATTCTATTAGTATTTTATTTTTAAATAAGCGAGCTCTCTCGTGGTTTGTTAAACAAAATGTGCCGTTCGGTTGTGCCATAAAATGTGAGTAATAAACTACAGTCAATATAATACTTACAGTGGCAATGGCAGTGACAGTGTAGAACTCATTTCGTGACATTGTAGAACTCATTTCTCATTCATCTTTTGTGTTAAGACATCCTGCTAATTGTTGGGCGGCTAACCTCAAGCTTATTTCTATTTCACTTAATTCCTCTGTGCTAAATAATTCATTACCTGTTCGATGTAACATTTCGTTAGCATCTTCTACTAACATTGATAAAGTTTTGTAAGTTTTAGTAATGTTATTTCTTAAGTTATATTTATGAGTAGGAACTGATATATAGATATCCTGATGGGTTAACTGTATAAAATTATTAAAATAAATATCATCTCTTTTCGTGACATCAGGTGATGTAGGAAAAGAAGGTCTATTGCAAATTCCTGACATTATGAATTCCTCAACTTGCATTACGAATTCTTCAGTGTAATACATTGATTTGAGTTATCTAAATATTATTGATTAATTAAGAAGTTATTATAATACAGTTTTTAATAATAAAAATGAATTAGTGCTTGCATATAGTTCCAAAAATATGATAATTAAAAGTAAAAATATATCTAATTCTAGTTAATAAAATAAGTTAATCTAGTATGTAAACTATAAAAATAAAATATATATAATTTTTTTTATTATATCTTAAAATTTTTTTTTTTTTTTTAGTATACGTTATCTAAATATAGTGAGAGAAAAAAAATGCTAAAATAATAAATTTAGTATAAGTTATATGAATTAAAAAAAAACGAATTTCTACTATTCTCTACGGTATCCTTTAACTACGGCAATAGGTCTAGGTGCTATTATGTCAGGTGCAGATAAAATGGATGGTGACCTCGGTGAGACACCCTGCGGCTGGTATTTAATCGTCACCTGAGGGAAATGCAATAACGCATGTGGATTGCTTATCCCTGGTGCTAAGGACAAAAGAGCCAGAGGAACATTCCTCCGGTCCTCACAATTTAACAAAAACTGGGCCGCTGCTACCAGATGGTTCTCAAACTGAGTTAAGTCAGTGCTGGTGAAACTAGTGTTACTAACGACGTTCGCCCTACCTAGGCACCAATCCAAGGATCTATAATGGTATCTATTATGGCGAATTCTATCTTTATAAATGATTTGACATAAACTATAAAAAAACACACTTAAATTATATTCTGATGGGCTATAGACGATCTTTGCTGCCGAATCGACCTTATGGAATCGTGCAAATAGCTGATATTCCATGGTGAACTGTTTAAATATTAAATTAAATGAGTAATTAAAAATTTCACTTACAGAACTTAAAAATTGTTAATTAAATTAAAAACTAATCGCAATACCAATATAAAATTAATTATTATTAGTACTTATTATTAAATATTATTATTATTAAGCTCATCTAATATATCTCCCAAAAACATGCCCTGTACTATTAAGGTATCAATAGTTCTTGCAAATGCCTTACAAACTCTATTAATATCTCTAGTATCTATTTCATCTCGAATAAAATCTAAAATTGGGCCAATTGTTTTATTTAGCTCCTCCTCAGTATAAGGATTATCTATTAAGGCATTAGCCAATCCTACATGGTTTCCTAAACATGTTAATGTAACGAAATTTCCGTTTGAAACTGTAAAATGGTCTTCCGTATCCATTGCTATATTTTTAGAGCTACTATGAAACTAATTGCTCGTGATCGACTCAGAGCCAGAGAAACATTCCTCCGGTCCTCACAATTTAACAAAAACTGGGCCGCCGATACCAGATGGCTCTCAAATTGAGTCACTTGAGTGTTATTGAAACGCGTGCCACTGATATCATTAGCTCTACATAGACACCAATCCAAGGATTTATAATGGCAACGATTATGAATAATCCTATCTTTATAGATGACCTGACATAAATAAGACGCTTAAATTATATTCCAGGGGAGTATGCACTATTTTTGCTGCTGAATTGACTTTATTAAAGCGCGTAAACAGTTGATACTCCATGATAATTTGAATGATAACTGTGTGACTCCGAATGTTTATGCTTTAAGAAATAAATAAATGTACTTGATCTTCGGCTTTCATCTCCAAGTCCAGTAGTGTCTTACGTAATGTGTTTGTCACCATGCTAATTACAAAAGTCTTCTTTTTCCTCCCACACCAATATTTTTGAAAAATATCCCTTCTCGTCTCTTCGTTAAAGGCTTGGACATTTTTTTTTTTACTCCTTTTACATCTTCGAATACTCTCGGTCTAAAACTGAACAATTTTAAGAATTATTTTTTATTTAATTGATTTGAAAAATTTTATAGCGTGTGCCTAGAAGAAACAAATATTTACCTAGGATCTCGCTACGTATTCTGTACTCAGTCTTACTAATAATTGAATATGACTGCTTAATTATATTAATTTTCATACATTTATACTAGATGCATCTATTTAGATGTATACTTCACCAACACCTAACTTATATTAACATAATATAAACGTTTATGAAAGAAGCGGTCTTATGCAATTGAGCCACTGAGTGATGTCTTTTAGTAAAATACCGAGTTATAATATGTCACACATTTGATTTTCCCTGCTCTACTTTTTAAGACCTTAATATCACATCGAATTATTTTGAAAAATTATTATCCATTATTTTGGGAACAATTTTGAGGTTATTATAATTTCTTTAAAGTGCTATACAAGTATCGTTTATTTATTTTCTGAGTTATAATTCAAGGAAATAAAATAAAGATCCGTTAATAGCAAAAGTACAGAAATTTCGGAATTCAAGTTCGGGCAACCTTGAGTTTTAATAATAATTGTTCATACCTATTGTTGACTATAAAATTACTGGTCACCAATTATCGAAAATAATAAAACAAGTTAAACTTATGTTTAAATGATTTAACTTAACTGGCTTTATCACCAACGTTAACTATTTTGCCTTTTTTTGGTAGTCCATGTTTTAAACATATTTAAAAAAAAAAAAAAATGTATCCGAAATCTAACATTGGTTGTTTACGTAAAAATATAGGAAATTTAGAAAAGTAGTTTAAAAATCACAAACGACACGAAATATTTGTATGCATATTAAATTTGATTACTTACCAAAAAAAAAAAGGTTAAATTTGAAAGCTGTAAAGAATACGTTTTACTGGTTTTTGCTTATTATAACATAAGTAACACACTGATTTATACTAATGGATAATATTATAGTATAATATAGAAATTATGCTGTGTCAAGAGTGTAACTTGTCACGAGTGCTTACAGATAAAAGTCGAGTCAAATAAAAAATAATACAAATTGTGTATAAAATAAGGAAGCAACGTGTTTTGATGATATGCTAGGTGTGTTACAATCGTATAAGGATTACGCGCTATATAAGATGATTTGCTGACTTGGCTACTTATATTAGAACTAGCGGGCAGTAATCTCTTAATACGAACACCAAATTACACAACATGTTGACTTGCTCATTGACAGCAAAATATTCTTTAAACACGGACAAAAAAAGTGGTTTAAAGAAAAAGCTCTTAGAAAAATTTCACAAAGGCTATTGGCAGCCAATGAAAAAAAAAAAAACTGAGCTTAGTCAACATGATTACGCACGTGACAGTGTAACAACTTGACTTGACATAAATTATGTATAAAAAACTTGTTAAAAAAAAAGAAAAAAACGTACAAACGATTAAAATATATTTTTATTGAAAGGCAGTAAAACGTATTCAATTTTAATGATAAAAAAACATGTTTAGAAAAAAGTAATAAGAAAAAAAAAGTTTTTAAATGTGAGAGTAATTTTATTTTTAATGCATACGATTATTATAAAAAAAATATATTCTGAACAATTATTCTCTTATGAAAATAAAACTAAAAGCTCGTTTCAACAAATTTTAGATTATCGGCTTCTAAAAAAAAAAAAAAAAAAATGAACACAAAATATTATGAATAATATGTGATGTTTAAAGCATGTACTATCTTGTATTGTTATTTTAGATGATTATACTATAATATATTAACTTACAGTTTTATTTATATTATTAGTATTGTGTTAGTAGTACTGGCAGGTGGCACGTTTTCTATAAAGTGTTCATCATATTTTTTCAACAATGTTGAATGAAAACCTAGACATATCTAGTCGATAAAAGGTAGCCAGTAATGTTCATAAGCAGACTTAATCAAAAATAGTGTTTCCAAATAATAAATTAATTTTTATTGCAATTACCCTCTCGTTATTATTATTGCCACATTAATAAAATTGTACAATTATTTGTGTCCCAAAATTATTATCGATCGGAACTCAATGGTTCAATATTGCAAAATCGTATAGGGGTTCTCTTTGAGGAGTGAGTAGGTTGTTTTTTTTTATTGACCTACTTAAATAATATTGATTACATTGTCTAAGGATGAAGAAAAATATGTTAAAAAATGTGTCAACGTCCCAAAAAATGTTTTGCATGGTTCTATAATTTACTATGTCGAAGGCTTCTATAAAGTCGAACTGTATTGTAGGGCTTTTGCGCATCAATACTTCTGAATGCAATTCGTTCATGTATCCATCGATGGATAAAATATTTAAATGTAATGGTTACATTGAATGCGTGGATCCTAATGTATGTTATTTTTTCCAAGTTGTGAATAGTTAATGGTAAAATCAAATATTTCTTCATCAGGGATCGTGTTTATAATATGTACTTGCTGTCCTAACCCTGGCGTTGCCCGTTAAATTTGGCTTTTTAATTTGGCTCGTTCCACAACACGAGGCGTTTGCCGGCACCATCTGCCCACGAAAAGTTATTTGTTTTATTAGCCGTTCCGAACATGCCGTAATTTAAAAAGAACGACGCAATAGCATCGAAAAAGTAATTTTTGCCGGCAGATGGTGGACTTACTACGCACATCGAATTGCGTTTCGGTATTTTTTTGTCGCAGATATCGTAAATGTCTTTGAGGAACTTCGAGATGGTATCCGAATCATTTTGAAACTGTAGTTCCAACAAGTCATTGGCGATTTTAACCGAAACGTCGACGTCGTAGTATACGCTATCGTGTTGCCGAGCGTACGCGTTAAAATAGGGAAAGATGCCGGGGGTATTGTAAAAATTGTCGAAATCCGATATCGTCCATTCGGCGATACGAGCACACCAATTGCGAAGGGCGACCCTAACTTTTTTGGAAGTATCGTCGAGAAAATTAAGTTTGGGGTTATTGTAAAATTCTTTTATATTAAAAAAAGCGTCTGGCGGGCAGCAAGGATATGTTAGCAATAATTGTTCTAATGTTTCTGGCCATAGGTGTAGCTCTTCTCCATCCGTAAATTGGATTTCGTTTTTAAATCCGCCATCAGATCTCCAACCAGACCGTCTAATTTTTTTTTCGTCGGATGTCCCTGCTTGACCGTCCCCACCGCCTTCACGTGGACACGGGTGTACCACTGAGAGCGATCCAAGTTCCGGATATCCTCCTTCCTTTAAATTACATCGATATACATTAGTCAAAAATTTTATCGTTTTTATCGTTTTAAACAACTTACTTGTACATTTTCAATTCGTACACGTAATCCTCCATAATTACGTGGGCCTTCGCTGTTTTTGACTGAGTATCCTTTTGCAGAGAAATATCTAATGATATTCTCCCAGTCGACAGTTTTGAGGTCAGCGAGGAAAACTCGTCGTCGATATCTAACTCGTCGCCGTGCCCTCCAGACGGTGCTATGACGGAGCCAGGCACAGCGACAAGCTGAGTTTGAGTAAGAGCAGGCGTGCACGACGTGGACGTGGTCGCCGTGTTCCGATATAATTCTGAACTGCTCTCTGGTTGTCTGATCGCACTGCTGGAGTCCCACCGCGAGTTCAGCATAAAGTTTAACAAACTCTTCGCGTCCCTCAGGGACACATATGTCCGTGAGGTAGGCGGAACGGCTTCCCAGATATCGCTGATGCAACTCAGCGGCGTGTTCTCCAAGCAGTCGGTTGTCTTCCAGTAAATCTGGCCCAAAATGATCATGTATGTGTCGAACAGGTTCGACGAGTCGTCGGTGTTTGGAATGCGGCACACCGGGATCGAGTATAACTTCGTCTTGAGATCTTGCATTACATTCAATGTCGGGCATTTCCAAAGCTGGAAATTTAACAACGTCGCCAATATTTCGGCCTTGGAAATGTTCGGCATCGGGTTCTTGTTGACAAATATGGCCATCATTATTACCACCGCGACTGTCGGCATC
Organism: Adelges cooleyi; assembly: GCF_023614345.1. Lineage (NCBI taxonomy): Eukaryota > Metazoa > Arthropoda > Insecta > Hemiptera > Adelgidae > Adelges > Adelges cooleyi. Next base: position 248,362 of record NW_026095763.1, read on the forward strand.
AACATCAGAGACTCGATCGGCACGTCCTCGGTGAGCAACACTTCCATGAAGCCCGAAAAATGAGTAAAGTCGGCCAAATCGACTATGGTTTTCACGGGTAGGTTTAACAGTGTTGTCGACTGCATTTCTCGCCATGTCCTGTCCGTTGTCTCGTCCTCCGAATCCACCAACTCGATAACTTGGTTCGACGGTTGTTTCGTTTTTTTCGGTTGGTGGTGCGGAGCGGAAGTAAACCCCAGTTTGGCGTTTGGCCTTTTTTTCAGCGTGGTTTGTTTTGGTTTTGTCGGGGCCGCTGTCGATGTCGAAGCGATCGGTTGGTGTTCTTGCGTAAAAATTTCGGTTTCTTGCAGATCCATTTTCGTTTTCTGGCGGCGAGTACAATGTTTTCTGTGGAAAATTTGGTAACGCACTGTAACCGAGATCCATACTCGATGCTTTTTATATGCGCTTCGTGAGGCCACTTTGGGTAAACATATTGTACTAACGCATTAACTACGAAACGGGTTTTTATAAGACCATCTGTGCAACTAGTCCGCCCACGTGCACGTGCCACTATTTTTGCCGCCGCCGCCGCGAACCTCGTACTGGTTGCTTGTTCACCAATTTCAAATTGGTATACGACGACGACGACGACGACATGTGGGGTTACCTCACTCCACCTTACTAGCTTACCGCCGGCGGCCTAAGGCCATGCCATGGCATGGGCTAGCCTTAGGCTTTTATGACTCAGAGAGCTATTATAATATGAGTATTATTAGGCTTAGTGTAGTTGTGTGTTTTGTGTAAATGGTTTGTAGCGGTTAACTGAAGGGTAGGGTCATAACACATCATACTTTATTAAGTACCTACATACACAGAGTATTTGAATGACATTGTATAGTTTAATTCTAGTGTACAATTAACCGACTGCTAAAAAAGAATAAAAGATAATTATAAAGTAGGGTGATCAACATTTATTTTATTTTATAGATTAGCAAAAAAAAAAAAAATACAAATTAAGATTTGTACGGAAAGTAAACATTTTTATTAATTGCTGCTGGAACTTGCGCCTCGTCATCCCAATCTTCTATTACACCAAAAACCTTCTCGTCAAACCATCCTCCATATATCCCAGCGTGGACATTTTCCACACCATGCTTCCTCCTAAGGTGCGGGTGTATTTTTTTTGCCGGAATAAGATGGTCTACGTTTAACGGGCAATTTAAACATACCTCGCTATAATTTGAGCTTTTTGTAGTTTGTGACATTTTAAAAACTATGAAGAACATTTTTTTTGATTTTATGAAAGTTTACAACTAAATTACAAATAGGTAGCACAAAAAAAAAAACAATATTTATTACAAATTTATATAAATATTTACAAGTATGTTTGTTTTAATAATCAACTTAAACTTAAGTACTTAATAATATTTGCAATTTTTTTAACATCTCTGATTGGAGTTGGATATTTTACACAACTAAAATCTAACTTGCTACTTTTCTCCAAATAATTGAAATATTTTTTAAGAAATCAACTTTTGTTACTACGCACATCAAATTTAGACGAAATAGCATATTTAAAACATTTTTCATCATTATTATAGACGTTGTTTACAGCTTTCTTATTTTGGAGTTTTTTTGGTAACGTTATATATTTTAATAGTTAGGTTACATCTGAACCTGATGTTGTGAAAACATTTGAATTTTTGAAGGCAATATCTCTAATTTCAAAGCTCATTAAATTTTCGTATACACAATCGAGGTATAAATTAAATTTGATTGATGTGTTTTGACATTCTTCTTTGATTTTTGGTAATAAAAAAGATGTGGCGTATTCAAAAAATGTAGTAAAGTCTTATAACTTAAACAAGTTTTTTAAAAAATATGGTTTTGAACGTCGCTTTCTAAATGATTCTATTTCCTCTAAACCATCTCCAACTATATTAAGACGCATCTGCTTCGTAATATTACTCATTTCAACTGTGAAACAAAATTAAACAATTGTGATATAGTATCAAAAAACCGTTAAATAGTTATAGGCTGACTGGAGGGATACATTTGTGATGCTTGGTGATGTATAATATCAAAAAGTATCGTGTTGTTCAATTTGAAACCAATTTAGGAAGATGGATTTAAAATAATTTAAGACTTTTTTCAAAATTATAAGTATAAATTTATTGTACAGTAAAAGTGCGTAGACAAACTGCTACATAGGTGTATTTAACTTGAGTGTAATAATTCGTCTGGAATAGGCTTGGATCCTACTCCTATTTATATTCATCTTTTGTGTTAAGACATCCTGCTAATTGTTGGGCGGCTAACCTCAAGCTTATTTCTATTTCACTTAATTCCTCTGTGCTAAATAATTCATTACCTGTTCGATGTAACATTTCGTTAGCATCTTCTACTAACATTGATAAAGTTTTGTAAGTTTTAGTAATGTTATTTCTTAAGTTATATTTATGAGTAGGAACTGATATATAGATATCCTGATGGGTTAACTGTATAAAATTATTAAAATAAATATCATCTCTTTTCGTGACATCAGGTGATGTAGGAAAAGAAGGTCTATTGCAAATTCCTGACATTATGAATTCCTCAACTTGCATTACGAATTCTTCAGTGTAATACATTGATTTGAGTTATCTAAATATTATTGATTAATTAAGAAGTTATTATAATACAGTTTTTAATAATAAAAATGAATTAGTGCTTGCATATAGTTCCAAAAATATGATAATTAAAAGTAAAAATATATCTAATTCTAGTTAATAAAATAAGTTAATCTAGTATGTAAACTATAAAAATAAAATATATATAATTTTTTTTATTTTATCTTAAAATTTTTTTTTTTTTTTTAGTATACGTTATCTAAATATAGTGAGAGAAAAAAAATGCTAAAATAATAAATTTAGTATAAGTTAATATAAGTTATATGAATTAAAAAAAAACGAATTTCTACTATTCTCTACGGTATCCTTTAACTACGGCAATAGGTCTAGGTGCTATTATGTCAGGTGCAGATAAAATGGATGGTGACCTCGGTGAGACACCCTGCGGCTGGTATTTAATCGTCACCTGAGGGAAAAGCAATAACGCATGTGGATTGCTTATCCCTGGTGCTAAGGACAAAAGAGCCAGAGGAACATTCCTCCGGTCCTCACAATTTAACAAAAACTGGGCCGCTGCTACCAGATGGTTCTCAAACTGAGTTAAGTCAGTGCTGGTGAAACTAGTGTTACTAACGACGTTCGCCCTACCTAGGCACCAATCCAAGGATTTATAATGGTATCTATTATGGCGAATTCTATCTTTATAAATGATTTGACATAAACTATAAAAAAACACACTTAAATTATATTCTGATGGGCTATAGACGATCTTTGCTGCCGAATCGACCTTATGGAATCGTGCAAATAGCTGATATTCCATGGTGAACTGTTTAAATATTAAATTAAATGAGTAATTAAAAATTTCACTTAAAGAACTTAAAAATTGTTAATTAAATTAAAAACTAATCGCAATACCAATATAAAGTTAATTATTATTAGTACTTATTATTAAATATTATTATTATTAAGCTCATCTAATATATCTCCCAAAAACATGCCCTGTACTATTAAGGTATCAATAGTTCTTGCAAATGCCTTACAAACTCTATTAATATCTCTAGTATCTATTACATCTCGAATAAAATCTAAAATTGGGCCAATTGTTTTATTTAGCTCCTCCTCAGTATAAGGATTATCTATTAAGGCATTAGCCAATCCTACATGGTTTCCTAAACATGTTAATGTAACGAAATTTCCGTTTGAAACTGTAAAATGGTCTTCCGTATCCATTGCTATATTTTTAGAGCTACTATGAAACTAATTGCTCGTGATCGACTCAGAGCCAGAGAAACATTCCTCCGGTCCTCACAATTTAACAAAAACTGGGCCGCCGATACCAGATGGCTCTCAAATTGAGTCACTTGAGTGTTATTGAAACGCGTGCCACTGATATCATTAGCTCTACATAGACACCAATCCAAGGATTTATAATGGCAACGATTATGAATAATCCTATCTTTATAGATGACCTGACATAAATAAGACGCTTAAATTATATTCCAGGGGAGTATGCACTATTTTTGCTGCTGAATTGACTTTATTAAAGCGCGTAAACAGTTGATACTCCATGATAATTTGAATGATAACTGTGTGACTCCGAATGTTTATGCTTTAAGAAATAAATAAATGTACTTGATCTTCGGCTTTTCATCTCCAAGTCCAGTAGTGTCTTACGTAATGTGTTTGTCACCATGCTAATTACAAAAGTCTTCTTTTTCCTCCCACACCAATATTTTTGAAAAATATCCCTTCTCGTCTCTTCGTTAAAGGCTTGGACATTTTTTTTTTTTGCTCCTTTTACATCTTCGAATACTCTCGGTCTAAAACTGAACAATTTTAAGAATTATTTTTTATTTAATTGATTTGAAAAATTTTATAGCGTGTGCCTAGAAGAAACAAATATTTACCTAGGATCTCGCTACGTATTCTGTACTCAGTCTTACTAATAATTGAATATGACTGCTTAATTATATTAATTTTCATACATTTTATACTAGATGCATCTATTTAGATGTATACTTCACCAACACCTAACTTATTTTAACATAATATAAACGTTTATGAAAGAAGCGGTCTTATGCAATTGAGCCACTGAGTGATGTCTTTTAGTAAAATACCGAGTTATAATATGTCACACATTTGATTTTCCCTGCTCTACTTTTTAAGACCTTAATATCACATCGAATTATTTTGAAAAATTATTATCTATTATTTTGGGAACAATTTTGAGGTTATTATAATTTCTTTAAAGTGCTATACAAGTATCGTTTATTTATTTTCTGAGTTATAATTCAAGGAAATAAAATAAAGATCCGTTAATAGCAAAAGTACAGAAATTTCGGAATTCAAGTTCGGGCAACCTTGAGTTTTAATAATAATTGTTCATACCTATTGTTGACTATAAAATTACTGGTCACCAATTATCGAAAATAATAAAACAAGTTAAACTTATGTTTAAATGATTTAACTTAACTGGCTTTATCACCAACGTTAACTATTTTGCCTTTTTTTGGTAGTCCATGTTTTAAACATATTTAAAAAAAAAAAAAAATGTATCCGAAATCTAACATTGGTTGTTTACGTAAAAATATAGGAAATTTAGAAAAGTAGTTTAAAAATCACAAACGACACGAAATATTTGTATGCATATTAAATTTGATTACTTACAAAAAAAAAAAGGTTAAATTTGAAAGCTGTAAAGAATACGTTTTACTGGTTTTTGCTTATTATAACATAAGTAACACACTGATTTATACTAATGGATAATATTATAGTATAATATAGAAATTATGCTGTGTCAAGAGTGTAACTTGTCACGAGTGCTTACAGATAAAAGTCGAGTCAAATCAAAAATAATACAAATTGTGTATAAAATAAGGAAGCAACGTGTTTTGATGATATGCTAGGTGTGTTACAATCGTATAAGGATTACGCGCTATATAAGATGATTTGCTGACTTGGCTACTTATATTAGAACTAGCGGGCAGTAATATCTTAATACGAACACCAAATTACACAACATGTTGACTTGCTATTGACAGCAAAATATTCTTTAAACACGGACAAAAAAAGTGGTTTAAAAGAAAAAGCTCTTAGAAAAATTTCACAAAGGCTATTGGCAGCCAATGTAAAATAAAAACCGGGGTTAGTCAACATGATTACGCACGTGACAGTGTAACAACTTGACTTGACATAAATTATGTATAAAAAACTTGTTAAAAAAAAAAGAAAAAACGTACAAACGATTAAAATATATTTTTATTGAAAGGCAGTAAAACGTATTCAATTTTAATGATAAAAAAACATGTTTAGAAAGAAGTAATAAGAAAAAAAAAGTTTTTAATGTGAGAGTAATTTTATTTTTAATGCATACGATTATTATAAAAAAATATATTCTGAACAATTATTCTCTTATGAAAATAAAACTAAAAGCTCGTTTCAACAAATTTTAGATTATCGGCTTCTAAAAAAAAAAAAAAAAATTAACACAAAATATTATGAATAGTATGTGATGTTTAAAGCATGTACTATCTTGTATTGTTATTTTAGATGATTATACTATAATATATTAACTTACAGTTTTATTTATATTATTAGTATTGTGTTAGTAGTACTGGCAGGTGGCACGTTTTCTATAAAGTGTTCATCATATTTTTTTCAACAATGTTGAATAAAAACCTAGACATATCTAGTCGATAAAAGGTAGCCAGTAATGTTCATAAGCAGACTTAATCAAAAATAGTGTTTCCAAATAAATAAATTAATTTTTATTGCAATTACCCTCTCGTTATTATTATTGCCACATTAATAAAATTGTACAATTATTTGTGTCCCAAAATTATTATCGATCGGAACTCAATGGTTCAATATTGCATATTCGTATAGGGGTTCTCTTTGAGGAGTGAGTAGGTTGTTTTTTTTTATTGACCTACTTAAATAATATTGATTACATTGTCTAAGGATGAAGAAAAATATGTTAAAAAATGTGTCAACGTCCCAAAAAATGTTTTGCATGGTTCTATAATTTACTATGTCGAAGGCTTCTATAAAGTCGAACTGTATTGTAGGGCTTTTGCGCATTAATACTTCTGAATGCAATTCGTTCATGTATCCATCGATGGATAAAATATTTAAATGTAATGGTTACATTGAATGTATGTTATTTTTTCCAAGTTGTATAAAGTTGTGAATAGTTAATGGTAAAATCAAATATTTCTTCATCAGGGATCGTGTAATATGTACTTGCTGTCCTAAGCCTAGCGTTGCCCGTCTATTGTTATATTTTTGGAATTTGTGTTGCCCATGTGTTTTCGATTAAATTATTATAATATAATTTTATAATATAAATTATCGATTTGTTATCAAGTCCATAAATATTGATAGATACATTCTTAATATTTGCAATTTTTTTAACATCTCTGATTGGAGTTGGATATTTTACACAACTAAAATTTAACTTACTACTTTTCTCCAAATAATTGAAATATTTTTTAAGAAATCTACTTTTGTTACTACGCACATCAAATTTAGACGAAATAGCATATTTAAAACATTTTTCATCATTATTATAGACGTTGTTTACAGCTTTCTTATTTTGGAGTTTTTTTGGTAACGTTATATATTTTAATAGTTAGGTTACATCTGAACCTGATGTTGTGAAAACATTTGAATTTTTGAAGGCAATATCTCTAATTTCAAAGCTCATTAAATTTTCGTATACACTATCAAGGTATAAATTAAATTTGATTGATGTGTTTTGACATTCTTCTTTGATTTTTGGTAATAAAAAAGATGTGGCGTATTCAAAAAATGTAGTAAAGTCTAATAACTTAAACAAGTTTTTTAAAAAATATGTTTTTGAACGTCGCTTTCTAAATGATTCTATAATTTTTTTAAAAAGCTTCTCGTCTTCCTGATAATACTTTACCGTCTCGTCTTCTAAGTATTCTGGTATCGTGCAAATGAGGGCGGGCGGACAAACGGGAAACTTGTAAACGTAACTCAGCACTACTTGCTCCAAGTTCCCCGGTACGGGGCGACGTATTTGGGATCCGCGGCCTGCACCGTTTCGTACCCCCGCTTGACTAGTTTCGCCAACAGACGAGTCGTGTCGTCGGTCGCCGAACACGTGCCCACCACTTTTTGCGTGATGTGCTGGTACCACGTGTTCCGGTTCTCCCGACGCACGTCTCTCGAATCGTAGATCCGGAGGTCGTACACGTAATCGTTGAATTCGGCCTCCGACTCTAAGCGATCCGAGTTCTTTTGAGTCTGTACAGAAATATTCAAGCAGTTCTGAAACACAAATATTCGATATGAAGTACAATTTTATTTAATACTATATAATTTAAACTCACGTCGCCAGTCGTTTGCAGCCAATCGGCCGGCTTCAGGTTTATGGCGCCGAAGTCCAGTAAGTTGGCGCCACTCGTGCTGAGTCCGGGCCGTGACGCGTTCATGTTCGCCAGAGCCCATTGAAAGATAGTGTCTAACATAGTCAGGAAATGGACTAGGAGCGGCTTCGGCTTCGCGTGTACCTTCAGCCATTCCGCCGACGTCAACTGGCGGTCGACGGCCAACCGTTGGCGCTTGGGAACCGGCTCGCCGTCCGCGTCGTCGTCGAAAGTCAAAACCGGCGCCTCGTCTTCGTCCTCACTATAAGTTGCGGAGGCGGCGCGGTCTGAGATGCGTTTCATTGCGTAAAACTTGATCGGGGAGATTGACGACGCAGGCAAAAACCCGACGTTGAAAAGCTGGACTTTCGAAAACGTAAGCCAGATAATGGTACGTCTGCATGCAAAAAAAGGTCTATGATTTTTTTATACAGCTTTTCGTCCTCCTGATGGTATTTAACACGCTCGTCCGCGATGTATTCGGGAATCGTGCATATAAGACCGGGCGGGCACACGGGATTTTTATATTGGTAACTTAAAATTACTTCTTCCAACTGCCCCGGAACGGGGGCTACGTATTTTGGTTCCAAACCCTGCACGGTGTCGAACACGCGTTTCACCACTTCCGCCAGCAGCCGCGCCGTCTCGTCGTGAGCCCCACACGTTCCCACGACCTTCTGCTTGACGTACTGATACCACGTGTTGCGATCCTCCCGGCGAACGTCCCTCGAGTCGTAAATCCGGAGATCGAACACGTAATCCCCAAATTCGACCTCCGACTCTAATCGACCCGAGTTCCTTTCGGTCTGAACCGAAATACTCAAAGAGCTCTACAAAAACGACGCAAACCATATTATAATTTAAATGTCGAACAAACGCCGTGCAAACAACTTACGTCGCCAGTCGGCTGGAGCCATTCCTCCGGCTTGAGGTTTATACCGCCGAAGTCCAGGTAGTTGCCTTCACTCGAACCGAGTGTTGGCCGTGATACGCTGGACGGCGGCGCACCTGCACGACCGGTTGCTCCACGGGCAAACGTGTACGCAGTGGGCGTGATCGTCGGCGTCGGAAGCGACGATCCCGACGGTCCAATGCGGGTTGTCGAAGTTGGCGACGAGTTCCGCAAATGCTTGCAAATACGGGGACAGTGCTATCGACGGCGTATACGTTGTGCACAACGCGCCATTGCGGTCGAATAGCAACTGCAATCGCTCAAGCCACTTTCCGTAGTCGTCAGCAGTTTCAGTTCGTCCAGCGTCGCGCACAACAGGTTCAACAGACTGTCCCCGTCCGACGTCTGCTCGCTCAGCAGACCCCGATCGAGACAGTCCACCCAATAGTCGCTTGTCATCACTTCCGGCGCTTCCTTGTCCACCGCCCACTGATAAATGACGTTTAACATGATCATGAAATGGGTCATCAGAGGTTTCGGACTGGTGTGGGTCTGTAGCCATTCCTCGGCCGTGGCCGGCCGTTCGACTGTGCGCTGACACTTGGGGACCGGCTCGCCGTCCAAATCGTCGTCAAAAGTCAGTACGGGCGTCTCGGTGCGGACTGAACGCGGTCGCCTGTTCGTCTCATTGCGCAAAATCGATTCGGGGAGATTCACTACCCGCGCGTAACCTTGACGGCGGAACGCGTCGCTCTGGATGACGTACTGTAAATGTTGGTAAGTGGATTTGTCGCCGGAACACGTCAACAGACGCTTGTAGCACAAACGACAATGGCGCCGATGCAAATGACGGCGGGCTAGGATAATCGACGAAAAGGTGTTTTCCCAAACGGTGGCCTGAGTGATTCTATCCGTAGCGTACGTGCCCGGGGATCCGCGTCCGTGTCGTTCTCGTCTGGTGTCTCGCGAATTCTTTGATGTTGAACGGCGCAACCGTTAGAACAAAAAAACAGTGTAGTGTTCGAGCGCAGTCGGTAATAGTCTTCCACGAAAATAAAACAGTTGAAATTAAAATGGTAAAACAATTGATGCAAATAAGACCACGTCCACGTATGGAATCTTTTGCACACGTAGTCCGGTATTCTAACGTTGTTTGAATGCTGGCATTGTGTACCCAAACGCGGCGGCCGTGCCGTATTTATGCCCCGTGTCGAGTACTTGTTATTGTGCAAAAACTCAAAGTATTTGCGTCAATGCGCTAATGCGATAACAGATGGTCGAGTAATATTCTCAAGTACCTTATGGGCGCGTTCAAAGAACCATTAGTCTCGGGCCTGAAAGCTGAGCTTTGGATTTTATCTATATTCAATTGCTCGCAAACTTTCTTAAAAGTTGAGCTTAAAAAATCCGATCTTGATCGGTGAGAATAGTACCTGGTATATCATGTAAGCAAACGAAATGAGTGACAAAAGCTTCGGCAACCGTGTTAGCTTGATGATTTGGTAAAGGTATAGCTATTAAAAATTTCGTCAAATCATCCTGTAGTGTAAGGACATAAACATTGTTTGCATCGGTACTATGCAAAGGTCCAACAATATCTAGAGCTAAGCGTTCCCAGGGCCGGACACTGGTGGTGGTAATAGCCATGGGTCGTACGTGTCTGTTAGTGATCTTGTTTCGCTGACAAGAATCGCATGCCTTTACATAAGCCTTGACATCCTAAAAGAGCGTTAATATTTGAATGGTTCTTCCGAAAACGTCGATTTCAACGAAGTGCGCTTCAATTGGCTTGTCCCTTCCAGTTGAAATCAGTTGGACTTGATGTCGTTACCGTCTTTGAATGATCCCTTTTGACTGCGCCAATGTAACACCCAGCAGCCCTGTGTGTTGGATTGTTGGCTGTAGGTGTTCCTTTTCAATCGTGGAGATAGGTTTTTCTAAGTGTTTAAATGAAAATACTTCGACTAAGAACACAATGATTTTTAATATGGTATAAGTGAATATAAGTACAACGTCAGAGTTAACAAAATATGCTCAAAATGCTCATGGATGATGATTGCAAGTGAGTAAATGATGTCAGTGTTTTATGCTGGTCCGCTCGCTGAATGGGCGTGTGAACCCTCGCAATTATAAAAGTCCGCGCGTGTATTACCTCGGTTGCCCATGACATCCGCTTACGTCAAAGGTGTGGAGCAAGTGGCGGCGTAGAGTCCGGCTTTCGCATAGCCAAAATTGGCTAACGTCGAGGTGAGATTCGCACGGTAGTTGCCAAAACGTAACGTTTCTCTTAGCGGTTGGCCTCGTTGTTGAGGTCAACTGTGAACAGAATTACAAGTCGTCTGCTTTCGCAATAGCGTTATTATGACCTTTTGGTTTCGATGTGAAATCGATACGGGTTACATACTCATATTTTAGTTAATAGTTAAACATATAAATTGTACAATGTAATATATATTTATATATATGTATTTGTTATATGTATTTTAAAACAACATTTTTTTTTTCTTTCAATTATATTAAATTATGCTTATGGTAGGGTTAATAAGACCTAGTGCGCTAGAACTTGTTTAAACCTTAATTTAAAACGGTTTATTACCAGATTCGAAAAATGTAGTAGTAATAGCCTATAATTTGTGGTTACTATTAATTTTAATATTATATTAGAGAATTATTTACATATATATAGTCTTTTTTTTTTTTTATTTAAATGAAAAGAAGAAAAGCTGCGCTTACTTGGGAAGAAGAATTGCACTAGAACTCTGGATGAACATTACTAGGGAATTTGTCTTAATAGTTTGCAATTATGACTGTCGAGCTAGCAGAGCTGTGCTCAACTATATTAATAAAAAAAATTAGGCCAATACAATTTTATCTGCGGGCCCTCTTTTTTCTTTTTTTTTTTTTATCTCTACAAATCTCAGGGCATATGACGCTACCAGCCCCTAATAGAACGTAAGGTTTTGGAAAGTCACGTGTCTGCGGCCCGGTTGTGAGGAGACCGACTGGCGTCGTTCCCCTAGGGCGTGTAGACACCCGTCTAACTCGCACTCATCATCGTCCTCTATGTCTACGTATAGGCTTAGCACCATGGTCGCGTCATATGGCCATAGAGATTCGAAAAGTTTATGAAACACACGCGTTAGCGTGCTTTCAAGATTTCTTAGAGCTTCTGGTTGGAACTTTATAATTGTCCGCTGGTTGGTTTCAGCTATTAGTCGAGCTAAAGATTTCTTTTTTTCTTTCCCCAGCTAAATTTTGTTTGGCTGTTATCACCAAGTTTGACAGAAATTGTAACTCAGGGGTTACATACGGGTTACTAAGGACAATCATTCTAATTAATATACTATTCTAATTTACTATTCTAACTTAACTAATAAGCTTTTTTTTTTTTTCTTCATTTTTCTATTTGCCGGTAAATCTTTCATTAGGCGATAAAATTATATTGGCTTAATTTTTTTTATAATATAGTTGAGCACAGCTCTGCTAGCTCGACAGTCATCTTCCGGATCATGGAAATTGAAGGGAGCATGGTCAGTACAACAGATTAAGTCGTGGGCCTCGCGTAAGTTTAATTGTCGACATACCCCATATATTCATTGTAATAACCTTCCCACTCCTTAAATCTGTTAACCTTAAGTTGAAATGACCATCTTCCCGTAACTCCATGAATCCATATTAATATATTTGTATATGTTTCTTAATCCTAGGCCCTTACATATGAGGTAGTCCGTCGAGCCGCCCAAAAGACTACCACTGGTTTTCGAGACCCTTCATGTACACATGCAGTGATGAAGTCTGCTGTTAATGTGGATGGTCCCTTGACAGCTAGACTTAAGTCCAGTTGTTTTAGAAAGGGACCGAACACTGCAGGTAGTCTCGGTTTCAATCGTAAGCATTTCTGCCTTAGATCGCCCAGCTCGGGTACGGTCAATAACCTTACCTTTTCCGAGGTGACTCGAACGGGAGCTCCTTTTAGCCTGGTGGGGGAAAATTTCAAAAGGCTAGGTACGAGAGCTCCTGAAACTACGTCATAGTTTTTGCCATTTGGATTGAATTCAAAATCCATGATTATGAATTTTATTTGCTTCCTAAACAGAACAATAATAATTATGTTTATAACGTATATGGAATATAAGTTGGTAATTTACACTAATTATGTGTTAAATACGTTTCGGCCTAAGGGACATATAGTGTTTCTTGGGTTTATCCGGTTTAAAGGTTACGTGCCTGCGGCTCGGGTGTGAGGAGGGTAAATTGCTATACCCCCTAAAACGTGTAGGCACATTCCCAGTGCACTGGATTCAGAGTTTCCGGTGTGAACGTAGAGTGATAACCCCATTGAAACGTCATATGGCCCCAGCGGCCCAAAAGCCGTATCTAATACATACTGCAACGTGATCCTGACGAACCGGTTCTGCATATACCACTCCAATAGAGAAATCTCAATACATAAAACGAGGAATGTTCGATACTAGCGATACGAGTTTACAGCCATCGTTACACGTTGGCGTTTTTCCCGTGCCAAGGTTGACACATCGGATTTGAAAACAAGACCCGAAAAATTTACAGATGTAGAAGTACAATGGGATGTCGAAACCGAAATGCACTAATCATATAATTATAGTACTATGAACCTAACCCATTACGATAAACCATATTTGGAATCCATGGAATCTGGGCACTACGTGACTAAACTCAAGTCACGGACGCCAACACATATTTCCAAACACAATATTCACCGTCAACGGCGAATTTATCGCCAGAGTCAACAAATAGCAATCAATTTCACTTGAAAATTATCGTACAGCCCACCGACACAGGCACGGTCACCAGAAACCAGATTGAAATCAAATTCTTATATTATAATAAATAAAAATACATGTGTTGTTGTGGTTAAATAAATATTTTATTATATATAATACATCTTGTTATTCGTTATTTAATATTTTCCAATTTTTTAATAATTGAGGAAAAAACAATGGATTTAATTTTTTATCATATGTTTTTAAAAAAGGTGCGTGCACGCCATTCATAAGTTACTAAACGGTCCGCAAATGCGGGATCCGAACATATGTTTAAGGAATTATTTGTTAACAAAAAAATTGGAGGCCCTTGCAACGGTTGATCGCCTTTGTATTTACGTGAACACGTGTTGTATCGCCTCCCAATAATTCTTTTATTTTTTCTATATGGTAATTTTCATAATTGGGTTCGTTCCACAACACGAGTCGTTTGCCGGCACCATCGGCCATGAAAATTATTTGTTTTGTTTGCAGTGCCGAACATACCGTAATTTAAAAAAAGACGCGATTGCGTCGAAAAAATAGTTTTTACCGGCAGATGGTGGACTAACAATACACATTGAATTGCGTTTTGGTATTTTTTTATCGCAAATATCATGGATGTCCTTGAGAAATTTTGAAATAGTTTCCGAATCGTTTTGAAATTGTAATTCTAATAGATCATTGGCTATTTTCACTGAAAGATTAACGTCGTAATACACTTGATCGTGTTGACGAGCATAAGCATTGAAATAGGGAAATACGCCTGGTGCGTTATAAAATTTATCGAAATCAGATATGGACCATTCGGCAATACGGGCACACCAATTGCGCAAGGCGACTCGAACTTTTTTAGACGATTCGTCTAAGTAATTTAATTTGGGATTATCGTAAAATTCGTTAATGTTAAAAAAGGCGTCTGGCGGGCAGCACGGATATGTTAATAATAGGTCGTCTAATGTTTTTGGCCATAAGTGAACGTCTTCTCCATTCGCAGATTTGATTTGGTTTTTAAGTCGGCCATGAGATCGCCAACCAGTCCGTCCAGTTTCTTCTTGGTCGGATGATCTCGTTTCACTGTCCCACCGCTTTGACGTGGACACGGGTGTACCATTGAGACTTGTCTAGATTGCGTATATCCTCCTTCCTATAATTCATAGGCATTAATCGATAATACGTAAAATGATATTCACAACTTACTTGTACATCTTGAGTTCGTAAACATAGTCCTCCATAAGACATGAGCCTTTGCAGTCTTGGATTGCGTTGTCCTTCTGAAGAGAAATATCTAATGATATTCTCCCAGTCGTTAATTTGGAGGTCAGCGACGAAAACTCGTCGTCGATATCGAAATCTTCGCCGTGACCTCCAGACGGTGCTACGACGGAGCCAGGAACAGCGACAAGCTGCGTTTGAATATGTGCACGCGTGGACGATGTGGACGTGGTCGCCGTGTTCCGAGACGAGTCGGAATTGTTCACGCGTTGATTGATCGCATTGTTGGAGTCCCATGTTAAGTTCATCATATAATTTAATAAATTCTTCGCGTCCCTCAGGGACACATATGTCCGAGAGGTAAGTGGAATTTCTTCCCATATACTCGTTTATACAACTTAACGGCGTATTCTCTAAGCAATCCTCTGTTTTCCAATAAATCTGACCCAGCAGTATAAGATACGAATCGAACAGATTCTTGTTGTGCTGAGCGTTTTCGGTATTTGGATCGAGGCATACCGGAATTGAATACATTTTGTTCTTCAAGTTTATCATGACTCTTAATGTCGGACTTTTCCAGAGCTGGAAGTTTAGCAGTGTTGATAATACTTCGGCTCTGGACTGCGTTGGAGGCCGTGTGAGGATGGAAGAGAGGTAGGCAGAACAGAATTAACAACCGAAAAGTTAGTAATAACTTTTAATTTGAATGTTTACAGCCTTCGTTGCACGTTGGCGTTTTTCCCGTGCCAAGGCTGACAACAACGGATTAAAAACAAGCCTGAAAAATTTACAGACGTAGAAATACAGTGGGATGTCGAAACCGAAATGCACTTATCATATAATTATGGTACTATGAACCTAACCCATTACGATAAACCATATTTGGAACCCATGGAGTCCGGGCACTACGTGACTAAACTCAAGTCTACAGACGCCAACACATATTTCCAAACACAATATTCCACCGTCAACGGAGAATTTATCGCCAGAGTCAACCAAGCATAGCAATCAATTTCACTCGAGAGTTATCGTACAGCTCACCGTCACAGGCACGGTCACAATTAAAATTATTTCAATTGTATTTACATTAACATTAATATTAATAAATAAAAATACATATGGTTGTGGTTAAATAAATATTTTATTACATACAATACAGTTATTATTTTATAATTTTTCAATCTTTTAATAATTTAGGAAAGAACAAAGGGTTTAGTTTTTTATCGTATAATTTTAAAAAAGGTGCTGCCCGCCATTCGTAAGTGACTAACCGGTCCGCAAACGCGGGATCGGAACATATGTTTAGAGAATTGTTTGTTAATAAAAAAATCGGAGGCCCTTGCAGAGGTTGGTCGCCCTTGTACTTGACGTGCACGCGCGTCGTATCGCCACCCAGTAGTTCTTTAATTTTTTCAATATGATAATTTTCGTAGTTGGGCTCGTTCCACAACACGAGGCGTTTGCCGGCACCATCTGCCCACGAAAAGTTTGTTTGTTTTGTTAGCGGTTCCGAACATACCATAATTTAAAAAGAATGACGCAATTGCGTCGAAAAAGTAATTTTTGCCGGCAGATGGTGGACTAACTACGCACATCGAATTGCGTTTCGGTATTTTTTTATCGCATATGTCGTGAATGTCCTTGAGGAATTTCGAGATGGTATCGGAATCGTTTTGGAATTGTAATTCTAGCAAGTCGTTAGCGATTTTTACCGAACATCGACGTCGTAGTACACCTGATCGTGTTGGCGAGCGTAAGCGTTGAATTATGGAAATACGCCGGGGGTGTTGTAAAATTTATCAAAATCCGATATTGACCATTCGGCGATACGGGCACACCAATTGCGCAGGGCGACTCTAACTTTTTTAGACGTATCGTCCAGAAAATTTAATTTAGGGTTATTATAAAATTCTTTAATATTGAAAAAAGCGTCTGGCGGGCAGCACGGATAAGTTAATAGTAATTGGTCTAGTGTTTTTGGCCATAGGTGAATGTCTTCTCCATGCGAAGATTGGATTTTGTTTTCAAGTCGGCCATTAGATCTCCAACCAATCCGTCCAGCTTCTTCTTGGTCGGATGCCCCTGTTTCACAGTCCCCACCGCCTTGACGTGGACACGGGTGTACCATTGCGATTTGTCCAAGTTGCGAATGTCCTCCTTCCTATAATTTAATAACGTTAGTCGAAAATCGAAAAATTATCGTTGAACAACTTACTTGTACATCTTCAGCTCGTAGACGTAATCCTCCATAAGGACGTGCGCCTTTGCTGTTTTTGATTGCGTGTCCTTCTGAAGAGAAATATCTAATGATATTCTCCCAGTCGTTAATTTGGAGGTCAGCGACGAAAACTCGTCGTCGATATCGAAATCTTCGCCGTGACCTCCAGACGGTGCTACGACGGAGCCAGGAACAGCGACAAGCTGCGTTTGAATATGTGCACGCGTGGACGATGTGGACGTGGTCGCCGTGTTCCGAGACGAGTCGGAATTGTTCACGCGTTGATTGATCGCATTGTTGGAGTCCCATGTTAAGTTCATCATATAATTTAATAAATTCTTCGCGTCCCTCAGGGACACATATGTCCGAGAGGTAAGTGGAATTTCTTCCCATATACTCGTTATACAACTTAACGGCGTATTCTTAAGCAATCCTCTGTTTTCAATAAATCTGACCCAGCAGTATAAGATACGAATCGAACAGATTCTTGTTGTGCTGAGCGTTTTCGGTATTTGGATCGAGGCATACCGGAATTGAATACATTTTGTTCTTCAAGTTTATCATGACTCTTAATGTCGGACTTTTCCAGAGCTGGAAGTTTAGCAGTGTTGATAATACTTCGGCTCTGGACTGCCGTTGGAGGCCGTGTGAGGATGGAAGAGGGTAGGCAGAACAGAATTTAACAACCAAAGTTAGTAATAACCTTTAATATGTATGTTAAATAAGAAACGTTTATCAACACAATGTAAATAACAGTTAAGTATGGACAATAGGTCTCGTAAAACAGAACGTTGAGCTGTAGAGCACTGGACGACGTCTGACCAATTAGCCCTGTTCGCAGTGGGTACTTATAGTGGTCGGTCGGCCCTGGACGGTGATAGTTGGACTCATAACTAGACCATTGATAGTAGTGTCCTGGATGTCGTCATATGTAGAACGCAGAGACGTAATAGTATAATAGTACTAAAGTCTAAATAAGGAGCTATTTTAGATGAATGACCATATAGGGATTGTCATCGCCGTATGGTTGTAGCAGTAGAATGGACGTGAAGGCTTTTGCGTCACACGCCCCTCCTTAAGTAAAGAGGCATATTTCGTCGGATGTCCTCTTTAGTATAGTGGTGGATAGTGTAAAACGTCCCTGGTTGCGATATGATGAGTTGCCACTCTTGGTTGAAGTTCAACATCTTCAAAATTGGCAGGGTCCGTTGTAGAAAGCGGTTGTCCAACTCCGTCAGTATTGGTTGGCCTAGTAACAGACTCAGAGCAAAAATTGTATATTCTGTTATTACATGGGAAAAGTCTTGTTACAAGGGTTGAAACAAAATACAGACAATAAAGTATAATTATTGTACAAATGGTGTATAACAACATGTCATGTCTTCTAGTATTAGTTATTACATTGTATTGAAAATCTTTCTGATTAAGTTTATCAGGTACATTTAATAATGATTCAGATATACGTTTCACATCATTAAGTTTGTTAGTTAATACATGGTCTGTCAATAATTTGTTTACATTTAAAATATTTAACTTATCCGTATAACTAGTGTTAGTAATGTTAATCTGTGGTACAAAATCAATGTAATCGCTATTCTCATTAATTATATTTGGAATCAGCACATCCTGATTGGAATATGCTTTACAATTAACGGGTATATGTATTAATCCTACCCCATGGATACGGGTGTTACTGGTTTCTATATTTTCATTACAAGTTAATAAAATATTTTCTTCCCTGGTAATATATAACCAAGAATTTTTAAAAAGTAATTTGTGAAAAATACTAGTGTCTAATTCAAAATATTTTATTTTACAATCCAAAGGTAATTTAGGTGGTTGAAAAATCAATTCAATTTCACAAATAGGTTTCATAGATTTAGGGTGTAACGGTTGGTATTGCGGGCATAGGATAAAGTTTTTAGTACGTTTACATTGTAATATTTGTAGGTTGTTAAAAGTTGTATAATAGTCTTTACTTTTGCTAACAGCAATATAGTCATAATTAGAATCAATGTAAATATATTGATCATTAGTAACATGTTTAGGTAAAGGTATTAAATTATATAAGTTTAGTTCAATTTGGTTTACAATTGGTATATCAATTACAAATACAATAGTTTGGTTCTTTGAAAATATAGTTGTCTCAGAAATCTTTAGTAACTCACCAACGTCGGCAGTGGTGAAACCTACAGGTAAGTCAGTTGATTTTGGTAAATGTACTTTTATGTCTTTTAGAGTGTCTAAAAGTTCACTGGGTGTTATAATACTCGAATGTATTTGTCCTACCTGTGCGGCGTGTACTAAATCCGACAACAAGTTTGTATCAGAATCGTACTGGTCCGTTAAAGCGTTCAATAATAGAAACTGCTGTGTAACGGCAAAGCCTATTTCATTAAGTGTCGCTATACTGGTCAAACTTTGATTTATTTTATCCAATTGTTTAGAAATTACTTGAGTATTATCATTAAGATTTTTAGTTAAAGTGTGTAAGGATGTCATACCAGATTTAATGATTTTTATTTGTTTATCTAGTACATCTAATTGTTGATTTTCTGAGTTATGTATATTCTGTATATGACCTAAGTTAGTATCTGAACATAGAGCGTCACATACTCCGAATAGTACGTGTGCTATGTTTTTTATAGTATTAGTAATCGAGCGTTTAGAAAAGTGTTTGTAGTTGGGGTTATACCCTACTACATCTAATAATGCTTCCCTTCGGATATCTATGTTAGTTTTTGTAAGTTTTTGTTTCGCACTCATAGCAGTGCAGAAAGAACTATAGGTCTTGTTACTATGACTACCTAATGTGTCGATGAAAGTACATAATTTATCAGTTTCCACTGTGATGTTTGTTAGTGTTTGAGCGTTTGTAATGTAATTACTGAAATCATAATATGTCACTAGTTTCCATCGGTCATTCGATATTTTCAATATCCCTTGATGTTCATAGTAAAGTCCCGATTCGAACTTGGTATCAGTTATCAGCGTGGCTTGTATATGAACAAAAAACGCTGGAAGGGTGGTGATCCAAAACATTCTGTAATGTATTAAATCATTTTATAATAATAACAATGTTCGATTATAAAGCAACTGGTCTGTGAATATTGTAGATAATCGTGTTTAGAAGAAGTTGTACCCGTACGTATTTATGCATAAGTACTTTAGAATTTTGTGTTAAAAGAAGTAGAGAAGTAGCTAATGTGAGTTTGTTAGCTCGGCACATAGTCGTTTGTATGTCATTTTCCTAACTAATCTGTCAAATATGCACCTAGTCCATTGTAGGTCTGTAATCGGATGGTGTGGTTGTATACAGTTAAAATGTCCCCTACCACAAAAGACAGAATGTGTGTGAAATAGACTTAATACATTCCCTTTTGCGGTAACTACTGGACCGAGTTCTATAGAGAATAGCGTTCTACGCGTCGTGAAATTCGTTAGAGTTAATGTATATGTCCCTGTATTGGAAAGGTCTCTGGCTGTTAAGTTAAGCATTGTAAAATGTATCCCTAACTGGGTTAAAATGGTCCTATCAGTATCCCCACTCCAAAGAACGATAAAAGAAGCGTCCCCCCGTTTAGTAATATAAGATTTTATGTATTCCGGGTTAAGGTTGTTAAGAGGTTCGTGTATGCTGTCATACAGTTCGGCAAGTAATGGATAGAGTCGTTCATTAGTGGATGTCTCGGTCTTGCCGAAAATCCGTTGGCATTCCCTTACAAATTCGGGGTATTCCGTGGATAATTTAAGAGGTCTAATGTATCCCCGTTTATTAATTACAATGGGATTCCCTGTAAGGTGAACGATATCAAATCTATCCAACGAGTTCGCTATGGCTCCCGAAACGAGAACTCGTTCTTCCGGGTTCAAATTCATGAACTCCAAATCGATGACAATGAAATTCCTATATAAACAATGCCTTATTAGTATAATAATTCTGAACAGGTTTTATGACAAGTTGAAAATGATATTGTGAGATAGTACCAATGCCATGTATTTGCCAGAACAATAGTGTTTCAATAAAAGTGAAAGGTCAATAGAATAAGATAATATTTTTTTTTTATATGAGAATAATAAAGTTAGAATATAAAATGTTCATGTGTTAATATTATATACAAAAGAAAGAGGTTATAATTTTTTAAAGTGAATTATTTACACATTTCTTTACGTTATTTATGTGTAGTTTTACGTCTTTCCTCCCCTTTTTAATTGTAATATTATGATTATCATGAATGTCTTATTGTAAAAGGTCCACTCCATTCTTCGCAAAGTTTATTTGCTTTATTGTGATTTAACATGTAAACTTGATCATTTACGTCTAAATCTAAAGAATTGACGGTGCGATCATATATTTCTTTTGATTTAGTTTTGCCTAGCGATTTCATTTGCTAATTGCATTTTATGTCGTAATTTACATAAATAAGAGTCATAATTGTAAATAGGTCTTAATGGTTGTGTAAAGTTCTCGCAAGTTCGTGGCCTTTGAGTACTTGTACACAAAAGGTTGAAGATGGTTTTGAAGGTTTAAAAAAAAATGAAAAGAAACTCTCAAAGACAAAAATAAAGTAAGTATTTGTAATTTCAACGTGTATAAGTTCAGTGTACAAAACAGTAATCGTGGTGGTTATGTTGCAGGTATCAAATACACAGCCAAAACACTTCTGAAGCTGGCATGGCGAGGCGGCTCGTATTTACGTCAAATGGGCCGTCCGATCGCCGTGGAAGGAGTCGTCCTTTGGCGGCTCGTTGACCTCTCCCAGTGGTGCAATGGCCAATCCTCGAGTCCGGGTTTGCGGGTGAATGGCTGAGCTGTCCATTGTTAATTGTGGAACATTGTCGGATAGTTGATTTATTAAAATGGCTTATTCGTGTGTTTTTACAATCTCTCTTTGTACAAAGTATATGATTTCTTATAGTGTATAAATAAATCGGTTTTTTACAATTTATAATTGGAGTTTACAATTTATGCCGTGGTTTTACCCTTTGGCTAGGTACAGAGTACACGATTTCTTATAGTTGTATGAATACATTGGTTTTTACAATTTATAATTGGATTTTACAATTTATTACGTTGTTTTACCTTGGGCTACAAAGTAGAGAAAAAACCCATTTAGGTCGTGCATTATTAACGTTCGAGGAGAAATCGGTCATTTAGTTAATTGTAGTAATCCATTACAGTTGTGAGAACGATGTGGGTACATTTGGCGGGCGGCCAAAAACAATTTCATATGGAACATAATTAGTGCTAGAATGTGGTATTACGTTGTAAGTAAACAAAGCGAATGATAGATAGTCGTTCCAATCTGATTGGTCTTTATTTATATAGCACCTTAGATAATTTTTGAGATATCTATGCCATCGTTCCACTGAGTTAGCCTGTGGGTGATAAATTGTCGTGTGTACTTTCTGAATTTTGAGAAGTTTGCACACATTAGTAAAGAGTTTGGACATAAAGTTTGTACCTTGGTCGGTAATGATCGTGTCTGGTATACCGTAAATGCATACAAAATGTTTTATGAAGCTTTTTGCAACTGTACTAGCTGTCATAGCTCGGGTTTGTGCGACGTCTTCTATACATTTACTATTCAAATAGATTTGAACGTGTGTGATATTGTTTGTACATGTGTAATCTTTTACTTCTGATAATTTATCATAAATAGTTTGGGAAGTAAACGGATTACTGTCGCCTAAAAAAAACAATATACAAAATTTATCCGTGGTATAAATGTACTTGTCTGATTGCGAAAATGTTATATCGCGCAGTTCTGGGTAACAAGTGGTCAATTCCTTATATGAATTAGCAAACCGGTCTTGGTCAAGAAATAATACTATTACGGTGTTGTCGGCTACGCTCTTTATAGTATCGTTTACTTCGGTGACACGCGAGTTGAGAATAATGGAACGTGTATATCGATTAAAGAAATCGTCAAACCCTCCTGTATACGTAATCTTGTGTATATAATTAGGAATATTTTTTATTTCGTATTCCGGGATAGCCCTTGATAACGCATCGGCGTTAGTGTTAAATTTTCCCTGTTTATAGATTACATCGAATTGATACTCAGATAACTCTAGTCTCCAACGGACTAGACGTGAACTAGCGTCTTTGATATTAAATAAATAACATAACGGGCGATGGTCTGTGAAAATAGTAAAATGTCTACCCCATAGATAAGGCCTAAAATGTTTGACATTCCAAAGAATAGATAGTAATTCTTTTTCGATAGTCGAATAGTTAGTTTCTGCTTTATTCAAAGTTCGACTTGAATAAGCACAGGGTAGATCCCTTCCAATGGGTCCCTGACTTAAGACCCCACCCAATGCATAATTACTTGCATCGGTGCTGAGTACAAAGGGCTTTTCGAAATCGGGAAATTGTAAAATAGGTTCTGTAGTTAGAATGTGTTTGATTTGACAGAAAGCTTGTTCGCATAGATCACTCCAAATAAATGGTACGTTACCCTTTAGAAGTGAAGTTAATGGTTTAGTGATCTTTGCGTAGTCGGTTTTGAATAATGTCGATGTCCGTGTCTAAACCTACCACGCGGTCGGATATCGTGTCAAAACCGTTTTCCAGTGTGCCTAGACGGTTTTCCATTTCGGGGCCGTCCAACAGACGTCGAGTTTCCTTAACGTTGTCATTTATACCGTTTTGGTTTTTACCGTCATCATTGGCGTCACTAATGGACTGGTTTTTGACACTATCCAACTTAAATATTACATTGGCCGGCTCAACTTTCTCTACGTTCAACAAGTGGCTTTCCAACATGATTAGCAAGTCGGCTTTAGTCCCTTGCGTCTGTAGATTCCGTTTCCGCGCTTCATTTTTTAATTCATCGATATTAAGCTCCATTAAGTATTTGTTTGTCATTTCGGGTTTATATCCAAATTAAAGCACAACAAACAAAAAAAACAAAATTTATATGTATATATAATATTTATATGTTGAGCATATATTTATATGTCGTACCGAGAATTAACTAACGGGGGATTTTTTTTTTCAACACAAAAAAAATAAATAAAAAATAGTAATGCTATTATACTGCGATATATTTTATGCGTACACCCGTTCACTGCGCCGCTTAAAATTATTTATTTAATTTTTTTTTTCACTAAAAAAAATTTTTGGTCGTGGGGAAAAAAAACAATTGTACTACTTTTTAAATAAAATGTTGTATTTACGGTTTTTTTTCTTCTCAAGATTGCAAAACTACCAACTGCGCCAATTGTCGTGGCCGTAGACTTTCGGAGTGATTAAACACTTTAGGAGTGAGTAAAATAACAACAATTTTCTACTTTAGTCACCGTTTATTCTACTCGTTTATAATACTACTCGACAATAATAATACTACTGATAATCGGCGGTCCGGTGACGGCCGTATTTATGTTACCGGCGGCGGTCAACATTGCTGATAAGCTGCGCCGGGGTTTTGCTTAATTGGCAATTAGGGAAGCACGACCCGGACGGGTATTGTCATCGCGGTCCGGGTAATAGTCCAGACCGCGGTGATGGCAATACCCGACCGTGTCAACACGTACAATTAAATTATATATGTAAGCTAAATGTGTTCTCATGACCTGTTCAACGCCCATATGGTCAGAGACACATATTGGTTTATTGGACTGGCCAGAGCGCTTATAATGTGTTTATCAACCTTCCTGTGCTGTGCTTAAGCTACTGGCGTTAAGCGCCTATCAATACTGCACGTGTTCAGGCTGGAAAACAAACGGCAATTTATAAGCACTAATTAAGTTACTATAATGTTGAATATGTACAACTCGCTTGCTAGAATAGCTGAGATAGTATAACTATTTTTCACAAAGTAAATCAAGTGCGATATCAGCAGTTAAGCTCAACAGTTATCAAGGCATCACTTTACAAAGTAAAAGGGCAAGACTTCCGCTGGTCTTCTATCTGAATCGGACTTAATATTACTAGATAAATCAGTAACAACGCCAGCAGTTAAGCTCATCAGATATCAAGGCACCATGGCACCTAACCTAACCATGGTCTTCTACCTGTGTCGAACGTGATATTATCCAAGTTAAATAGAAAACTTCTTAGTTGAAAACAGACTCTATGAGCATCAGACTATTAAATAAATAATATTTATAAATAGATGTAGAAATGAAAAATGGTATAAATGATGATAAATAACTAATAACCTTTTTTTTAGTTTAAAATGATCTACATACACACTGGTATTAAGTAAAAGAAAACGTGAGAAAAAATGAAAGAAATTATTAAAGTAAGAAAAGACGATACACTGTGAGGGTGAAAGGAGAAAACTGAACTGGAAAAACTGGTGAAGTTATCCTGTTGCATATGCCTTTTATATGCTGTAACAGGTGTATGTTTTCGTTAGTTGGAATAATTAAGTGGGGTTATAGAGGCTGTGATTGGTTGTGGGCAACATATTAGGAATAATTAAGTGTAAAGAGGCTGTGATTGGTTGTGGATGATAGAGAATGGTTATAACAGGAGATCTTTAAGAGGAGATATCAGTGTGTATGCTTAGCGTTTATTAAAATAATAATAATAATATTATGGCTTACAAAATATGACTAAATTACTAATATAATTTGATGTATTACAAACGTACGTTACAGTTATAACAGCAGCCGTAATAGAATGGTAAATCCAACACCTTAATACTATGTCTTATATATGATATAATCTAGGTTACAAATGTAATTGGTCCTTGTATAAAACAACTTTTAAATATTACTCAATGATTTCTACAGTGTTCACATATAATACCATATAAGGTTATATAATATTTATTACTTATAACATACTTATATTCCATGACCCAAATAAACAATATTAATTATATTCAATTGTTTTTTTTTTTTTTTATGTCAACACACAGCGCAGATGGGGTCGTTACCCGAATAACGTCGAGTGGTAGGCACCGATTATATTATTATATACCTATCCCTCTACACATGCATGGGGCATGACTGTACCCGAGTTAACGCACGACAAAACCTAACCTAACTTAATTAAGTCGAGTTAACGATAACAAATATAGACCGCATTGGGGACCGGATTAAAAATAAAACCATTATGTAAGAAGACTAGCCCGGTATAGACCGGATGGGTACAGGAGTGAAAAAACATTCACTTAACGTTGAGTTTGGAATACTTTTACTTTTCGAGGGAGGAGAAATATAATCTGCGGGGAGGGAAAAAAATAAAAGTGAAGACTAGGTATAGACCGGAGGAGTACAGGGGAAGTAAAAGTGAGGACTACGGAGGACTAGATATAGGCCGGGGGGGGGGGTAGAGGGGAAGTGAAAGTGAGGATTTTTAGCCCTCAACAGAACGAACCAATTCCCTCTACTGATGAGGACCATACATTTGGTCATGTAAATGAATGCTGTTAAATGGAGGTTGTGTCCAATCAGTATTTGGTAAAATACGTTGGTATCGAAGTTGTTAAGGACAGATTCCGGTTGACGTTGTGGAAGTAAATTAGAACATTGGGGTTGAGAAGACATATCTGTTGGTGGTTGTTCAATTTCATTTAAATCAAGATCACTAACCTGTCCTATTTCGTAGTCGGAAATGTCTGATTCTCCTATTTCATTATTATGTGCTCCAGGAGGAAGCCAATTTTGATCAGCAACTGAATCATCACTAAAGTCGTCGACTTCCGAGTTATCAGATAAAAAAGATAGTATGTAATAATAGGAAAAAAATAATTAAACAGGCGTGGAAGAAAGGATATTTTTTTATTAGAAATATGGGTGCATCACAAGTTTAATACTTGTTATGTGAGATTTATGCATATGTTGTTAGTTAGTCCTATCTCCCTATTAATTTCTATTATTACTTTAATATTGTTATTATATTAAATTTGCACTTACCTTGTTCTGGTCCAGCGATGCAGAAGAGTATCTTTGGTATTAAATACGCCGATTTAATTTAACACTATTAAATAACTCTACACTTATCGTCCTTAGAAGGTAACGATGTTTCTTACCGATTCGATTTATGTGTATTTATGCAAATTCACCTATATTAATTATGATCATATATATATCAGTTTTTTAGGATTTATTATTTAGCTGTATTATCAAGGACTGTATCGATTCGCCCAGCTACGACATTAGTCGATTATCACCACGTTCAACCGTACTGTACACCAGATCGTTGACTCTAGACACTTGAATAAGCTATGTTAACCTGCTTTCTGATTAGACGGCACACAATATTCTGTTGAGACACAAGGCTGTAAAAGCTTCCGAGGTATTTATGCGCAAGACTGCTAATGCTTTCAAGGCAACAGAATACTCAAGGCTGCTAAGACTTCCAAGACATCTACTGTCGATATATTGTTGCTTTTAACCAGACTGCGATTGTTTAAATAAAAGAAAAATAAATAAATATACGGAAGGAGAGAAATTAAATAAATAACAACTCTCGATTTTGTGCTGATAAAATAATTTGCATAAACCCTAAATAGAAACTTTATAAAATATAATTTAAACTGAGAAGAAGGATCATTCGGACAAAGCCTAACTTCTTCAGCTAGGAAGTGTAGAGAAGTCAAGCTACGTGCGATAACTGGACAACGAATGCCTTGTTTCAGGCGGTTTTATGTGGTAAGAAGCGGGTGTGGCTAATATTATTTACACTAATACTTTTGTTAAGTTGTAGCAACCCTGTAGCCCTGTACGTATGTATTGCAGGCTGTTTGAGTCTTGTCACAATCGTGGTGATAGGTTTTTAGATATTTAATAGAATAACTTCAGAGTAAATCATAAAACATGTACAACGACAAACAGTTTATAGCATAAGTTCAGTATGCTTCAAAAATATGATGATTAAGACAATTATAAGCCGCTTATAACTTCAAAAGAAGATGATAGGTAGAAACTTCAAGTGTAGTGTATGGTGGTCCCAGCACATCTGCCCTGCTATGACTGAAGTTCTCCCTTATATGCTGGTCCGCTCGTTGAATGGCCGTGGGAATCCTCGCAATTATCGAAAGTCCGCGCGTGGATGACCTCGCTCGCCCATGACATCCGCTTATGTCAACGGTGGAGGAAGGGTAGAGGCATGAGAGTGTAACCTTCGCATGGTCGAAATTGGCTAGCTTCGATGTGAGACTCGCACGGTAGTTGCCAAAAACGTTAAGTTCCTTTTAGTGGTTGGCCTCGTTGTTGAGGTCAACTGTGAACAGAATTACAAGTTGTCTGCTTTCGCAAGATGCTGTAATGACCTTTTGGGTCTGATGTGAAATCGGCACGTGTGGTACATTCATATTTAGCAATATTTAACAATGAGAAGTTATATAATACAATATATAGATATATGTAGTATATGTTAGTCCTAATAAGTTGTACAATGTAATATATATATATATATAAATATATATATGTATCTATTAGCCCTAATAAGGGTGGGTCCTTAACAAAGTACATTAATATTTTCATTGTTTACATTAACAGTTTCATTGTTTATGTTGAAATTACGACCAGTATGTCCTTCAACTGAACGCACGGTCTCTCTTGTACTTACAATTTTTATGATAATGAATACAATAAAAATTAAAATATTAATAATTAGTAATATAGTAAGAACAGACAAAAACAGACCATATGACTGTTCATGTTTATGTAATAACAATTCTGTTTTGAGATTAGCCATATCGTTTAAATTATGTATATTAACATATTCTGTAACATATGTAATTGGAAATTTATACAATGTTGAATTTATTAAGCTAGATTAGTTAGTTTTTAGAATAAAATCTGTGAAAATGTTATCTTTAGAAATTGGGGAAGGAATAAGGATATCATTTTTTCCATATGCCTTACAGGACTCATTTAAAGAAAGAATACCTACCCCTTCTATTGAAAAAGATATTGATTCTTTAATATTGTCACACGCGAGAAACAACGTGTCAAATGGAGTTGTAAAAATCCATTGATTTTTATACTTTAGTTTATGGGAAATAGAATATGATATGTTTAGGTATTGAACATTACAATTGGATGGGAAAGTTCTAGTATTTTGGAATAATTGGACTTCACGTGTAGGTTTCATATTTCAGTAATGTTAATAGCTGCTTGTATGTTTTCCACTCCTGTGTTGTACGTTTCCATATTGTAATACGCGGCGAGTACCCATTTACAAGTAACTACTTTAATATCCCCTCTATTTTCAAAGAACACCCCTGACGGTTGGTTCAGTTCTTGTAATTGAAATTTTGTTGAGCAGTCGTAACTCCCAATGTAAAAAATAATCTGAAATCATATGTTATTCTTTCTTTTTTTTTTAAATAATATTTATATTTATATTTATAATACTAATTTATACAACTACATATCGAACAACAAAATTAATAATAATAACAATTATTGTTATACAAACTAAAACTATATCCACGGTAAAAAAAAATATTATAAATTTTCCCTCAGTATTTTTGTAAAGCCGTCGTACGACCATCTTCGGATTACATCATCGAAAATGCATTTTAAAATAAGCACGTTTGTTGTCGGGTCGTTTGCCTGCGTGAATTGGTGAGTGTTTTCACAAATTATATTGTGTGTTTCTAGTAGACTTAAGACCCTACCGTCCCTTTGATGTCTACCTATGCAAAATCGGCATAATTCTCTTTTGCTTCTTAATTCGTTAATGATCAAATAAAACTTCCCATCATTAAAGACATCGTACGCTCTAACGTTTAGGACTATGTTTTGGATGTCCAAATGGTCTAATATTTTTTTTTTATTGACCCGTTCCAAGTAGTTATGATCGAGGTACCCAGATTAAAATTAATATATGATTTCAGAAAGTCTGAATTTAAGTTATTATCTGCTAAAAAGAGACTGTCGTACAGTTCTGTAAAAACAGCCTGTAGTTTTATTTGATCATTAAAAAAAAATTTATTCAACCGATTCATCGCCTTTTCCAAGTGGTCCTCCGTGTTGAATGGTTCTTGAGCTCCATTTTCTTTAAAAATAATCGGATTTCCCGTTAGTCTTTGTAGTTTGAATTTGTCTAATGAGTTAGATATCGCTCCACTAATCAAGGCTATGTCGTTTCGATTTAGGATTACAAATTCGAAATCTATTATTACGAAATGAATCCTAGACCTGGCAATGATAATTTGAATTAGAATTAATAAAAATAAACACCAAAAATGCCAACCCGGACCAGTTTGGTGTTTGATTATTAAGTAGTAGTAATGCAAAAAATTTTTTTTTTTTTATAATTTTTTTAAAAAAAATTTTTTTTGATAAAAGAATAAGAAAAGGTATATTTATATATTTTTTTTTTCCCAGAGATTGATCGACCTTTTAGTCGTAAAATTTCTTTACATTATTTAAATGAATTCTTTTCTCGCGTCTACCCATTTTGATTGTGATATTATGATTACTATGTACTTCTAAAACTGGGAAAGGACCTAGCCAATTGTCCTCTAATGAATGTTTTTTCGTTCGAACTTGTTCGATAGAGATAGGAGATAATCTCTATCGATTGTTCGCGCGCTGTTTTGTCGTAATTGAACTTATTCTTATTTTTTGATATAATAACTGTTTTATTCATGGGCCCCACTATGTCTAAAGAAATTCTTTGAAATGCAGTACAAGATGTAGTTGTAATTAGCATATTTTGTTTCCCATTTAATAATTTTTTTGTTTTTTGTCAAACTTCACATTTTTTTATAAACTCTTTTATGTCTGATTTCATGTTTTTCCATGTGTAAATTAATTGTAAACGATTTAATGTCCGCGAAATTCCCGCGTGCCCCCCAATTGGACTCAAATGATACTCCGAAATTTATTTTATTTTATCGTCCGTAGAAAAAAAATAGTTTGAATGAATAAAAACGGTTATCTCGGTCGGTTTGAATATGAAACGTATCATTTTGCCTTTATACGTGTGTGTGTAGTGGCCGATGTTAGGCCGTCGATCGATAATGTGTGAAACGTTTTTATATTGTTTTGTACACAAATTTGCATTAGCTCGTTTAAAACTAAAAAAATGAATTCATCGTGTAAAGGTTTATTGTAAACGTCTTTGAAACCGATAAAAATAATATAACGATTATTTTGTATAATTTTTTCTATGTTTGAGTGATCTTTGAACGCGGTCGGAATATTAATATTATTTGTTGACAATTAAGTATTGTGGAGGGATATGTAGTGCGTTGATTGGTGAGTTAATTAAGGGTTCCTATTTAGTGTATGACTGTCATTTATTATATTTATACATGTTATATATTTGTCTTATAAAGTGCGGTATATTCTTATAGTTAATTCATGTATGATTATGAACTAAGTTTGACAAACATTGCTAATAATATATTACAAAGTCCACCCTTGTTTTTTGTGACGTGCCCTCACGTCAGAACATATTATATAAATTTAAAGAAAAAAAAAATATATATAAAAATATAATAATAAAAAAAAAAAATATATATAGTATTAATCTAAAAAAAATATATATGAATAATTAAATAGGGATTAATAATTGTGAGAGATTAGGAGGTGAGTTGAGATTTTTTTTTATTATTAGGTCGAGATTTTCTTTTTCCTATGCCTGTTGCGTTTATTACGTATGAGTCGTTTTATTGATAATTTACTTGATAATGATTTTAAATTAATATGTGTGTTAGTACCTGGGTTAAGGTCAAGGAATAATGCCGATATCTCCATCTCTTGGAAGTGTCTGTTTCTGATGTATGGCATCATGTTTTCTTCTATTATTGGGGTTTGGTTCATTGCCAAGTATCGTGCCGTTTCCAACACCCAGGGTCCACAATCATAGTTGTTGTCTTGGTGTGGTGTGTTGCCATACTTGATTGTCCATAGCTTGACGTTGGTTTCTTCTTGGATTTCCCAATATTTGAGAAATCTGTATATGGATGACAGCAATTTTTTATGTTTTCCATGTTTGCTGTCGTAGCAGATAATGGATACGGTAGGACCATGTGCCACGATTAAGATCCAGTGTTCATTTGATATACAACAAGGAAAGAACAAGTAATTTTTATTGAAAATTTTTTCCTTAATCCACGAGATCACATGTCCAATTCATCTTGTTGTAAAAGCCACCACAAAGTCCGTGTTGAAAGTGTAATTATTTTGAGTATGTTTAATGATGAGTTCAAGGTACCCGCCCAGCGTATCGGACGTGTACCAGGAAGTGCTCGAAATGAAAGACATTACGGAAGTGACGTTGTACTTGGGAGATGAGTCCTCTTCCAAAGCAAATCGCGTGGTGATGTTCGTTGTGTTATATTTGTGTCGGTTAGGAGCATTTTTGGTGTCGTTTGATTGTATCCTGTCTGTTTAATTGCATTTGGCATATGTGAGGGTAGTTTTATGAGGTTTACAGATGAGAGGAAAAAAGTATTCATGATTTTAGTTGATGATTTTGTAGGCGTATTATTGACGTCGTGTGCTGATCCCGGTGTGGTTTGAATTGATAATAAGATCTTTCGGGGGTCCACGTTTATACAATATTAAATGGGGTGTGTGTATTTAGTTATTCATATTTCCATTATACAAGTGAGATATATCCTTATACTATAATTTACATAAAGTTATTGCTTAATTAAATGACATTTACTTATATAATAATTATGATGACTATGTTAAGTACAATTGTGCGTGGGAATAAGATAAAATATATTATAAGTTGTTTTTTTGTTTTTTTGTGTTATGGTTAGGTATTGTTAGTGATGTTGTGTGTATTTATAAATAGTGTTAGTATTATGATAGTACTATAGTACAATAGTATTATGATCATATATATCAGTTTTTAGGATTTAATACTTAGCTGTATTATCAAGGATTTAACGGCTCTCGAAGTCCATAGGGGTCAAGACTGTACAGCCGTCTAAAGTCCCTCTAATCTAGTGACTGTATCGATTCGCCCAGCTACGACATAAGTCGATTATCACCACGTTCAACCGTACTGTACACCAGATTGTTGACTCTAGACACTTTAATATGCTATGTTAACCTGCATTTTGATAAGACGGCACACAATATTCTGTTGAGACACAAGGCTGTAAAAGCTTCCGAGGTATTTATGCGCAAGACTGCTAATGCTTTCAAGGCAACAGAATACTCAAGGCTGCTAAGACTTCCAAGACATCTACTGTCGATATATTGTTGCTTTTAACCAGAATGCGATTGTTTAAATAAAAGAAAAATAAATAAATATACGGAAGGAGAGAAATTAAATAAATAACAACTCTCGATTTTGTGCTGATAAAATAATTTGCATAAACACTAAATAGAAACTTTATAAAATATAATTTAAACTGAGAAGAAGGATCATTCGGACAAAGCCTAACTTCTTCAACTAGGAAGTTGTAGAGAAGTCAAGCTATGTGCGAAGACTGGACGACGAATGACTTGTTTCAGGCGGTTTTATGTGGTAAGAAGCGGGTGTGGATTCTTCGTCAATTAAGTATTGTGGAGGGATATGCAGTGCATTGATTGGTGAGTTATTTAAGGGTAGTGAATTAAGGGTTTCTATCTAGTGTATGACTGTCATTTATTATAATTATACATGTTTTATATTTGTCTTATAAAGTGCGGTATATTCTTATAGTTAATTCATGTATGATTATGAACTAAGTTTGACAAACATTGTTAATAATATATTACAAAGCCCACCCTTGTTTTTTTGTGACGTGCCCTCACGTCAGAACATATTATATAAATTTAAAGAGAAAAAAAAAGTATAAAAATATAATAATAAAAAAAATATATATAGTATTAATCTAATAAAAATATATATGAATAATTAAATAGGGATTAATAATTGTGAGAGATTAGGAGGTGAGTTGAGATTTTTCTTTTTTTTTCTTTTATTATTAGGTCGAGATTTTCTTTTTCTATGCCTGTTGCGTTTATTACGTATGAGTCGTTTTATTGATAATTTACTTGATAATAATTTTAAATTAATATGTGTGTTAGTACCTGGGTTAAGGTCAATGCCGATATCTCCATGTCTTGGAAGTGTCTGTTTCTGATGTATGGCATCATGTTTTCTTCTATTATTGGGGTTTGGTTCATTGCCAAGTATCGTGCCGTTTCCAACACCCAGGGTCCACAATCATAGTTGTTGTCTTGGTGTGGTGTGTTGCCATACTTGATTGTCCATAGCTTGACGTTGCTTTCTTCTTGGATTTCCCAATATTTGAGAAATCTGTATATGGATGACAGCAATTTTTTATGTTTTCCATGTTTGCTGTCGTAGCAGATAATGGATTCGGTAGGACCATGTGCCACGATTAAGATCCAGTGTTCATTTGATATACAGCAAGGAAAGAACAAGTAATTTTTATTGAAAATTTTTTCCTTAATCCACGAGATCACATGTCCAATTCATCTTGTTGTAAAAGCCACCACAAAGTCCGTGTTGAAAGTGTAATTATTTTAAGTATGTTTAATGATGAGTTCAAGGTACCCGCCCAGCGTATCGGACGTGTACCAGGAAGTGCTCGAAATGAAAGACATTACGGAAGTGACGTTGTACTTGGGAGATGAGTCCTCTTCCAAAGCAAATCGCGTGGTGATGTTCGTTGTGACGACGAATGCCTTGTTTCAGGCGGTTTTATGTGGTAAGAAGCGGGTGTGGATTCTTCGTCAATTAAGTATTGTGGAGGGATATGCAGTGCATTGATTGGTGAGTTATTTAAGGGTAGTGAATTAAGGGTTTCTATCTAGTGTATGACTGTCATTTATTATATTTATACATGTTTTATATTTGTCTTATAAAGTGCGGTATATTCTTATAGTTAATTAATGTATGATTATGAACTAAGTTTGACAAACATTGTTAATAATATATTACATCATCGCTGCCGGTGCATATCCAGTCTCCGTTCACGCGCACCCTATGTGTAAGAATTTTCTCTCCTTATATACATACACACACACACACACAAAGGTTGATGTACTTACCCACTACGTCGGTTAACGAGAACACCCTGTCTATTCGCAGCTGTATTCGCCTCACCGCTTCCGCTGCTGCAGCGTCTACCTCCTGTTTCACATTTTTTTTTTTTTTTTTTACTATACGCTTCTTATATAAATATATATATATAATTATTCCCTTAATATAAAATCGTCTTACGCTCATCGGTAGTATCACTGGCGACCCGTTGTCGTCACCATCATCGTCGACGTTATGCACCCAATTGGTACTAAACGGTTGCGGCGATGGTGGTGAATATCTGTAGTGCATTTTGATTTGGTTGTATGTGTGAATGTGTTTAGCGTGTTCGTTTATATATAGTGTGTGTGGTTATTTCGTCCCTCCATTTTCTTTGTGTTATCATTGTACGCGGTCTAACGGGAAATAACCTTATCAGGTTTCGACCGTCAAGTCATCCACACTATCGCACGGTGGTGGTGGTGGTGGTGGTGAAGCAATGCTCCCACCGTCTGACTTGATTACTGGTGTAGTACTCGTCTTCTCCTCCTCCTCCTCCTCCACCACGTCGTTTCTGTTATAATTACTATGTACTAAAATATAATCAATAGGTTTTTTTTTTATTTTACTTACTTATCTGTGTAACCGTCAAGTAACTCTGCTAAATTCCATTGTGAGTTAGGCATCATCATCATCGTATTAACATTTTCTCCCCATATTTCGTCGCACAGCCGTTTGTACTCTATGACCGCGATTTCTTTGTAATAACTGGGTTCTCGCGGTGGTAATCCGTGTACTGGATGATTCATCATTGCGGTGTACACCTCATCGACCGACATTGTTGCGTATCGATTTATCACCTCCACCGTCATCGCATTCTTCATCGTGCCGTATTGCTC
The DNA here is from genome assembly GCF_023614345.1 of Adelges cooleyi. Taxonomy (NCBI): domain Eukaryota; kingdom Metazoa; phylum Arthropoda; class Insecta; order Hemiptera; family Adelgidae; genus Adelges; species Adelges cooleyi. Next base: position 284,268 of record NW_026095763.1, read on the forward strand.
CGTCAGGGCTGTACATATTTTCGCGTTATCATCAAGTGCCCATACGATTGCTTCGCGATTCCACTCCAACGTTAACAAATTTTCTTCGGTCAGCGTAAGGCGGGTGTGCGCGTCGTTGATGATCAGGTATGACTTTGAAAAACATCTGGTTTTTTTAATGATAATACCGTCCGGCGGTTGTACGTGGAACGCCGCGCGTTGATTGCTGCCCGCGAACCGCGTGAGATCATTAATACCCGTTACCAGTCCGACGATTTGATTTAAGCTCAAGTTCATAAATCCGTTGGAACACACAATCATCGCTGCCGGAGCATATCCCGTCTCTGTCCACGCGCATCCTATGTGTAAGAATTTTCTCTCCTTAAAACTTATCGTAACCGCTTTGGCCGCCAAAAGTTTCGTTTTCGGTTCTTCACACACCTGCTTTTGTCAGCTTCAGCAGCTCATGCGTATACCTTTCCCCTTTCCGGCCATTGTTGCTAATTTAAATAAAATATTTTTTTAAGTATCAAATTTATTATTAAATATGTAATGTAACTATATTACATTTAATCTATGATATAGCATTTTGTAATTATAATACATATTATTATTTTCTATGCTACTTTTTATTATAAACTCATCAATTATATTATAGGTTGAAAATATTATGTACCTACATATGTTGACTAATTAACACTATATCTAAAATACTTACTTCATTTGGTTGACTAGCTCATATTAATTCAATGGGTATATATTCCAAATTTTTGTGGTTATCATAAATTGCAGGTTCATCTTCAATACTATAGTTGGTGTGAATATTATTCTGAAAAACCTCTCTGGCCTATAAAAAAATATTATAAAATATTCATTGTTACTAAAATTAGGTATAATAAAATTAAAAATATGATAAACAATTTATCACAGGCATCGTAAACTTACTAGAATTGTATTTGAGCTATACATTGTTAAATGATTTTATAAAATATATCCATTTAATAATATACTAATAGGTAGGTAAGTTAATTGGTATAAATTATAGATTTCTATAAAGTATAGTATGATTTAAAGTTTTTAAAAAAATTGTTTCTAAATCCAGTCATTCAAAGTTGTAATAATAATATTTACAATCACTAACTTATTTTGAGTACACAGCAATAAATTAATATATATTTTATTTAGTGATTTAGCTATTAAGTAGTAATTACAAATAATTTTACACAATGAAAATAATAATGTGCAATTTAAGTAATAACAGTATTTATAATAATAATCTTAAACATTTAAGTTTGGCTTTTAAAATTATTAAAAATTGTTTTTTAAATGTTGTTGATTTTTCTCTAAATTTCAAATACTAGATGATAATTGCATCAAGTATACAATACTATTATATTGTATTAGTATAATAATAATGCTAATTACAAATTAATAATATATTTTATTACCTTGTCTGAAATTGTGTTTACTGTACAAGTCTTCCAGTTTTCTTTGATTTTCAGATTCGATACGGACTCGTCAGTATACTTTGCAAGCGGATTTCGTATATTTTAACAAAAACAGCAATTTTATGTAGATATCTGCAGAATGATACTATTACGTTTTGATTTTCAAGTACCACTTTTACGTTTTAATTTATTTTTTTTTTTTATTGTTCGGACGTGTAATTTTCAAGTTAATACCCACATTTTGTGTGAAAATTATCGGCCGGATCTAGTGTTAGTCCATCGGTATTTTGACCAGCATAAATATATGCATTATATAAATAATGACGTCGGGAATCAGTTAAGCACATACATTTTAATCCATATTTTGCAGGTTTATTTGGCGTGTACATTTTAAAATAGAACCTCCCACTAAAGCTAACAAGCATTTCATCTATTGTAGCACATGAGCTTAACGAATAATTTAATTTATGAACTCGTTGAAAATTTCAGAAATAGCAGCAGTAGTTTTTTTTCTTTTATTTCATCTCTAGTATCCGGATTATCAAAACGTAAACAGTTAATTAAAAATAAAAACCTTTTTTGACACATAACTAAACGAAATATTTCGCGGCTAGTCCCATCAGTAGCAAATAAGAGTTCTGCGCTTTCATGATTTGACTTAAAAACAGCTGAATAAAATAAAAAGTCAAAAAGTGATAGTAGCTCAATTTCGTCTATATTTTTTGTAAAACTTAATTGTTCTTTATATTTCTTACGGACACTATCAATTTTTAAATTGGTCCAAATCAAAATTTTAGTTAAAATAGAATCTGTAAAAAATATATTCCCAATATCCAAAAGATTTTCAGTATCACCTAAGTTTTTTACAGGACCACGTAATCCGGGAATTTGAGTAATAGTATTATGACGAGCAGTCCTAGTATTTTTTGATACAAATTCATTTTCTGACCATTTATACTTATTTTTTCCATACAAATTTTTTTAGGTTCATGTAGATTCATCATTATCATGACTCTACATCACTATCACTATCAGACTACATCATCACTTTCGGTTTTATCATTAACATTCTGTTCAGATTCGGACTCATGATTACTTTCTATAAACACATCATTGTTGGAAGTATCATAATCACTTACCTAAGAATTTTCATCTGATAAAAGTTTTGATATTACTTTTTGAAAGTTTAGGTTATTAACCGAAATGTTAAATGGACCAGCTAAGTTCATTTTTTATACAAAAAATTGATTATAGAAAAAACTTAAAAATATTATTCATGATAAAAAAAGTTACACGCATGGTACAGTGCGGTGTGAGATACCACCAAATATTTTATATCAACAATAACAAGTTATGAAAAGGAACAACCTCAAAAAACCTACTTATCTTATAAATAATACTTTAGAGGTATACTTTACTTCTAAATTATATTATCAATATTGTAAAAGATATGTATGATAAAAAAAATGCAGCGGTATGTGATACCGCACTGTACCAGTTACGGGTTAATGTGATGATGTTGTGGACTTTAATGCCCAAAGTTTCAACTAATGTATCATGTATTCCCTTTAACATTACATTTTTTCCTTGAAGAAGAACTACATCATCTTTAAAATACTTTAAACTAATTATATTGACACTGCTACCGGTATCTATTAAAAAATCAGCATTTTGTTTTATAAAGCTAGGAGATTCACAAGTTAAATGATTTTGTTGTAATCCTATTGTTACTTGCAATACATCGTGAGTCGCACGCAATTCTCCTACTGTTTTATTTTCCTGCTTAGAAGATTCCCCTTTATTTGAATTATCTTCTTTAATATTTCTTTTGTCTCTATTCTTTTTCTTATAACATTGGTCAATAGTATGCCCGTTTTTAGAACAAAATTCGCAGACTACAAAGCTACGCTTTACTTGATTTTTATCATCCCTATTTTTATTATAACGACAATTTTTGGCTATATGCCCGAGTTTAGACCACAAATAACACTTAATTTTCTTTTTATCATGATCATTATTACCCTTAGAATGCTTATCATTACAATTTTTATTTTTCTGTTTGCTATCTTGTCTATCGTCATTAAATTTTCTACCCTCTAATTGTGCTAGAAAATTCTTTTCTTCTACTATGGCTAGCTGAATAGCTGCCTCAAGAGATACAGGATTTTTACTTTTAACCATTACCCTAATGCTTTTAGATAATCCCTCTGAAAATACATTCAAAACCGGTTCCCTTAAACTGTTTTTTATTATTAAAGATTCGGTTTCAGTTTTACCTTGTGTATTACTTTTTGACACTTGACTTAATAAATTCTTTAATTTATTAGCAAATTCTACAACTGGTTCCTTGAATTGTTGCCTAGCACTAAACAATTCCATCTGCAGGTATGCAGGATTTTAAGGCCTTTCATAAGAAGTTTTTAGTAAAGTTTTTAAATCTTCCCATGTTCCTAAAACTCCAAATTGAGTTAATTCATAAGCCTGTCTCCTTAATCTGGTTAGTAGCGTACTAAGAAATACCCCCATATGCTCATCTGGAGTTATTGACTTAACTAGATCGCATGCATTTATATACTGTGACAACTCATTACCATTGTCGCTAGAAAACTCAGGTACCAAACGCACTACCGTATCCATTATTTTACTAGCGGAAAACACATCATTTCCACTTACGGAACCGTTATTGTCCCCCATACTTGAATTAGGAGATCCACCTACTACTATCTCAAAAATACGTGATTCAGACAATAAGTCTTCTGTGGACAAAGTAGAGTCCCCCAAACTAATATCCAAACTTCTATTCATAAAACTAACTTAATCTAATGTTACAAATGTTTTTCAATTCTTACAAAAACTGGTGAATGTTCATTGCTGAAAACGTTCCGGACATCCAACACGAAGATGAAATTACACAGCTAGGAAGGAAATGACCCTCGCCTGCTACTTAACGTCACCTAGAATAGTTTCTTTGAACTGCGAAAGTTCTCAGGCCGTTGACACAGCAACCGACGTCTTTGTATTTCCTCGTACCTCCAATTCTACTGGTAGATTTTCCAAATGGTCAAGTTTCTAATCGGCAACCCGATGTCAAGCCGTAGGTTCTTCAATAGGGTTATCCCTGGTTTCGGCACCAAAATTTATGTCCCTGTTGTGGACTTCAATGTACAGCTTCACAAAACGTGTTTAGATTTTAGGATATACCGTCAATTATTTTATATTATAACCACGATTAATAATATTAATATGAATATAATTAGTATTGTTCCACGTAACATTAGTATAAGTATATAAATAGAGTATTTCACAAAGGAGCCTTATAATAACGTATATAGTAGTACAATAATTAAGAGCCTAACACAGCACAATTCAGTTGAATTCACAAATCAAGACTAAAAAGTAATATTTTAACAAATGAACCCGATGGGCACTGCAAGGCTTATCTACTGCCTACACACATTGATAGCCATCGTGTGGGCTACGCTCACAACACCAAAGTTTGAACGTAATACGTTCATTAGTTCATCAAAAGAACTGATATCCCTGTATCTAATAATTTGAAATGCCCTGCCCGTTATTTGCATTTTTATAATCTCTAATAATAATTTATCAGTGTATTGATTATCTAGGTTAGCAAGAACGAATCTACATTTTGACTCAAAGTAAACCAGATCTCCCTCAGAACCACCCGAAAAACTTGGCAGCATTTTAATAGCGTTATTTAGAGTTAGAATTTCTGCCATTTTAATGTTTTTTGAATTTAATTTAATTAATTTAACCCGCAATAGGTCCTCGTCGTACTTAACTACTTGCCAATTATCTAACAATTACTTGTTTTGTCACTGTGACGACGTTTTTGCCGTGGTTGCTGACTGCTTAGAATGTTGTCGATTTCTCTCTGCGGAGCTGTTTGACTGCTTTTGACAATGTCGCCGAATCAGCTGCCGTTGGTGTTATTTACACGAATGATCGAAGTCCGCACTTTTGACACCAATTATTTATGTAGTAAGCCCGTAAAAGGGAGTTACGTACATAAGGTAAATGAAATAAGAAGTTATAGACTTTTATTATAAAACACTTTTAATAATATAATTAACTGTTTTTAATAAACACTTTGTAAAACAATAATGACAACTTCATCTGACAGGTAATAGCTTGATTGAAAGACTGACAATAATTGTATACACGAATAGGTAAGTTTATATAGTAATATGCTAATTAGAAGATTGTTACAAACGACTACAAAATAGGTTTAGAACAAGGAAATCAACTAATCAACTATTACTTATTAATATTGCAAAGTAGTTAACTACGCATTAGTAACTAATCAGTTCACGGTGTTATTAGGAAATAGAATTAAAACAACCTTAATGTGATGTCTTTATGACGACACATTAAGTATTCATAAAAAATACATAATATAATAATTATATACGAGTAAGCGTCAGCTTACTACAGCCGTTAGTACTTTTTATACTGTTATGCTTGGAGGCCGTGTGAGGATGGAAGAGGGTAGGCAGAACAGAATTAACAACCGAAAGTTAGTAATAACTTTTAATTTGAATGTTAACTATGAAACGTTTATCAACACAATGTAAAATAACAGTAAAGTATTGGACAATAGGTCACTTAATAACAGGACGTTGAGCTGTAGAATACTGGACGACGTCTGACGAATTAGCCCTGTTCGCAGTGGGTACTTATAATGGTCGGTTGGCCCTGGATGGTGATAGTTGGACACAGAACTAGACCATTGATAGTAGTGTTCCTGGATGTCGTCATATGTAGAACACAGAGACGTAATAGTATAATAGTTCCTAAGTCTAAATAAGGAGTTATTTTAGATAAATGTCCATATAGGGATTGTTATCGCCGTATGGTTGTAGCAAGTATGTTGAGATTAATTGTAGTGGAACACAAAAGAAATAACAAACAAACACTTTGAGTAATAATAGAGTTAATATTATAGACACAAGTTAAACCAATAATAACAATACAATATAGATACATGTATAAGTCAGAAGTAACAAGCACATTAACAAAATAGTAGCTGTGGAACGAGTGTGTCCCCTTGTCCACATACAAAGGTATTTATATCATAAATCTAGGTTAAATCAATTCATACAAAATACTTTCTAAGATTTCACATACAATAGTGTCTTCCTCGACATACTAAACTAATCACATTAAAACTACCTTAGAATATTAATTACATTTCAACAAAGTAGAATGAACGTGAAGGCTTTTGCGTCACAATACTTATATAATACAATATTACATAGTATCTACTTAACTTTATGTTTAAAATGAAAACAAATTAGCGAAAATGACATAATACTATTTTAATTACTTACCAAATTACTGTGTGTTTCTTTTTCTTTAACAGTTGCTGTTTTAATTATATAATCCATATCATTGAACCACGAAAGTGAATGCTTATAAACATAATCAGTTCCTCCGCCACTAGCTTTACTTTTACTTTAATTGGTACGATCCAATATTATCTAAGTCTATAGGTAACGATGTTCCTTTAGATAAGACCAATTTTATTTCTTTTAAATTCTTGTGTAAGTCGTTTACTGATGAAATAGATGGATGAACTTGACATGTCGGAACGAGATTGTGTGTTTCAAAAGAATATTGTGAGAGAAGTAAATTAAATAATAAATACGTGTTAAATATAATATCAATAATTTTTAAGTTTTCTATGGCAATAATAATATTTAAACTATTCGTAGATAACATTATTAAATAACGCTCTGTATCATTAACCGTTATTGAAATATTGGATTCTTGGTTTAAATATTGTAAACCTGCCTTTACAATTGTAGTAAGCCCGGAAAGGGATTTACATACATAAAGTATATGAGGCAAAAATTATCCAGACACAAATCCAATGTATTGGAATCGAGTCAATAGGGTCGTTATGCTCTTTAGAGCATAACATATAATCCAAGAGGACTGTATAGAGTTCGCGACAATTGAATTGGTGATTGCAAGCATTATTTCTGGTGTCTCTATCTTCTATCTGAGGCTTTCTTGAATAATATTCCGGACGAAAATTGATAGTATCTTCAAAAATGAATCATAATTATTATAATGTGCATTATTTTTTCACGACCAGCTTAGGCGATGAGCTTACGGTAAATACAAATAAATAATAATATAGTGTTAAGAGACTACTATAGCATGTTTTTAAATTGATAAGAAAATAACTTTACTCAATTTGAAAATAATAAATCTATATTTTTTTAATTTAAACAATTGAACGATGCATTTTTATTCTTTATAATTCAAGTTTTTACATATTATATTGTAAGAGATTTTCTAACACCTTCAGTCAGAAAAAAACCGTATACAACTGACTGTATTTCTTGTTCATCGGGAATCGGATCGAGATTTTCAAAAGTTTTGAGATCGACATCTCTCCAAAATGTAGTTCGTCGTTCACCGCATTTTTTATAATTTATTTTTACGGTTTCCACAAACCAACAATATACTTTACATACAACACAACATCACACGAGTTCAATCAGTCCGAATCGGTCCCCGCCGCCAGAGAGCTCGCTACATTTTTGGCAGCTTCCCACTTTTGAACTTCAGTAAGTGAAGCGACCCACGCGACTTCTTCACTTTAGGGGCCACTTTATTTAATTGAGTTACTCCAAATTCACCAGAGGCGTAGCCGATCGTCCGAGCCGTATTCGCCAAGACTTTTAATTGCGCCGCACGCTGATCGCGATTCACTAAATCGACGATTTTGGCGTAGGCTGTAGAATAATTCACTTAACACTTACATTTCTCTGAACGGCTTGTATAAAAGAATCATACCTGTAGAAATAATTGTTATTGATATAGGTTTTTGTTTTAAATAATAATAATAATATAATATACCCTGAATATTTTTCGATCCGGTAATGACCATGAATATTTATAGTATCCAGCAAACTCGGTAGACACGTGTAATATTTTTGTACATTTCGTTGAGCACAATACTGGCGATCATGAATTTTTATATCATAATGAAAAAAGTATGTATCCATTTTTATGAAGCGAGAATGTTCTTTAGCAATTTCTACGGCTGCTCGTAGAAATTGCTCGTACACCATTCATGGAACTAACGTTCGGTTTCTTCATCAGACGCATTTTGTAATAGATGAAAAAAATAAGCCATATCCGCGTTAAATTGTTCCATGATTTGGTTTTCCATTATTATACTAAGTAAAAAGAAAAAAATAATTTTGTTTAAATTGTATTATTAGTCTAAATATAAACTAATAAAATTGTATTATTAGTCTAAATATAAACTGATAAAATTGTAATATTTAGATTATAACAACTTATAAATATATAAAATTATATAATATAGTATCACTATAAAACATACTCAACCACGCAAATACTTGTCTACACACAACCCAATAAGAAAGGTGAAAAATAAAAAAAAATAAAAAATGATTAGAATAAGAGATTATAACAATAATAATAATAAGTTTATAAAAAAATTATATGTATAACTGGTGCGAAAGAGGGCCGTCTTGACAACGAGCTACCCCACTTCAATCGTATACTCCAAACCCGCGGAATCTTGATGCCGGTGTCCTTAAAGAGTATACCAAAATTCGAAACCGACAACGAGATCAGCGTTAACGTGTACGCTTGGGAGGAGAACAAGATCGTAGGGCCGCTTTACTATACGACCGAAAAGCGGGTGAGCCACGTGAACCTGATGTACGTCACATCAGTTAACCGCACCGACGGTCATTATGTGTTGATAACAGACTTGTCACGCGCCGTGGGGAAACAATTGTCTAGGCGTGGGCACAGAGCGTTTCTGTGTGACGGTTGTCTCCTCACGTTTAGGAACCAAGCGGCGATGGATCAACACGAATGCCGGCGGTGTTGCGTTCTTCTTCCATCAACCGATAAAAATATCGTCGAGTTCTTCAATTGGAAAAACACCGTTCCCGTTCCATTCTGTATCTACGCAGACACCGAAGCTATCCTCAAACCGATCGCCCCCCCCCCCCCCAACGCCGGTGGGACATACGACATCGCGGAGCACGTAGCGTGTAGTTTCGCTTACTTTGTCAAGTGCGATTTCGATTCGACACTTGACAAGTTTGAACTCTACCGGTGTGCGAATTGCATGGCGGTGTTTGTGGAACGGTTGGAACGGGACGTGAAGGCCATAGCTCGACGGTATTTTTCCCCGGTGGATATGACCCCCCTTACCCCCGCGCAGCAGGCAGTGCACGATGCGGCGACCGCGTGCTACGTCTGCCGCGAACCGTTGACGCTGGCCGACAAGGTGCGGGACCATTGTCACCTGAGCGGACGATACAGAGGCCCAGCTCACAGCGCATGTAACTTAAAACTGAGAGTGCCGAACTACGTACCGATCGTGCTCCACAATTTTTCGGGTTACGATAGTCATTTTCTCACCACCGCCCTCGCCGACGACACTAATCAAATCCAAGTCATCGCCAAGACCAAAGCAAAGTACATTTCGTTGTCTAAGTTTCTGCGGTTGGACGACGAAACCGGCGGGAGTCACACAATCGTCATGCGGTTCATCGATTCATACCGGTAAGACTGATAAAAACAAAGCAGTAATTTTGGTCTACAATAATGGTATTTCTGGACAGGTTTCTGCCTTTGTCGCTGGATGAAGCCGCGCGGTCGCTGACCGACGTCCAGCTGGTGAACACCAGAACCCGGTTTCCGGACGATGGACAGTTCCGGTTAATGAAAACGAAGGGGTATTGCCCGTACGAATACGTAACGAGCGCAGAGGTGCTTGAGGAAACCTCCACTCGACGCCTTCCTGAGTCAGTTGACGTTGTCCACCATCACAGACGAACAATACCGCCACGCGCAGACCGTGTGGACAACGTTTAACTGTCAAACACTAGGCCAGTATAGTGACGTAAACATGTGCGGTGACGTGTACTTACTGGCCGACGTGTTTGAAACGTTCCGGAAGTTTATATATTATAATCTAGGTATTCCTTTTACTACGCCAATGGGCCTTGATGCTATTAGATCAGGTTCTGTTAATATTGAAGGTGACCTAGGTGATACGCCTAGCGGCTGATATTTAATCGGCACCTGAGGGAAAAGACACAACGCGTGTGGATTGCTTATCCCTGGTGCTAAAGACAAGAGTGCTAAAGGTACGTTATTACGGTCTTCGCAATTTAATAAAAATTGAGCCGCTGACACTAAGTGACTTTCAAATTGTACCAAATCAGTGTTGTTAAACCATGTGCTACCAAGCTCATTTGCCCCACATAGGCACCATATTAAAGATTTATGATGTCTGCGGTGTTGATTAATCCTATCATGATAAATTACTTGGCATAGCTTATAGAAAAGGAAACTTAACCTATATTCCGTAGGACTATGGACGATCTTCGCTGCCGAATCGACCTTCTGGAATCGTGCACTACTTATGGAATCGTATCCTCGAGCACTACAGCTCGATCCAGCTGCGTATCTGACGACCCCTTCGTTAGCCTGGGATGCGATGAAGCTAATGACAGGGGTCAAAATAGAGCTCATGACGGAGCACGAGCAGGTGCAATACGTCATGAAAAACATCCGCGGGGGGTTGGTCCAATGCAATCAACATTATGCAAAGGCCAACAATAAATATATGGAGGACTTTGACTCGACGGAAGAGTTATCGTACATCATGCAGTTAGACGAAAATAACCTTTACGGGTGTGCGATGAGCCTTCCGATTGGTGAGTTCCATTTCTTAACCCCGCGGAGCTCGCAACTTTTGACCCCCAGATACGTCACTCATTACAGGTGCTTACAGCAAGGCGTTGCCAACGGGGTGGTTCTCCGGAGAATCCATAGCGCACTTCGGTTTCGGCAGCGTGTTAGGATCCGTCCGTTCATCGAAACGAACACGAGATTGCGCGCTGTGACCGGGACAAAGTTTGAGGGCAACTTGCCAAAACTCATGTCGAACTCGGTTTACGGCAAGGCGCTCGAGAACCCTGAAAAACGACCCAAAGTGCACATTGTCACGCGCTGGAGAAACGTCAAGCAGAGACTAGGAGCCGGTGTTTTGATAGCTAAACCCACGTTCGACAGCGTGGCGATCTTTACCCCGTCCATGGCGGCCGTGCAGATGACCAAATCGGTTATCAAGTACGACCGGCCGTCATACGCGGGTTTCGCCGTGCTGGAGCTGTCAAAATACATTCTGTACGACTTCCATTACGGGTACATGGTACCCAAATATGGCTCTAAAGCGCGTGTCATCTATGGAGACACGGATAGTCTGTTTTATTGGGTTGAAACCGACGATTTTTATGCTGACATGAAGGCTGATATCGACAAGTATGCACGGACCGCTTTGCCGGTCATTTACACAAACTAATGGGTTTATTTTTTTATCCAGGTACGATACCAGCAACTTCAGTCCGGACTACCCATACGGAATGCCTTTGGTCAACAAAATGCTTTTATGGAAGATGTAGGACGATGCTGGTGGTAACATCGTCCTATTATTCATCGGCCTTCGGAGCAAGTCGGTACTGCTCCGATTCGGTCGAACCGTCGATGAATAAAAAAAAGCTGAAAGGCATTCAACGCGCGGTCGTGGAAAAGACGATCACCCCCCAAGACTACTACGACTGTCTCGTTATCCCAAACCACAAGGTAATGAGACAGACGTGTACGTTTCGGTCGAAACGTCATAGGTTGACCACCGAAATGTGCACGAAACTAGCGATGGAGTACAAAGACGACAAGCGGTACCAAATACCCAATTTGTTTTTGACACTCCCCTGGGGTCATTATCGTATCGCAGACGATGAACCGGACATTGACTAACCGGTGGCGGTGACGATGGATTTGACAGTGTAAATTAAACCAAGACGGACTCTTTTTGTATTTAATTTTTAGTTTTTTATTTTGTAAATAATGTATAATGATAGTCAAGACCTGTCTCTTTTTGTATTTATTTTTATTTTTATTTTTTTTGTAAATAATGTACCAAGATTGACTCTTTTTTATTTATTTTTGTTGTAAATAATGTATAGTAATAATACAAATTAAACCAAGACTTCTTTTTTAAATAATTTCCCTTTAATGATAATAATATCAGGTAATAATATTTGCTAGTACAAAATATACATAGTTAAGTGTGTGTGTGTGTGTGTGTGTACAGGAAAACATCAGGTTTGGGTATGCGTGCACAGTGCCGCGGAATAAATTACAAACCGATGAAAGTGTGAGTTATTTGTTCAACATATAGCCAGATGAATACAAATTTACATATTCGTACAACAAATATATATATATATATATATATATATATATTATTGCATAAAACATAATAGAATAATTATAAGTTTGGTACAATATTTGACGTTACCGTCCAATGTTTTCATCCATCCAAACGCGGAGGGCTAAACATTGCGCCTTCGCACAGGTTTTGTTTAGAGCGCGGTCCGAGTGAAATGGACATACGTGTTGTTGTTGTTGTTGTAGCATCCGGCACTTGGGACAGCCGTAAGCTTCCAGGTCGATGACCGTGCACTTCGGTAGATAGCGTTGTAGGAGGTCCCGCTTTTGGATGCCTTTGACGTACACAGCAGTGTAGCGGCTGTTAACGGCGCCTAGGACGCGCGCCAGCTCCGAATACGGTATGTGACCGTCTGTATAGTGGGGACCGTGAAAGTTTGTTTGCAACCAAACGTTTACTTTCGTGCTTTGCAGTGACAGCCGAAAGGTGGGCGGATGTTGAACCAACCAATAATGCATCACGTGTGTAGCTCTTTGCGCGTCCGCTATGCATATTTCTTTGATGACCATGCGAAGGTCCGAGTCGACCACGCACTGAACGTCAATAACCGCTGAAAGCATATTGTCAAACTGAGCTATCCGTTCGTTTGATCCACGCATTATACTTGACGGGCAACCCGACGTATTTCACGAACTGCTTATCCCCCTTCCTCCAGACAATTGACCGTGTGCAACGATTCGCAACATCCGTTTGCGGATAGCTATGTCTCAAGTTTCTGTACGCCCAATGTCGTCCGCGCACCGATCGTTCACGTTAACCTTTCAAGGTACCGCAAGCGAGCTGGTCAGCACGTTTTTTCCCCCTATCCCGTTGCGGACCGGCGCATTGGGCTATAACACCCGCATTGTCGTATCCAGCGCAATTCCTCTTTGATTCCAAGAATTTGTTTGTATCATGATCAGTTGTGGTGGCTACACCTACAACGATCAAGCACGTGAAAATTGTTATTAAACGCATTGTTTCGTTTTGAGTTGTCGATTTTTGTTTTAATTTCGTATTTTAAGAAACACAATATTACACTTTGTTGTCGCTGTCACTGGTAAGTAATAACATCAAGTGCAATCCGAGTTCACTTTTAATTCACTCTACTGTTGTCTACTAACTTCTGTTCACTCTACATTAACGCGCGACAAGAACTCGTTTTGCACCGTGCGAGCACCGACAGTGATGCTCTTCAAACGAGCGCCGCCGCCGCAAGCGTTGTGTTGAATCACGTTACGTGGAGAGTGCCGAACGTTAATGTAAACGATTCTGTTAGATTGCAGTTGCTCAAAGCGTTGGACGCGAAAAAACCGTTATCCATCGCTTTCCGTAGCTGGGAGCTATTCTCTTATCCATCGCTCCCCCGGTCGAACAAACATTCCTGGGCGGTTAAGACGAGCACGCACACGGAAAAGCCGCGATACGTGATAGTAGCCTTGCAGACCGATCGGAAAAATAAACTCGCGACGAACTCCAGTCAGTTCGACGGATGCGGGTTGACCACGTTGAAAGTATATCTCAACTCTGAATCGTATCCGTACGATACGTTAAAAATCGATTATGGCGGTGATAAATTTTCGTTTTTGTACAACATGTATGCGAGTTTTCAAGAATCGTATTACGGCGTTCCGGTCGGAGAACCGTTATTCACCACAGCAGAGTTTAAGTCGACATCCCCCATCGTCGTTGTAGATTGTTCGAAACAGAATGATTTTGTTAAGAACGCGCCGATTGACTTACGTATAGATTTTGAAACGGCTAGCAACGTGGCTGACAACACCGCTGCTTATTGTTTAATCGTACACGATAAAAATTTTGAATATAACGCTTTGACTAGCGAAGTGCACAACATTTTGTAATACCAATTGATAAAACATTACCTGTTTTTTCAGGTATTTTATCCATTGATTGGACGGGTAACATACGAAATGAATACACAGTTTTTTTTTTTTTTTTAGGTACATTACACATATTCATTTATTTTTTTATCGTTCGTCAAGATGGTATATAGTATAACAAACATACACATAATATTAATCATATAAAAACAGAATTCGTTGTTACATTTTTTTATTTTTTTTATTTATGTGCCCGCGAAGCACAGGGCCGTCCGCCCGCCGTTTAGTGTTGCTGCTGCTGCTAGCGTCGTCATTTTCTTCTTCTTCTTCTTTTCTCTCATAATCGTCATCGTCGTCGGCACTACTACTACTACTTTCAGTCTCTTCGTCTGTGCTCTCCGCGTCGCTGTCGGGTAGTTCCATCACACTCGACGTGGACGACGATCTGCTCTCCTCCTCCTCCGAAGACATCGTTAGATCTGGTGATAATGTAATTGGTCAATTTAGTTTTATACACACACACACACACCATGTACTTACCCACTACGTCGGTTAACGAGAACACCCTCTCTATTCGCAGCTGTATTCGCCTCACCGCTTCCGCTGCTGCAGCGTCTACCTCCTGTTTCACATTTTTTTTTTTTTTTACTATACGCTTCTTATATATATATATATATATAATTATTCCCTTAATATAAAATCGACTTACGCTCATCAGTAGTATCACTGGCGACCCGTTGTCGTCATCATCATCGTCGACGTTATGCACCCAATTGGTACTAAACGGTGGCGGCGAATTTGGCAGCAATGGTGGTGAATATCTGTAGTGCATTTTGATTTGGTTGTATGTGTGAATGTGATTAAATGGTTTAGCGTGTTCGTTTATATATGGTGTGTGTGGTTATTTCGTCCCTCCATTTTCTTTGTGTTATCATTGTACGCGGTCTAATGGGAAATAACCTTATCAGGTTTCGACCGTCAGGTCATCCACACTATCGCACGGTGGTGGTGGTGGTGGTGGTGAAGCAATGCTCCCACCGTCTGACTTGATTACTGGTGTAGTACTCGTCTTCTCCTCCTCCTCCTTCTCCACCACGTCGTTCCTGTTATAATTACTATGTACTAAAATATAATCAATAGGTTTTTTTTTTATTTTACTTACTTATCTGTGTAACCGTCAAGTAACTCTGCTAAATTCCATTGTGAGTTAGGCATCATCATCATCGTATTAACATTTTCTCCCCATATTTCGTCGCACAGCCGTTTGTACTCTATGACCGTGTTAAGTCTGTGGCCTTTGAAGACTTAGAACACAAAGGTTGAAGATGGAATTTGGAAGTTTTTAAATGAAAAGAATACTTTCAATAACAAAGATAAAGTAAGCTATGTATTTTAACAAGCATAAATTCAGTACACAAACAGTAAAAACGAGTGTCTAATAGTAGTGGTATAAATCTGAAATTTAACCGTATTCTTTAATTATTATACTGGTCAAAACAAACTTGTGATCTAATTAATTTAGTTAAAACAATTAATCTACTTTTCCCGTTTGTCAAAGTGATTGAAAAGAAGTGGTCTAACAATGTGTTAAAAGACATTTTTAATAAACCCCTGTTTAAGATTATATAAGATAGCATAAATGTTTTGGAACCGTAATTTTGATAATAAGTTTTTTTTTTAAGTAAGGTATATTCTATACAGAAATATCAAACGGTTATAATATTCGAATACTACCGTACATTTTCCAATGAACTGGTCAGCCTATACTATTCGTTATAAGCGGTTTAAAACTAGTTATTGTGTTGTAACATGTGTACCTTAAAACGGTTTGGGTAACATCACAACGTGGCAACGTTGTAAAACCCCGAAAGGAATGCGGTTTCAGTATCGACCTTGCGTCGTTCCATCGCATTACCTGTATAGGTGTTTAAGGAATGCCGTAGTAAAATGAGTGGCCCTACGTGGTTTTTTGATTCTTGGCCACTGTTAGTGTGTAACCGGCCATATCCCTGTGTCGTTGTTAGAATTATTTCAAACGTTATGTGTTGTTTAAAACAAAAATATATATTTTTTTTTTAAATTATCTTTTAAGTTATATAATTGTTACTGCTAAATAAATTTGATTTTCTGAAATACATTAATACATATTTTCTCTTTTTTTAAACGTTAAAGTAAAAGCATAATATAAAATAACTCATATTTAAAATATGCGTCAGGCGTCCTTACGCCATCTTTAAAATTATTATTTTAAAAATTTAAATAATTCGTGGACTTACTCGGGGTGAAGAATCGCACACCGAATCCTGATTTTACTAAGGAAATTGTTTTAAGAGTTTACAGTTACATTCATCATGGAGAAACAACTACAGGTTAGTGAAAACTATTTTATCTATGTGCAGTGTTTCAGTGAATTAAAAGTGTTTTTTTTTTTTTTAAATTAATTTGAATTAAAGGTGCAATAGTACAGAAACATGACGGTTCTAGTATTAATTTTCTTCATCGGAACTAGAACTGAAATATTTCTTTACATTGTTTTTATGAACAACCACGTGTTTGTTTCCCCTTAATATCTGTATGTTGTGAGATCCTACCACTTCTGTTACCTTGTATGGGCCTTTCCAAAGCGGAGCTAATTTATTTCTTTGAGTATGATCTATTTACAAAACGTCATCTCCTACTTCTAATTCTATTGGATTAATTTTCTTATCATAGCGTTCTTTTGAATCTATTTTTTTCTTTATTAAATTTTCATCGAAACAGCAGCAGCAGCAGCCGAAAAGATTCATTACCTGGCATTATCGTCGTCGACGTCGTCAAACACAGTCGTTGAAAGTCCCAGCTTTGGAGTGCCGCGTCAATTGATTTTGTTTCCTCGCTTTGCGGTGTCGGTTCTGTGTCGGCTAGAGACCGTAAGTACTCATCCTATATAAATGTTACTATTCGCTGGTGGTCGAAAATCAAAAGCTCCTTGTAAAATGGATGTTTTTTTAATAGACAGTCCCTGTATAGGGATTAATGCTCTCTTACCGTCGTTGCCATTATCGTCAGACATTATTTTAAATAAGATTGTCCAAAGTAGCCAACAATCCGGTAAACTTATCGTGTTCCATACACAAGCACGCTGTAGCACATACTATAAGTATTGCTTGTTTGTATGCACTGTTAATTTTTGACCATTCGCATCCGATTCGAATAAATTTCGATATCAGCTGAGTATGAACCGTGTTGATATGTCTTCTCGGCAAAATTCTTATTTCTTTAATTTTGCGTAGCCACTCATAGTACACACACACACACACACGAGATATCACTTCACATCTAGATAACCGTTTTACCAGAACTTTTCACGACGCACTACTGGTGGTCTCATTAAAAAGCTCCCTTTTATGAATCTAAGCGTTTGCCCCAACATCCAATGATATTACAGTTTGTGTTTCGAACAAATGCATTTAACGGTTTGTCATGATTATTTTTTTAATATTTATATGTTTGTTTTTTTTGCTACAGGATACACATTAGTTTCTTCTTTGGATCAGTTTACCGTAAGCTCATCGCTTAAGCCAGTCGTGAAAAAAATAATGCACATTATAATAATTATGATTCATTTTTGAAGATACTATTAATTTTCGTCCGGAATATTATTCAAGAAAGCCTTAGATAGAAGATAGAGACACCAGAAATAATGCTTGCAATCACCAATTCAATTGTCGCGAACTCTATACAGTCCTCTTGGATTATATTTATGCTCTAAAGAGCATACCGACTCTATTGACTCGATTCCAATAGATTGGATTTGTGTCTGGATAATTTTTGCCTCATATACTTTATGTATGTAAATCCCTTTCCGGGGTTACTACAATTGTAAAGGCAGGTTTACAATATTTAAACCAAGAATCCAATATTTCAATAATGATATAGAGCGTTTTTTTTTTTTTTTAACATTTATTATTAAATACAAGATCTGTAATTATTATTTTACAATAAGCGTATGTGATGGAGGAGACATGGCTTAAGTAGGTAGGAGATAAGAAGCCACCCATTGGAGGCATTTAAGGGTAGGAGTTTATTTTAAATGTGCTAATGTGAGATAATGAGATTGAATACAAAATAAAGGGGAAGTAGAGGTATATACATATTTTAATTTAGTCGGTCACGACACCAGGTACGTTTAAGTAGGTAGTAAGGTTAGTTGTCATTTTTGGTTTTAATGAGGCTTGAAAGAACTGTGGTGAGGAGGGAAAGAAGAGGATTTATTATTGATTTAAACTCATCAAGAAATTTGAGGAGTGAGATTTCATTATTGTTTGTTGGAGTAGGAATTGAGTTGTGTTGGTTACCCTCAGTTACATTTGCATACGAACGTGGGTTTTCAGTTGTTGGTTGTTGATGGCAGGTCTCTGTTTTGGAGTGTGGGTTGAATGTTGATAGTTGTTGGGGTTTATTTATGTGTTAAGAGACTACTATAGCATGTTTTTAAATTGATAAGAAAATAACTTTACTCAATTTGAAAATAATAAATCTATATTTTTTTAATTTAAACAATTGAACGATGCATTTTTATTCTTTATAATTAAAGTTTTTACATATTATATTGTAAGAGATTTTCTAACACCTTCAGTCAGAAAAAAACCGTATACAACTGACTGTATTTCTTGTTCATCGGTAACCGGATCGAGATTTTCAAAAGTTTTTAGATCGACATTTCTCCAAAATGTAGTTCGTTCACCGCATTTCTTATAATTTATTTTTACGGTTTCCACAAACCAACAATATACTTTACATACAACACAACATCACACGAGTTCAATCAGTCCGAATCGGTCCCCGCCGCCAGAGAGCTCGCTACATTTTTGACAGCTTCCCACTTTTGAACTTCAGTAAGTGAATCGACCCACGCAGACTTCTTCACTTTAGCGGCCACTTTATTTATTTGAGTTACTCCAAATTCACCAGAGGCGTAGCCGCTCGTCCGAGCCGTATTCGCCAAGACTTTTAATCGCGCCGCACGCTGATCGCGATTCACTAAATCGACGATTTTGGCGTAGGCCGTCGCTGTCAATTCGGCTGTAGAATAATTCACTTAACACTTACATTTCGCTGAACGGCTTGTATAAAAGAATCATACCTGTAGAAATAATTGTTATTGATATAGGTTTTTGTTTTAAATAATAATAATAATATAATATACCCTGAATATTTTTCGATCCGGTAATGACCATGAATATTTATAGTACCCAGCAAACTCGGTAGACACGTGTAATATTTTTGTACATTTCGTTGAGCACAATACTGGCGATCATGAATTTTTATATCATAATGAAAAAAGTATGTATCCATTTTTATGAAGCGAGAATGTTCTTTAGCAATTTCTACGGCTGCTCGTGAATGTCTTAACTGATGGCTGGACTAATGTACTGGACCTGTCTGGTGATGGAATAATTAATTAGTTATAAGTTATAACTGCACCTGAACCAGTATTTTAAAAAAGTGTTGTGCCAGGGATAAATCGAGAAACAGCTGAGTATATAAAAGATTAAATTGCATCTGTTTTAAAGGACGTTGGGCCAGAAAAGTTTTTACTTATATGTACAGATAATGCTAGTGCTATGAAAAGTGCTTGGGCCAAAATTAAAGAGGAAGACGAATTCAAACATATATTTTCTGTGGGCTGCTTATTGTGGTCGTAAGGAGAGGGTTGATTGAAGGGTAGGTTAGGTTAGGTAGTTTTAAATAAAGAGAAACGGAGTTAAGCTATCACGGATGATTATATTTTCATAAGTGAAAGTAAACATATTAAAATACTGGCGAAGGCCGTGGAAACCGTGTAACGGAAGTGTCAACGGTTTTTGTCCGGCGGCGGCGGCAGCCGGTGTCCGTCGGGCGAGCGCGGCCTGTCGGACGATTGGAAGAGGAGGCGGGCGCGGACGCCGTCCGGCGGTGACAAGTGTGATTAGCACCCGACTACCGCCGACGTCGCGATGCGGCCGCATCATACTCCCCCCCCCCCAGTCCGACAGCTCGGGTTCCTCCCTCAGTCCGGCAGCTGGATTGGGCTGGTGTCCAAAATGGCGACGTCAATGTCCGGCGCGACCTCCATCAACTCAATCGAATCCGGCTGGAGGAAATTAAATTCCCTCCATTCACCTGCCGGGTCCACCCGTCGGCCCAGGTTGACGACAGGCTCCCTGGCCGTCGACGGTTGTGCGGTCGGCGGTTGATGAGTCGGTGGCCGGACGGGCGATGGCTGGACGGTCGGTGGTAAAACGGCCGGTGGTGGTGGCTGCGGTTGCGGCTGAACGGCCCGGATGGGCGGTCGGCGGCTTGGGGCCGTAAACGTCCCATAACATCGCGCACGCTGTGGCGATGGTTGGAACGTTCCGCCGGCCGGCTGGTCGAGGCGGGCGTCGCCTAGCTGTGGCGTGCCCCTCTTGATGTCTCTCGATCTCTCTTTCGCTTCTCGACCAAGCACCATCGCTGAGGGAGTATTACCAGAAAGCCGGTTCTTTCGGTTACGCACTGCGAAGAGTATTGCTGGTAAACAGCTGTCCCATTGGCTGTGGGGCAAAGGGAGAAAGATAGTATTAATGTTTGCGATCATCGTGAATAACGGTATGCTTACTGGTATTTGACGATCTGGGTGGCGGTGGTGGTGACGACGGCGTCCCAGGGATGACACCGACCGTATCTGACACTTGAACGAGTTGACGTTCAAGTGAACTAGACGCGGCTTCCCAAAGATCATCTAAACCAAGAAATGGGAGGTAGTAGGTAGGTACTGTTGAAGGGTTGGACATTGTCGACAATGATGTATGTTCAATCGACAAATGATCACGTTAGACATCGAACAAAAATGCTGATGTACTCGATTTATTGAAAATGATAACCGATCACGCCACACGCGGGGTGAATATATAGGGTCAAATTATTATAGATATACATACCAGTAGTGCAGTATATGGTAATTAAAAAAAAAAAGCAGACAGAATTATGGATAGGCATCAAAGTGTTGCAAATAAATAATGGGTCACAAGATTATCCGGATAAAAAATGTGCAATTGCAACAACACCTGTCCGGCGAATGCACTATAAATACCGGCGCTAACGATATATATTGTCTTTCAATAACCGGCAAGTTCATCCTAACACATACACACAGTGACAATGGCCCAGTCTTGTCCTGTATGTAAGTTCACGTTTGCTAGACGAAGCAATATGCTACGACATCAAAGACAGTTCAACCATTACTTAGGTATAAACGAATATGGAAATATGATTAAATCAATTAATATCACCCTGACACGTTATTTACAGTTGGACCGCATCAACCCGGATCAATTCAGCAAACCCCCGACGAAGGTAAGGAAAAAAAAGAAATAGATTAGTATTAATTATAGGTATATGATTATAAGTTGTATAGATATATAAATATTTTTTTTTTTTTACGCAATCAAATATAACATTGGGATCTGGGTAATTACAGTACACATAGACTTGACCGTGGATGATGATGATGAATCCGTCAATAGTATTTACAGTGAACCGAGTAAGTAAAAAAAAAATCATAAATAAATAGAACAATAAAAAGAAAAGTGAAATATCATTACAGCGACCGCGTCTCAACACACTGAACATCGTCAAATTCATGTTGATGTCGAAGGTAATTTAAAAAGAAGTATAATATTATAGGATAATTCTATTTGTTATTTAATTACAGTATGGATAAACTTGACTACAGAAGAAAATAGTGAAGCAGACAATTTTAGTAACATCGGGGAAACAGGTAAACAAAAACAAAAATAATGATTTAGGTTAACTAATCCGAGTAAGTAAAAAAAAAATCATAAATAAATAGAACAATAATAATAAAAGTGAAATATCATTACAGCGACCGCGTCTCAACACACTGAACATCGTCAAATCCATGTTGATGTCGAAGGTAATTAAAAAAAAGAAATATAATATTATAGGATGATTCTATTTGTTATTTAATTACAGTATGGATAGACTTGACTACAGAAGAAAATAGTGAAGCAGACAATTTTAGTAACATCGGGGAAACAAGTAAACAAATAAATAATGATTAAAGTTAACTTATCCGAGTAAGTAAAAAAAAAAATCATAAATAAATAGAACAATAATAATAAAAGTGAAATATCGTTACAGCGACCGCGTCTCAACACACTGAACATCGTCAAATCCATGTTGATGTCGAAGGTAATTAAAAAAAGAAATATAATATTATAGGATGATTCTATTTGTTATTTAATTACAGTATGGATAGACTTGACTACAGAAGAAAATAGTGAAGCAGACAATTTTAGTAACATCGGGGAAACAAGTAAACAAATAAATAATGATTAAAGTTAACTTATCCGAGTAAGTAAAAAAAAAAATCATAAATAAATAGAACAATAATAATAAAAGTGAAATATCGTTACAGCGACCGCGTCTCAACACACTGAACATCGTCAAATCCATGTTGATGTCGAAGGTAATTAAAAAAAAGAAATATAATATTATAGGATGATTCTATTTGTTATTTAATTACAGTATGGATAGACTTGACTACAGAAGAAAATAGTGAAGCAGACAATTTTAGTAACATCGGGGAAACAAGTAAACAAATAAATAATGATTAAAGTTAACTTATCCGAGTAAGTAAAAAAAAAAATCATAAATAAATAGAACAATAATAATAAAAGTGAAATATCGTTACAGCGACCGCGTCTCAACACACTGAACATCGTCAAATCCATGTTGATGTCGAAGGTAATTAAAAAAAAGAAATATAATATTATAGGATGATTCTATTTGTTATTTAATTACAGTATGGATAGACTTGACTACAGAAGAAAATAGTGAAGCAGACAATTTTAGTAACATCGGGGAAACAAGTAAACAAATAAATAATGATTAAAGTTAACTAATCCGAGTAAGTAAAAAAAAAAATCATAAATAAATAGAACAATAATAATAAAAGTGAAATATCGTTACAGCGACCGCGTCTCAACACACTGAACATCGTCAAATCCATGTTGATGTCGAAGGTAATTAAAAAAAAGAAATATAATATTATAGGATGATTCTATTTGTTATTTAATTACAGTATGGATAGACTTGACTACAGAAGAAAATAGTGAAGCAGACAATTTTAGTAACATCGGGGAAACAAGTAAACAAATAAATAATGATTAAAGTTAACTAATCCGAGTAAGTAAAAAAAAAAATCATAAATAAATAGAACAATAATAATAAAAGTGAAATATCGTTACAGCGACCGCGTCTCAACACACTGAACATCGTCAAATCCATGTTGATGTCGAAGGTAATTAAAAAAAAGAAATATAATATTATAGGATGATTCTATTTGTTATTTAATTACAGTATGGATAGACTTGACTACAGAAGAAAATAGTGAAGCAGACAATTTTAGTAACATCGGGGAAACAAGTAAACAAATAAATAATGATTAAAGTTAACTTATCCGAGTAAGTAAAAAAAAAAATCATAAATAAATAGAACAATAATAATAAAAGTGAAATATCGTTACAGCGACCGCGTCTCAACACACTGAACATCGTCAAATCCATGTTGATGTCGAAGGTAATTAAAAAAAAGAAATATAATATTATAGGATGATTCTATTTGTTATTTAATTACAGTATGGATAGACTTGACTACAGAAGAAAATAGTGAAGCAGACAATTTTAGTAACATCGGGGAAACAAGTAAACAAATAAATAATGATTAAAGTTAACTTATCCGAGTAAGTAAAAAAAAAAATCATAAATAAATAGAACAATAATAATAAAAGTGAAATATCGTTACAGCGACCGCGTCTCAACACACTGAACATCGTCAAATCCATGTTGATGTCGAAGGTAATTAAAAAAAAGAAATATAATATTATAGGATGATTCTCTATTTGTTATTTAATTACAGTATGGATAGACTTGACTACAGAAGAAAATAGTGAAGCAGACAATTTTAGTAACATCGGGGAAACAGGTAAACAAAAACAAAAATAATGATTTAGGTTAACTAATCCGAGTAAGTAAAAAAAAAAATCATAAATAAATAGAACAATAATAATAAAAGTGAAATATCGTTACAGCGACCGCGTCTCAACACACTGAACATCGTCAAATCCATGTTGATGTCGAAGGTAATTAAAAAAAAGAAATATAATATTATAGGATGATTCTATTTGTTATTTAATTACAGTATGGATAGACTTGACTACAGAAGAAAATATTGAAGCAGACAATTTTAGTAACATCGGGGAAACAAGTAAACAAATAAATAATGATTAAAGTTAACTAATCCGAGTAAGTAAAAAAAAAAATCATAAATAAATAGAACAATAATAATAAAAGTGAAATATCGTTACAGCGACCGCGTCTCAACACACTGAACATCGTCAAATCCATGTTGATGTCGAAGGTAATTAAAAAAAAGAAATATAATATTATAGGATGATTCTATTTGTTATTTAATTACAGTATGGATAGACTTGACTACAGAAGAAAATAGTGAAGCAGACAATTTTAGTAACATCGGGGAAACAGGTAAACAAAAACAAAAATAATGATTTAGGTTAACTAATATACATTCATTCAACTCGGCTAACACGGTCACAATATATGTATCAGAAAGAGTACCGGTGACAATGGATTCGATCAATTACAGCAGTGTCTGCGACGACCAAAATATCGATAAAAATAATAATAATAAAAATATACAAAGCAACAACAACAGGGTTGATCAATTTAGAATATATCGACGTCTGGCCTCCGTCTCCGACACACCACACAGGAACCGCCGCCGACACAGCGATAAGAACTGGTGGTGCCATGTCAATGAACGGTATAATCAATTACACTAATTAAAATAACGCGTGCGGATAAGTACTAATAAATATGATCATATAGGTCAAATGGAAGCTACCGATGTGCCGAGTATAATCACATCAACGTCTGCTACAGACGTCCGCAATAACGATAATATGCAATTACAAACTCCGAACCGCAAGAATACAACCAACACAATTAATAATAATAATATGATTATACGTATAGTGATATTTAATTATATACATATATATATATTTATGTACATATATTATTCAACAGTTAGTAGTATAATCTAATTTTATTGGAATATGTACTTGTATTCCCGACACACAGTATATTTTAAATAACAATTTGCACTGAAATTACAATTTTAAATGAATCATGATTGAAGTACTATTATATTCAATTATTAAATGATAAATTAATTACAAATAAGTAGTAAAATGATAATTTAGTTATGAATTAATTTAAAATAAATTTTCATTTAATAATTAATTCAAAAGAAATTAATAAGTCGTTATATGTATGTATAGACATTTATTTAAAATAACAAATTTGCAAGGAAATTCCAATGTTTAAATGAATTATGTTTTAAACATTATTAGAATCAAATATTATTAATTAGTTTAAAATGAAATTAACAAATTGGAAAGTAAAATACAATTTTTTACCTGCTATTTAAGTTAATGTAGAATTTAAATTAAATTAACAAGCCGTGGTTCGACAGTGTCGCGATCTTTACCCCGTCCATGGCGGCCGTACGGATGACCAAATCGATGATCAAGTACGACCGGCCGTCATACGCGGGTTTCGCCGTGCTGGAGCTATCGAAATACATCCTGTACGACTTCCATTATGGGTACATGGTACCCAAATATGGCTCTAAAGCGCGTGTCATCTATGGAGACATGGATAGTCTGTTTTATTGGGTTGAAACCGACGATTTTTATGCTGACATGAAGGCTGATATCGACAAGTATGCACGGACCGCTTTGCCGGTCATTCACACAAAATTATATTTTCCCTAATAATAAACATGCCAAACCTATTCATTATTTTGTAGACTTTATGTATTATTTTTTGTATTGAGCACTTATTTTAAAATGGTTTTATACCTATTATACCTACATACCTATATTACCTATTATTCAGTTTGGATCTATAGATCTTACAAAAAAATGTTTGGAACAATTTTATAAAAATTAATATTATATTTTTTATAAACCTATTGTACCCATTACCTAGTACCTATAGGAATATTTTTATAAAATGTCTTCTAGAATTAAATATAAAATGCAATACTTAAATGAAAAATTATTTAACTTTAATTATCTCTATTCTAAGTTTAAATAATTTTATGTATTTTAAATGTGTATCAAAATCCAAATTATTATTTTTTTAATGGTTTAATAATTTGAATAATTGTATTCAACTAATTTATTCATAATCTGATGATAATTTATATTCATACATTATAACATCCCAGTTATTTATTTCATCAAATTTAATGTAAAATTCTTTAGATTTTAACTTATAAATACATAATATAAATTGCATAATAATAATTTTAAAATGCCTTTTATGAATCATTTATTTGATTTCATAGGTATTAAAATTTGATAGTATCATTTTTTTTGTTTAAGGTTGAAGACAACATTAATAGTAACTGTAATGGGATGGAATTTATGTCACAATTAATATCCCATGAATATCAGAGAAGTCCTGAGAAATCAGATACAATAAGTGTAATTTTAGGGACTCCAGAACACATTGTATTGGGCAATGAGGAAGGTTTGACTAATAAAGTGATTGATGATATTCCAAATACAAGAAAAATTAAAATTAGTGTAAAAGGTGACACGGAAGAATATCGTCAACACAAAAAAAAATAAAAGAAACTCTGGTCAAACATATACTACTAATAAAGGTAAAATAGTCAAAGCTCGATCTTCTAAGCCATTACTTAACTGTCGAGCCAAATGCAACACTAAAATAAGTGATACTTTACGTGAACAGTTATTGACATTTTATTGGCCAATGAACAGTTATAATAGAAGAGTTACCTATATTTCTAGTTGTATACATTTTACTGATACAAAAACTTCAAGAAAACGTCGAAGTACTCCTGATAAACAATAAACTAGAAATAAAACTTATCATTATTGTTGAAATGATCAATAAATAATTTATATTATATTCATCATAGAATGTAAGTTATCATTAATATTGTTTAGATAAACTTGTTTTCTTAATAAGCAAAATATTATGGCGTGATTTCATATTAACCAATCAAAGGTGTTTAAAGTAATTTGACGTCAATAGTATTATTGCTTTGTATACAGTTTTTTGTTCTAGAATATTTTTTTGGTCTTATATAAAAGAGAGATCTTAATAAGGAAAATATTATGGCGTGATTTCATATTAACCAATCAAAAGTATTTAAAGTAATTTGACGTCAATAGTATTATTGCTTTGTATACAGTTTTTTGTTCTAGAATATATTTTTGGTCTTATATAAAAGGGAGATCGGAGGATATCTTATTCTCTCATTTTTTCACATAGTATAACAAGTCTTTATTATTACTTTATATTGTATTTAGTATTAGTGAAATATTACTGTTTTATTATTATTATACAAGTTGTGTTTAATTCTTATTTTGTCTTGATCCACGTACATACACACCTCGATATCCAACAATTATTTTATTCCAAAAGATGGAAATTCAATATCTGTTTTAATGTTTATAAAACTACATTTACAATGTTGTTTTATAAAAATTTTCGGAGAAATGAATAAGTTAATAATGTTTGTAAACAAAAATTAGGTTCTCCTATCAATAAAACTTCACCGGATAAAAGGGGTAAAGCAAGTCCATCCAATAAAATTTTATCTGAAGATGTAAAGATGGTAGAACAACAATTACAAAAGAGAATTCCTAGATACATACTAATAATACAAATAAAGAATGTAAAAGTGGTTGTAATTTAATAATTAATGGAGATGGAGTGAACATAGTAAAAACATAACAAAATAACATAAATAAAATATTTATTTAAATGTATTAAAGGCAAAACTGTAGAAAAATCAATTTCTGTGGCTATTTCGTTGTCTATAGATAAAATCGATAAAGAGACCAAACGTTCATTAGCCATAGTTGATCGCAAATATGTTTTTATAAGATTTAATTTTGAGAAACTCCGCTCGCTAGCTACTGTCACTGGTAACGTCAATTATAATCTCAAAGCAATTTAAAGATTTGGAAATATGTCTTGGAGTTCAAAGTCAAAAATGTATTGAAGAATATTTAGAGGTGAAATTATGTCCAAACTTGAAATTAACAATTTTTTAATGTTCTGAATGTCTGTGCATAATTCGACACCATCAATATCAGAGTCAGATCCATCTTTAAGGTGATTGTGTAGATCTATACAATGTTTCAATAATTCATTTTCATTTCCAGGTGCCTTTTTTCAATCGTATAAAAAATTCCATACATTAACATGGTTCTATAAAAGTTCAATTAATGTGTAAAAAAATTCGTGTTCAAATTTTTCGACTGCAATTCTATGATCAGCGTCATCTGAACTCGCATAATCAAAGTTTTTTTTTATACGCCTCCGAACTACTCTTATTTCAGAATCTATCCCTAATTCTCCTGCTATTGCTTTTGCTTTTATCAAAATCTGATCAAATTATCTTTATAGTTCTTAAAAAACTCTAAAACACTTTTTAACATATTAGAACCATTTATCAAGTTCATTGTCGTCTTTGCTTGCATACTTTTACTGACTAGATTTACTTGAAAAAGAATATCGTACCAAACAACTAATGAAACTAAGAACTTAAAATCTGTAAGTTGACCAGCAAGCAAAACAGCTTCATGGCGCGTTCCAGCATCTATATTTTCGACTGTAGATAGTTGAATAAGCGCGTTGTAAATTTGCACAGTTTGCAAGCGAACAACTTTTACACTGTTGATTCTACTTTCCCATCTTGTATCACTCAGACGTTTCACAGTCAACCATGTTATAATGTCGGTTAAAATTTTCCATTGATTAACCGACGATGAAAATAAAACATAAATTCTTTGGAGTACGCCGAAAACTGTAATTGAATTTATAGAACTATATGCAGCATCTGATACAACTAAATTTAAAGAATGACAATTGCATGGAACGAAGGTGGCACAAGGATTCATTGATAAAACTCTCGCTAGAACTCCTTTTTTTTGCCCTTTCATATTAGCACCGTTATCGTATCCCTGCCCACGACAATCTTGAAAAGGAATATCTTTCTCTGCAAGGGTTTTTAGAAGAAGGTCTGTTAAACTCAAACCTGTGAGCTTTTTACCGTTTAAAACCCAATGAAATGTTCTTCAACTTAAATTTTACTTTTTATATTAACAAATCGTAGTGTAAATGATAGTTGTCCTTGATGACTAACATCTGGTGTACAGTCGAGGATTACAGAATAATATTTTGCTGCACGTAATCTATCTATTATTGTTTCTAAAACTTTATTGCCCATGAGATTAATTAATTAATTTTGAATAGAATGCTACAATAAAGTACGGTTTTTTCACGAGAAAGTGTTTTATGTAATAATTCTTTCGTTACGTCGTCATATTTACCCAAAAGCTCAACTAAACTTAAAAAATTCCATTATTTTGCGTATAAAATTTATCTGAACTTCCTCGAAACGCAAGATTATTCTTAGATAAAACCAAAGTTACTGATAACAAACGGTCTAAAACATTTACCCAATAATCAATTTCCATGTTCATAATTCGCTGGTGCTCTGCATCTATTGTTTTATTTAGTTTTAACCGTTTTTCTTTTAATTCTATTCATGTACCATAAGCCTTAAAATGATTAGGAGCTTTTTCGTGCATAGTAAGTGCAGTAGATATGTTATGTCAATCAGAAAACCCATCAATTGCCAAATTTTATTTTGGAGTTCTATCAAATAATTTACAACAGAAACAAAATATTTTTCCTGACGATTTTGAGTAAATTAACCAACGCCTAACTAATTTTTCTCTATTAGAAAGATGTCGATAAAAATAAATCTTAGAAAAATGTTTTTTTTCATGATCTTTTTGAATACCCGTTGAGATTCAATCAGTTTTAATTTTTTTTAAACCAATTGTTACTTTACTTTAATCAAATGTATTTAATAAAAATTATGGACTATCTAATATATGTGTAAAAATATTTGATTTTATTAGTTATTGTAAACGGCTATACTGTGATTAATAGGTATTCGATTAGCCGATAAGTGATAACATAATATAATATTATGTTATATGGTTCTGTGGTTTCTTTATGGTATTAATACTAGGGTTTTATGAATATTAATTATTAAGAAATTGTTATCACTTATCATTTATCAACATTAGTACCTAATTGCCAACTGGTATCACTTTTCAAAACGACTAAAAAATATTAAAAATGTAATGTTTTCTTTTTAGTATTAACTATTTAGTTATTTATATAATTTGTTTAAAAGAAGTTACGGCCAACAGGTAAATTAAAACGTATTTATGTAAAATTATCTTTAATGAATTAAAATTTTTTAATATCTATATATTATTTTGTTTAGACGTTATGAGTTTTTTGAAGTATAACTTTACCAAAAATCCAAAGAATGATTAACCTACACATAAAGTTTTTACCAGTACAATTAAATCAAATATTGACTTATCATAGTCATCCACAGTTCCTGTTACTAAACCTACTGATTATATAGATAATAATTCTTATCCTAATTGCTTGGACTCCAAAATAGAGTTTTTTCTAACGAACCAATAAAACTACAAGCTATTTTTACTGAGCTGTACGACAGCCTCTTTCTGGCGAACAATAATTTAAACCCTGACTTTCTAAAATCTTATATTAATTTTAATTTGGGTAGCTCTATCATAGCCACCTGGAACGGGGCAATTAATAAAAAAAAAATATTAGACCATTTAGATATACAGAACTTAGTTCTAAACGTTCGAGCATACGATATCTTTAAAGATAGTATGTTTTATTTAATAATAAGTGAGTTAAAGTATAAACAGGAGTTATGCAGATTTGGCATAGGTAGATTTCAAAAAGACGGTAGGACCCTAAGTTTATTAGAAACGCAGAATAAAATGTGTGAAAATACTCACCGATTTACGCAGGCCAACGATCCGTCGACAAATGTGCTGCTTACAGAACTGTACGACAGTCTCTTTTTAGCAGATAATAACTTAAATTCAGACTTTCTAAAATCATATATTAATTTTAATTTGGGTACCTCTATCATAACTACTTGGAACGAGTCAATAAAAAAAAAAATATTAGACCATTTGGACATCCAAAACATAGTCCTAAACGTTAGAGCGTACGATGTCTTTAATGATGGGATGTTTTATTTGATCATTAACGAATTAAGAAGCAAAAGAGAATTATGCCGATTTTGCATAGGTAGACATCAAAGGGACGGTAGGGTCTTAAGTCTACTAGAATCACACAATATAATTTGTAAAAACACTCACCGATTCATTCAGGCAAACGATCCGACAACAAACATGCTTATTTTAAAATGCATTTTCGATGATGTAATCCGAAGATGGTCGTACGAAGGTTTCACAAAAATACTAGGGAAAATGTATAATATTTTCTACCGTAGATATGGACTTAATCGCGCTGTGAACGTTGTCCGCATAACACGTGTTAAC
The DNA here is from genome assembly GCF_023614345.1 of Adelges cooleyi. NCBI lineage: Eukaryota > Metazoa > Arthropoda > Insecta > Hemiptera > Adelgidae > Adelges > Adelges cooleyi. The sequence continues at coordinate 316,401 of NW_026095763.1, forward strand.
TTAACTCCTCATTAATGAAATTATCTCAGCTTTTTTCACAATTTTTTGTGCTCTTATGTGGTATTAAAAAATCACCAGAAAAAGTTCTTTAAGATACGCTAATCAAAACTTTGGTTGGACCATCTTCGATCACATTATAACAAATAAACTGGTAATTATAATTACAAATATAAAATACTGCAGCGCGCTGCTTATCGCTAACGACTCCCCGGCTATCGGTCGGCGGCAGTCATCCGTTTATCAAAACCAATAATTTATCGATAACGACGCACAATGTCACATACTCCTAAACCGCCAAAAGATCGCACCGCTAATACAAATACAACAAAGCCAAATTATATTATCACTTCGACGATAAATGATCAATAGAGCAGCTCTCATAAACCAGTCTCTCCTCTTAAATTATCTAAAGTAAACACCACAAATGTATTAGTCAACACAGAACCCAGCTGGGTCATTAAAACCAGTCCTGGGTCAATCTTCCCCAGGACTATCACGCAAAGCTAAATAAAATAAAACGGATAACCCATTCTCTACTCCAAACAGATACCAGGCCCTCAATGATGTTGAGGACGACACATGAATGAATACTGAAACATCACCTACGCCTCCTCCACCACCACTAATATTTATTGTCACTCCGGTAGACTACATTAAATTATGTAGCGAATTAAAAACAACTATTGGAGAAGAGGAGGAGTTTGTTTGCAAATCTACATCAAAAAATCTTAAACTTTCCGTACAGTCATCAAACTCATACCGAAAAGTAGTCAAACTACTTAATGATAACTGTATAGAGTATTATACTTATCAATCAAAAGACCTGAAACCGTACAGGGTCGTGTTAAAATATTTCCACCATACGACAACCCCCGAATATATTACCGAAGAACTGTCGGCCTAGGGTTTTTCTGTAAGAAACGTAATCAACATTAAAAAAAAACCGACCAAAGAGCCGCTATCATTATCGACCTCAACGATGCGCCGAATAATCCAGATATATTCAAAATAAAAACTTTGTGCTTCTCTAAAATAAAAATCGAGGAAACTCATTCTCGTCGTGACATTCCTGTGCCACAGATGCCAAAATTATGGCCATACACGATCTTACTGCAACCCAGGTGTGTTCGATGCGGCCAAGAGCACCTTTCCGATATGTGTCAAAAAACAAAAGAGTTACCAGCCACATGCGCACTATGTTGAGAAGGACATCCTGCCAACTATAAAGGATGCGTCAATCACAAACAGCTCCAAAGGTCTAGACATATGCTCAAGTCTTCTCAACCACCTATGTACCCACAAGTCTCAACTGCTAATAATGTAATGGTAAGCCACCCAGCACTCAACCTCAACACTATTCTTACTCTGACGCGACTAATAATAAAAATCAACAAAATACCTCATCCAACGATTCCTCACTTTCCTCCCAATTGCCTTCCTTTCTTGAGAACTTCCAATCTCTGTTCACACCATTAATTAATCTTCTAACAACTGTCATAAACAAAATTATAGCTAAAAATGACGCATAATATTAGTGTAAATACCCCGCTAACCATCCTCTTTTGGAATGCCAATGAACTTAAACAGCACAAAAATGAGTTTCAATTCATATTAAAAGATAAAAATATTAACATAGCCTTGTTTCTGAAACTCATTTTACCCCCAACTCATGTACGATTTTTTTTGGATACAAGGCTTATTTTCTTGTATCTTGTCATCCAGATGGTACAGCCCACGCTGGCTCAACAATATAAATTAAATCTAATTTGGATCACTCTCCATTACCTCCATATCCGTTTGCTTTAATTTATTTGTTTTTAAGTCGTAGGTAATCCGAACGAGCCCTTTCCTTAAACCCGTTCGGATTAACGAGACCATACTTTAGGTACTATAATATTATATAATTATTAACTTAGTACCTATTTATTAGTAACTATGATATTTATTCAGTTTCCTATTTCAAAAAAAAAAAAAATTTTAACAGGAGGTACCTGTATATGTTGTTTTACATAAGTATGAACTATGAACAACACAAATAAATATAACAGTTATTTTTTCCCCACACAAAAAATTAATTTTTTTTTTAGTTTAATTAGGTATAACTCATACGAACTTACCTATAGTTTAAGATATTGAATTTTATGTGTTACAGATTATTTTCTGAAGCTGGTACCATTTATGAAGACAAGAGAAACAGATTGTTACACAGAAATGCAGAAAAATTGCTTTTTTTACGTAATAATCTTTCAAACACCTCAAACGTAAAATTTTTATTTTGATATATGTATAGTTATCATTGTGTTGTATAATTCAGTTATAGATTTTTTTTGTACCTATTAAAATTTAAAAGTTTATAAATTATAAAGTTATCATAAAGTTCATAAAAAGTTAAATTGACTATGAAAAGTTCTCCTATAATAATCAATAATTCAGTTAGTAATATGAAAGGATCTCATATTATCTAGTCATTGTATTGTATAATTTAGCTATAGGTTTATCTTGTACTGTAATGGTCAGATCTCCTTGAGATTATTGGCCATGGTACGTGGATTACAAATATTGCTTACTGTTGTTTTGGGTAACTTTTAATTAATGTGTAATACTTAGTTAGCATTTAAGCATTATATTATTGTACTCAATTCTGTTTAAATGACGTTGTTAATACTTGTTTTCCAAAAGTATTAAGAATACTTAGCTTGCATTCTTTGTACTATAAAACCCCAAAAGAACAGCGAGTATCCATTCAATTGTTTTGTCTTGCTTCACCTGAGCAAGTTGCCGTTTGTGTAAAAGTTATATATTAAATACATTGAATCAATCCTACCTTGGCAGTTCTTATTGCTTACTACAGTTTTAACACTGTCCAAGATAGTATTTGGCTTGGACTCTACAGTTCATTACAGTACCTATTACAAGTTTGTAAATGGCTTAAGATTATAATTTATAACCAATACATTTTATAAAGTGTTGTTAATTGTTAAATTTTTTTTAGATTTATAAATAGTTTATAAATGGTTTAAAATTATTAGAATAGTCAATAGATACATTTTATAAAATGTTATTAAGTTAAATCGATTAAGAAAAGCTCTCATATAATTAATTAGTAATACAAAAAGATCTTATACTATCTTGTCATTTGTACAGTATAACTTAAAATAATTTTTATTTTATAAATAGTAATAGTTTATAAACAGTTAAAATTTTTAAAAAATACATTTTATAATTTGTTATGAAATAAAATTATTTTTGAAAAGTACATATTGTTGTACGTCTTTAATCTTTATAGCTTATACTTAATTTGATCTATTTATTATTTGGTTTACTTAGTATGAAGATCTTATTATTAACTATTAAGTATATTTTAATATTTGTTATCATTCATAATCAATATTTATTTATTTTTTAGGTACGGAAAATGTGTTGCTAAAACTTTGAGCCGACAGATTTAATGTTTCAAAAATTTACTTCATCAACAATGCAATCAGATGGCAACAATGATCAGGAACGTTTACTAGAAAGAAGTACTCAATTGCTGCCTATACCAAAATTTCTGGTGCCCCTTATTTTAAAAACGTAATTTTTATACAAAAATTAGTGATGGGCATAATCGAGATATCTCGATTATAATAAAAATAATCGAATAATTTCGAATATAAGTAAAATAATCGATTTTTCTCTCGATCTCGAAATGTTTTGAATTGTTGATTGTCAATTGATATTATTTTATTATTTTTATATTACTAAAACTTTTCCCATGACTGAATCCCGCTAATTTCCACTTTTACCGAAACGACTATGTTATCGCTGTCAAAAAAATATGGCCGACGTCGACGTATAATGTTATTACTTATTACTGTAGATACTTAAAACGACCGATGGTCAGATTATTTAAAATCCACCGATATCCATAAAATACAGTATAGAAATCCAATCTTTTTTAGTGAAGACATGGTGGTAAATGCACAGCCCTTTTTTCATCAGACAAATGTCCATTGTCTTAGAAAAAAAAGCTTTCTATACAAATTGTCTAAGTTTTTACGTTGCATGTTCTCACTAAATATTTCAACGATTTCCATTTCATCAACCACATATCATTTTTCTAAAACAACTTTCATTCTTAAATCCATCTGAAATACAAAATATCATGTCTATAGGTAAGTTGTCTCATATTATGAACACAAATTAAATATTGATCTCAATGATATTGATAGAGAGTGGAGAGGCTTAAAAACAATGGACCTAAATTTTAAATTAGATTTAACTGAATTCTGGAAAGTTATTATGACTATGAAAAATGGAGATAATAATCATACATATCCGTTACTGACAAAATTTGTTTCATTTCTTTTAATTCTCCCACACAGTAGTGCATGTGTGGAACGAATTTTCAGTGCTATTAATTTAAATAAAACTAAAACTCGCAACAAATTATCAACTGAATCTTTATCAGGTATTTTACATTGTAAAAATATTTTAATAACACAAGATAAGTCATGTTATAATTTGACATTAGAAATGTCATGTTAAAAAAACATAATAATAATATGTATGAATGAAAAGATGAACAAATGAATTTTATATTTTATATGAATTGTAAATAGTAATTTTTTTGATAAAGCTTTTCTGGCAAAATTAGTCAACTAACTTAGATATTATACAAATTTCCACATAACTAGATTTAAGAAAAAAAAATGTATGTATATATATATATATATATATATATATATATCTTTGGTCCCGGGTAGAAAAGGCTTAAGTCAATTTTACCAATTATTTTGCCAACGGTTATCGTCTAACTCGATTTATTAATTAACTTGTTTTTTTTTTTATAATTATATGAACCAGTTGTCTTAGCAATTTGTTTAATTTTTTTATTTATCCTTAATGCTTAAACGAATAAAAATGTATTTTATATTGTGCCATGTTTGATTTTATACCTCAAAAGAATGAGTTTATTCAATATTATATTTAATATTTATGCTAAGTTTGTGAACATTTGTATTACACATATTGAGTAGACAACATACAATTGACATTGTATTTATATTATAAGATTATTTTTTAATTAAGTATATTTAATATAATTAACTGTCATGAAATGTAATATTCATTTTCTAATAAAACATTTCACATTCTAAAATAAAAATGACTAATATGTTTTTGTTTTTTGGATAGTTTCAGTGTTGAATGGCTCTGGTCAAATATGTGACCTATCGTAGAAATTTAAAGGCAATGTGTAACCCACCATCAAAAATTGACCTACCTTGTTAGAAAAAAGAAAAAAGTAAAGTGTGAATCATGAAAAATGAATTTCTCACCAGACAGTGAATATACAGGATACATACACCAGACGATATATCTGTGGTCATTTAAATAGTTGTAGGCTCTTCATTTTTCACTGTGGAAAGTTGAACCAGTTTTCACTTCTGCCTGAATTATTAAGTTAAGCTAAGGTAGTAAAGTTGCTCCGTCACGTTTGTTTACTGTAAAATATCGTCTTTCCAGCATACAATGACGGTGTTCCCACACCGTCATCACCGATGACCGATGTTGTCCCCAGCATGGTCCAAAAACTCAAGGTCCTTGTATTATTTTCCCATAATTTCTTACTTGTTGATCATTTTCTCATAGTTTTCTCTGTGATTTTCATCACTGCTTTTATCTTGTTGAAGTGGTTGTATTTCAATATTTTCTTGGAACAAATGTACTTTACCGGGCACCATTTTTTTCGATTTTTTTTTTTAATCAATAGTACCAAGTTCCAGTTAGAATCTGGAATAATGGAAAGCATTATGTTTTTTACTTAATGAATTTCTCTAAAGATTATGATAATATTACCTGGTTGACTAAATTGTGTAGGGTGGCTAACTGAATTTTACATGAACTGTATTATACTAGCATAATACAGTTCATGTAAAATTCAGTTAGGTTAGGTTAGGTCGTAGCGTTTGTCGTCGTCGTAAGTGTGCCAGTAAACGGATCGTCGCCGTCAATACTTTGTGTCGCCATTGGTCGTTGCCGTGGTTGTGTGTATTGGGGTTTGCCGTTTAGCCGCCGCCGTCGTTACTGTGTCACCACCGGCCAGTGTGAGCTGCCAGTCAAGGTGTCCAAGTCAGAGTACTAGTTTTTGTCGTTTATTTTATTATAAAATAATTATTATCAACATTATTATTATACCTTGTTGATATTACATACTAACACTAGTTTTAAGTATATTGATGTTTATACTGAACTTTGGCAATAGTAGTTGATTTTTATACAGTCCATTTAATTAGTTAAATTTTTTTTGTTCCTTTCTCCCCTTTTCGTTTCTCTCTAAACCATTTATTCCTATCCGGCCTAGACGGGTTTTCTCCCGGCAAATGAGTTACCTGTCGGGAATACGCGTCGCACATTTTGGTCCTTCGGGCCGGATAATTAGTCGAGTTGCTTTTGCATTTTGTTGTTGTCATGCCACGTAAAGCTAAGGCTAATAAGTCCGACTTTTCGGTCGTCCGTCATCGTTTGGCGCGAGACCGTACTTTTAAGTCGATTAAAGATATTCATGCGTTTGCGGTAAACGCTAAAACTAACCTGGCCGATTTGTCCGTGTTGCCCGGTCGTGTTCGTGTGCTCGAGCAATTTGTGGAACGTTTTCGAAATGAACAATCATTGATTATCGGGGCGCTTGTCGACTCAAACCGTGGTGATGAATTTGAGCTCATTGATTCACCTTTGTCTGATTCTGTCGACGCTATGTATTTTGACATATGTGATATTGCGGCTTCCATTACTTCGACTCCACCAGCTACGTCGACTAGTTCTCGCGTCGAAACTGGTCACATGTTGCTGAAGATTGAGCTGCCCAAATTTGATAGTTGTGTCACTCAATGGCGCTCATTTCGGGACACGTATGTGTCATTAGTGCATAATAATCAAACTATAGATGACATTTCTCGATTTCATTACTTCATTGTCTATGTGTCTGGTCCAGCGGCTTCAATCGTTAAGTCCGTGCCTCTGTCCGCCGAAAATTATCCTGTTGCTTGGACTGCATTAATTGACCGTTTCGATAACCAACGCCTATTGGCTACGGCGCATATTGATCAGTTGTTCGCATTTAAGCCTATTGTTCACGAGTCTCTAGCGTCATTAACTTCGTTCGTAAATACCTTTCAAGAGAATATTGCTGCATTAAAGACACTCGGTGTGACGGATCTTGCTGGATTCCTACTTTTCCACATCAGATTTCGAGTCTTGGATTCAACTACTCGGCGGTTTTATTTAAGACAATGCCCCGCCTTACCAAATACCGGATCTTAATTCTTTGATCACATTGTCCAAAGACGTTGTTAAGTCTTAGAGAATGTCAAAGGCAATGTATTGAATTAGTGTTTAACTCTTTGAAGAAAGATATTTGTATAAAGGAAAAAAAATGTATTTGCTCTATTTTTTATTTTTTATCAACTTTTTTTACAATAAAATACTGTTAACTAGTTATAAATAAATGTTGAAAAATTATAAATAATTGATTCTGCGAGAACAATGATTCATGCTAATAAAATGGATTTATCATTTTGGGCTGAAGCAGTTAATACGGCAGTCTACAAGATAAATCTAATTGGTAAAAGTTCTGTGGAAGGTAAGTGTCCATATGAATTATTTTATAATAAAATGCCAGATATAAAACATCTGAGAGTATTTGGGACAAAAGTGTTCATACATATTCCCAAAGAGAAACGTCAAAAATTGGATCCTAGAAGTGAATTAGATATTTTCGTAGGGTACTCAATTGACAAGAAAGGATATCGTGTATATCTAGAACAAAAACGAATTATAATTGATTCTAGGAATGTCGTATTTAAAAACGAATGTCATAATAATTTTTATGTATCGTTATATGAAAGTGATTTAGATATTCAACACGATACTTCACAACGACCAGCAGCGGACAAGTCACAACGTGAAGAACCACGTTACGACTTACGTGACCGTGGTCAACTACGAAAACCTGACAGATACACCGCATGTACAGCGAAAGGTATGAAACCAATAAATTATTATTATGCGATCAATGGTGAAAACAGTCATGAATGGACAGAAGCCATGAATGACGAGTTAAATTCACCCGCTGTAAATAATACTTGGCAGTTAATAGACAGACCGACAGACAAAAATATTTTAAATAATTCTTGGGTATACAAGGTTAAATATGCGAGTAACGGAGATGTTGAACGTTATAGAGCTAGGCTAGTAATAAATGGATCAAGGCAGCAATACGGTATAGATTATAATGAGACATCTCACCTGTAGTTCGTTTTAAGTCTATTAGGGCACTTTTAGCAGTCGCAGCCAAAGAAAAGTTGAAATTAAAACAATTTGACATAAAGACAGCATTTTTGAATGGGGTTCTTGAGGAACTAATTAACATGTCTCAACCAGTGGGGTATGATGATAAATCAGGTCGAGTATGTAAATTAAACAAGAGTCTTTATGGATTAAACAAAGTTCACGATGTTGGAATCAAAAATGTACAGAATTTTTATTATATAACCACAGCTCGGCACTGCATGTCGCAGAAATGCGCTGTCAAAGAAAAAAAAAGCGGCCAAAACTAGCGGCATTACCATGACCGTGTTCGGCGTTTGTTGGCTGCCATTTTTCTAGTATTATTCGTACTTACCGTTTTGCAAATCATGCTGTTCCGAGTCTAAGGTGATCATAAATGTACTTACATAGTTGGGATACATGAGCTCCACCATCAACCCCGTCATTCTGATATGGCGCAATAACAAATTCTGGAAAATCCTGCACATGGATTAGTCAAGATGAATTAGTGTTTAACTCCGTCATTTACCAAATCAACTTCAAGATGTCAAAATTCTATCAATTATTTCAGGAATATGGAATAAAGATATTAGTATAGAATATTTACTAGACGATCTAACAATGTGATCTCATGCCAACAAACATTTATTTTATCATTATTTTCACAACTATACAAGAACAAAAAATTCTTTTAAAACATTAGATATATCCTTTCAAACACTTAGAAAACTTGGGACCGCGCTGTATCTCTTCTGTCACCCGTCGACACATTGTGCGACACTCGGTTGTGAACTTACTGTTCCACCGTCTAGTTGGAGAGTGCAAAGTCCACACCAGGGAAAACGGCCGCTACTAAAGCTCAGCGGTACCAACTCTACGGAATTTTCCGTAGATTTACGGATTTACAGAATTTGTATACAATTTACGGATTTTTTGGATTCCCCCGGGAAAACGCCCCTTCCAGATCATCCACATCGATCACCTCGGACCGTTCGAAACCTCTACGTCGAATAACAAATATCTGTAGGTATTGGCGAACAATCTTACCAAATATGTCCACCTGTATCCATGCAGGACCACCGACGCTGAGTTATAGCATTTTGGTTAATTTTGTCAATTTATAATATGTTATCACTATCATTATGTTTGTTTTATTAGTTATGTTATTTTACACACTCTATTTTATTCAAAAATTATGTTAAATATCAAGTACAATATAATTTGAATTTCAGATAGCCTACAAATTTGGATTAGCTATAGTAGTTGATGACTACATCTGAAGGATATTAAATTTAATGACTATGTTGATATGTTAAAAGTATTTCTTAAACTTGTATTTAAATGTACTGTTTTTTAATTAACTATTGATAGTGTTAACGTAACTATTAGGTATGTAGTACTTGTATATGATAGGACTCCTCCACAACATTTGGCCGAGGATCTGACGGCCATGAAAGCGGACCATCTATATTCGCAGTTGAAATGAATGGTGATATAGTCACGTCAAAAGAAACGTATGCCAATGTCATGGCTAAAAATAGCTGCAGATATGATGCAGAAGAGTACAAATAATAATCTAACATCAGACTTAAGTAATTTTTCTTTCCCACAAAAATATTCAAGATGCAAGTTATATTCCAAGGTAAATGAAAACAGGATTAGGGCGTTGAGCTTAATTAACGTTGATAGATTAATCAACCGCCAGGCGACCAGACGTTCAGGAGAGTAACGGAAGGGGTCGGACCCCAAGGAACGGCAGGTAGGGGTGGCTCGTCCCAAATGTCGGTAAATCGAGCCAGCAGCCTAGCTAGGCTTTTAAAAGTTTTATTTTAACTAATTATAATAGCACTTACAATTATTTATTTTATATTACGTCTAGTATTTAAACTTCTAAGAATCATATTTTTTCATATTGCGTCTCGTATTTAAACTTCTAAGTTTCATATTTTTATTATCTAAATCGAGCACGCAGCCAAGCTGCTGGTAGCCCTGCGTCGGGGATGGATAATGTCACTGGAAACAAAGACGGAGAGCCCGACAGCTCGGAGAATGATTCCATAATAATACGGATTCTAAAATATTTTTAGTTATTATACGAACTATTGGTAATTACACTATGGCTTTTATACGTTTTATTTAAATTAATTATAATAGCACTAACAATTATTTATATTATATTACGTCTAGTATTTAAACTTCTAAGAATCATAGTATTATCATTAAGACAGCTATTACCATTGTTAATACCGCCGCGGTTACCCAGCCAACGAATTTACCTTGATTATCTCAACCAACACGTATACCATGGTTCCGAAGGATATCATGATTTCCTCGTCTTTCATGGCCACAACTGTTACCATGAATTCCGTTTTTACCTAGTATATCTAGTATGCCCTGGTTTGCAGTGGGAGGTTAAAGCACTGGAAGCCCCATGAAACAGAAACGGACATTGGACAATGGCAAATTGGGAGTTATTGATAACGATAATGATAACAATACCACCGGTGGCAAAGACGAGAACTGTCGTTTCGGCCTAGCCTATTTTACTAGCCAAACAATAGATCGATTCTGTAACTCGATACTGTGTTACCGAATTAATTCGATAATTGCTTATTATCGAAATTTCTAAAATGTATCAAATTTTGTTATCGACTTTGCGATTCTGTAAATGACTCTATCGATAGTTTGCGTTTACAAATTGTAGTCGATAATTGTAGCCACCAAGTCGATAAGAAGCCGGTAGCTAACGATAATTTTCAGAGAGGTTATATATTTTATCCAATCACAGCGCTGCGAAGGGATTATGAACGCATGTTTATCGTTTGAATCTTATCATCCCGATGAGTGATTTTTTAATTTTTAATTTAACATTAAATTTGAAACGTTATACACATTAAATTTAAATATGAACAAGAGGTAAGTGAATATTATTAGTTACATAGTTACTGTGGTAGGTATCCAAGTATAATTCTTTAATGGATAAAGTTATATAATATAGTTCATTTTAAAATGTATAGCGCCTATACACATCTTTTGTTTTAAATATTAATAAATTCATATATTCCAATTTATAATAACACTAGTTATTAGCAGTAGGTTAGGTTTAATTACTACATAGACCTAACACATACAATATGTGTACAGTGTATGTCTACTATTAATAAACATCAGTTTACTTAACACATTAGTGGACAGCTACTGCTATAGCAGTAATTTCAAAAGTTGATGTATATATACATATTATATCACTACTGCTATAACAATAGAAAAATGAAATAAAACACACTACTGTTGTAGCACTAATTTCTAAGAGAATTTTTAAGAGTATATGGGGCAATCCCAGTAATATTTTTAAATATTTGTATTTATTAATTACCATGGATACAGCAAATACCCAAAGCAGGTAATTGTTTAGTTATTGATTTAATAACTAAACACATAACTAAATATATATTTGTTTTCATTGATCATAAATATTTAATTATTCATTGTCATCCAGTAACCAAGATCAGAATGCTGTGAACCATAAAAAAACGAGATAAGGAAGAAGAAATGAGAAACAACTGGCTTTTTTTGTAGACTACATGGTGCAGCGTCCACGTGTAGCTACTAGTAAATTTCAATCTCTTCACGAAAGGGATAGCTTGAGAGGTTCATGGGATGAACTGGTTGGGCAGTTAAAAAATTTGCGTAACCCGGGGGTAAAGGAAAAGGATGTAAAATCATGGAAAGAGGTTAGTATTTAATTAAATTGTAAAAACCAAATTACAATAATTTTAGTGCTTCTTTTTATATAATAGGATTTTGTTTGTTATTTATATAAATTATATAATATTTCTTAAAATGTTCTTATAATTTTTGTAGTCATGGAGGGACTTAAAGACTAAAGTATCCAAACAAGCTTCAGCCCTTTGGAATGCCAAACAATTAACTGGCAATAAAAGCATAACGATTCCCGAGTTAAATGACCGCGAGAAAAAGGTTCTCGGTTTAATTGGTTATGAATATGTGGAAGGAACAACGTGTCCTGATTCGTTTCCTGAAGATCAAGTAATAAAATTGAGAACTTTAACTTAATAATTGTTTAGTTTTTTAGGTACTATTTATTCTATTTCTTTAGCAATTTTAGGATTAGGATTGTTATGTAAAATGGTTTTATGTTTAGGTTGACGATGTAGAACGTTTAGCCATAGGCGACTATTCAATTTTAAACGCAGAACATAGAAGCATATCAATTAAATATCCTGTTGATGATGACAGTAATTATTTTAAAATTTTTCATTTTTAAAAACAATTATATGCAGATTAATTTTAAAACAATTTCAGGTGATTTACTTAAGGAAGAAAATTTAAATATAGTTTGCGAGGAAATCTTTGATAGTGAATATAATGAGCTAGAAGAACCGACGTTCATTTCTACTCATATTCCTTCTTCTAGTACTGAGCAACCTCAAAAACAAATAATAGTCGTAAAAGAAAATTAATTCAAATTCAAAACAATATGGGTAATGGCTTATATTATTTTCACTTTTTTTTTTTTAAACTTAAAATGCAATATTATACAATTTTGATTTAGCTAAAAAAAATTTAAGACACAATTAGGAGATGCGCGAGAAACTTTTACAAAGTTAGCTGAAACCAACGCACAAAATCTAAGTGTAAGTAATATTAAAAATATTTGAGTAGATATTTGTTCAATTATTAAAAAAAGTTTGGTTAAAAGTTTGGTTGTGAAGCCGAATTAAACTCTGTTAGAAGTAGCAAGAGAAGTTAGCTCCACCGAAACATAAACAATATCATTGTATGAACATTTTTCACACTCATTTATTTCTTGGAGGATCTTTGAGATTGGGTCCGAAATAGTGTATTTTGAAAGCTAGCTCCAACAGCTATAACTATTTTTGAGTGTATTTAATTTTTTACGCAGAGCTAACAATAAGTTATCACATCCAAGCTCTTTCACCTGGCTACCAAGATCAGAGAGGCTCATATTCAAAGAAGCAAATTGTGCTTCTTGAGATTCGATAAAGTTTTTTATTAGACGCTAGATTACTTGATTGGGACTAATAAAGATCTGAGAGCGCTTTCATTATGACTTCATTCAAATTTATTCTAATTTTACTAAAGTAAATGTGACATTTGCAGTTCTGCAAGAAATGCAATAAAGAAATAAAAGTAATTCCTGATATGATTTGTGTAGTACATACAAATTTTTTTTGTGTTTTAAGATTCCTTATTCTAAAGGGTGTTGTCTATTTTTGTGTATTAGTAAGTTAGTTAGTTACTTGTCCTCATTGTCAGCCGTCAACGGTTTGTCCAGATTCCCGCCTCCTTGAATACTTCGTTGCCGTGGAGTACCGTCTAACCTAAACCGGTATAACATTATGATGTTACAGCTGTACATAACATTTTAACCTTATGAGCTGAATCGACTTATTTGTCCTCATTGTCAGCCGTCAACGGTTTGTCCAGATTCCCGCCTCCTTGAATACTTCGTTGCCGTGGAGTACCGTCTAACCTAAACCGGTATAACATTATGATGTTACAGCTGTACATAACATTTTAACCTTATGAGCTGAATCGACTTATTTGTCCTCATTGTCAGCCGTCAACGATTTGTCCAGATTCCCGCCTCCTTGAATACTTCGTTGCCGTGGAGTACCGTCTAACCTAAACCGGTATAACATTATGATGTTACAGCTGTACATAACATTTTAACCTTATGAGCTAAATCGACTTATTTGTCCTCATTGTCAGCCGTCAACGGTTTGTCCAGATTCCCGCCTCCTTGAATACTTCGTTGCCGTGGAGTACCGTCTAACCTAAACCGGTATAACATTATGATGTTACAGCTGTACATAACATTTTAACCTTATGAGCTGAATCGACTTATTTGTCCTCATTGTCAGCCGTCAACGGTTTGTCCAGATTCCCGCCTCCTTGAATACTTCGTTGCCGTGGAGTACCGTCTAACCTAAACCGGTATAACATTATGATGTTACAGCTGTACATAACATTTTAACCTTATGAGCTGAATCGACTTATTTGTCCTCATTGTCAGCCTTCAACGGTTTGTCCAGATTCCCGCCTCCTTGAATACTTCGTTGCCGTGGAGTACCGTCTAACCTAAACCGGTATAACATTATGATGTTACAGCTGTACATAACATTTTAACCTTATGAGCTGAATCGACTTATTTGTCCTCATTGTCAGCCGTCAACGGTTTGTCCAGATTCCCGCCTCCTTGAATACTTCCTTGCCGTGGAGTACCGTCTAACCTAAACCGGTATAACATTATGATGTTACAGCTGTACATAACATTTTAACCTTATGAGCTGAATCGACTTATTTGTCCTCATTGTCAGCCGTCAACGGTTTGTCCAGATTCCCGCCTCCTTAAATACTTCGTTGCCGTGGAGTACCGTCTAACCTAAACCGGTATAACATTATGATGTTACAGCTGTACATAACATTTTAACCTTATGAGCTGAATCGACTTATTTGTCCTCATTGTCAGCCGTCAACGGTTTGTCCAGATTCCCGCCTCCTTGAATAATTCGTTGCCGTGGAGTACCGTCTAACCTAAACCGGTATAACATTATGATGTTACAGCTGTACATAACATTTTAACCTTATGAGCTGAATCGACTTATTTGTCCTCATTGTCAGCCGTCAACGGTTTGTCCAGATTCCCGCCTCCTTGAATACTTCGTTGCCGTGGAGTACCGTCTAACCTAAACCGGTATAACATTATGATGTTACAGCTGTACATAACATTTTAACCTTATGAGCTGAATCGACTTATTTGTCCTCATTGTCAGCCGTCAACGGTTTGTCCAGATTCCCGCCTCCTTGAATACTTCGTTGCCGTGGAGTACCGTCTAACCTAAACCGGTATAACATTATGATGTTACAGCTGTACATAACATTTTAACCTTATGAGCTGAATCGACTTATTTGTCCTCATTGTCAGCCGTCAACGGTTTGTCCAGATTCCCGCCTCCTTGAATACTTCGTTGCCGTGGAGTACCGTCTAACCTAAACCGGTATAACATTATGATGTTACAGCTGTACATAACATTTTAACCTTATGAGCTGAATCGACTTATTTGTCCTCATTGTCAGCCTTCAACGGTTTGTCCAGATTCCCGCCTCCTTGAATACTTCGTTGCCGTGGAGTACCGTCTAACCTAAACCGGTATAACATTATGATGTTACAGCTGTACATAACATTTTAACCTTATGAGCTGAATCGACTTATTTGTCCTCATTGTCAGCCTTCAACGGTTTGTCCAGATTCCCGCCTCCTTGAATACTTCCTTGCCGTGGAGTACCGTCTAACCTAAACCGGTATAACATTATGATGTTACAGCTGTACATAACATTTTAACCTTATGAGCTGAATCGACTTATTTGTCCTCATTGTCAGCCGTCAACGGTTTGTCCAGATTCCCGCCTCCTTGAATACTTCGTTGCCGTGGAGTACCGTCTAACCTAAACCGGTATAACATTATGATGTTACAGCTGTACATAACATTTTAACCTTATGAGCTGAATCGACTTATTTGTCCTCATTGTCAGCCGTCAACGGTTTGTCCAGATTCCCGCCTCCTTGAATACTTCGTTGCCGTGGAGTACCGTCTAACCTAAACCGGTATAACATTATGATGTTACAGCTGTACATAACATTTTAACCTTATGAGCTGAATCGACTTATTTGTCCTCATTGTCAGCCGTCAACGGTTTGTCCAGATTCCCGCCTCCTTGAATACTTCGTTGCCGTGGAGTACCGTCTAACCTAAACCGGTATAACATTATGATGTTACAGCTGTACATAACATTTTAACCTTATGAGCTGAATCGACTTATTTGTCCTCATTGTCAGCCGTCAACGGTTTGTCCAGATTCCCGCCTCCTTGAATACTTCGTTGCCGTGGAGTACCGTCTAACCTAAACCGGTATAACATTATGATGTTACAGCTGTACATAACATTTTAACCTTATGAGCTGAATCGACTTATTTGTCCTCATTGTCAGCCGTCAACGGTTTGTCCAGATTCCCGCCTCCTTGAATACTTCGTTGCCGTGGAGTACCGTCTAACCTAAACCGGTATAACATTATGATGTTACAGCTGTACATAACATTTTAACCTTATGAGCTGAATCGACTTATTTGTCCTCATTGTCAGCCGTCAACGGTTTGTCCAGATTCCCGCCTCCTTGAATACTTCGTTGCCGTGGAGTACCGTCTAACCTAAACCGGTATAACATTATGATGTTACAGCTGTACATAACATTTTAACCTTATGAGCTGAATCGACTTATTTGTCCTCATTGTCAGCCGTCAACGGTTTGTCCAGATTCCCGCCTCCTTGAATACTTCGTTGCCGTGGAGTACCGTCTAACCTAAACCGGTATAACATTATGATGTTACAGCTGTACATAACATTTTAACCTTATGAGCTGAATCGACTTATTTGTCCTCATTGTCAGCCTTCAACGGTTTGTCCAGATTCCCGCCTCCTTGAATACTTCGTTGCCGTGGAGTACCGTCTAACCTAAACCGGTATAACATTATGATGTTACAGCTGTACATAACATTTTAACCTTATGAGCTGAATCGACTTATTTGTCCTCATTGTCAGCCTTCAACGGTTTGTCCAGATTCCCGCCTCCTTAAATACTTCGTTGCCGTGGAGTACCGTCTAACCTAAACCGGTATAACATTATGATGTTACAGCTGTACATAACATTTTAACCTTATGAGCTGAATCGACTTATTTGTCCTCATTGTCAGCCGTCAACGGTTTGTCCAGATTCCCGCCTCCTTGAATACTTCGTTGCCGTGGAGTACCGTCTAACCTAAACCGGTATAACATTATGATGTTACAGCTGTACATAACATTTTAACCTTATGAGCTGAATCGACTTATTTGTCCTCATTGTCAGCCGTCAACGGTTTGTCCAGATTCCCGCCTCCTTGAATACTTCGTTGCCGTGGAGTACCGTCTAACCTAAACCGGTATAACATTATGATGTTACAGCTGTACATAACATTTTAACCTTATGAGCTGAATCGACTTATTTGTCCTCATTGTCAGCCTTCAACGGTTTGTCCAGATTCCCGCCTCCTTGAATACTTCCTTGCCGTGGAGTACCGTCTAACCTAAACCGGTATAACATTATGATGTTACAGCTGTACATAACATTTTAACCTTATGAGCTGAATCGACTTATTTGTCCTCATTGTCAGCCGTCAACGGTTTGTCCAGATTCCCGCCTCCTTGAATACTTCGTTGCCGTGGAGTACCGTCTAACCTAAACCGGTATAACATTATGATGTTACAGCTGTACATAACATTTTAACCTTATGAGCTGAATCGACTTATTTGTCCTCATTGTCAGCCGTCAACGGTTTGTCCAGATTCCCGCCTCCTTGAATACTTCGTTGCCGTGGAGTACCGTCTAACCTAAACCGGTATAACATTATGATGTTACAGCTGTACATAACATTTTAACCTTATGAGCTGAATCGACTTATTTGTCCTCATTGTCAGCCGTCAACGGTTTGTCCAGATTCCCGCCTCCTTGAATACTTCGTTGCCGTGGAGTACCGTCTAACCTAAACCGGTATAACATTATGATGTTACAGCTGTACATAACATTTTAACCTTATGAGCTGAATCGACTTATTTGTCCTCATTGTCAGCCTTCAACGGTTTGTCCAGATTCCCGCCTCCTTGAATACTTCGTTGCCGTGGAGTACCGTCTAACCTAAACCGGTATAACATTATGATGTTACAGCTGTACATAACATTTTAACCTTATGAGCTGAATCGACTTATTTGTCCTCATTGTCAGCCGTCAACGGTTTGTCCAGATTCCCGCCTCCTTGAATACTTCGTTGCCGTGGAGTACCGTCTAACCTAAACCGGTATAACATTATGATGTTACAGCTGTACATAACATTTTAACCTTATGAGCTGAATCGACTTATTTGTCCTCATTGTCAGCCGTCAACGGTTTGTCCAGATTCCCGCCTCCTTGAATAATTCGTTGCCGTGGAGTACCGTCTAACCTAAACCGGTATAACATTATGATGTTACAGCTGTACATAACATTTTAACCTTATGAGCTGAATCGACTTATTTGTCCTCATTGTCAGCCGTCAACGGTTTGTCCAGATTCCCGCCTCCTTGAATACTTCGTTGCCGTGGAGTACCGTCTAACCTAAACCGGTATAACATTATGATGTTACAGCTGTACATAACATTTTAACCTTATGAGCTGAATCGACTTATTTGTCCTCATTGTCAGCCGTCAACGGTTTGTCCAGATTCCCGCCTCCTTGAATACTTCGTTGCCGTGGAGTACCGTCTAACCTAAACCGGTATAACATTATGATGTTACAGCTGTACATAACATTTTAACCTTATGAGCTGAATCGACTTATTTGTCCTCATTGTCAGCCGTCAACGGTTTGTCCAGATTCCCGCCTCCTTGAATACTTCGTTGCCGTGGAGTACCGTCTAACCTAAACCGGTATAACATTATGATGTTACAGCTGTACATAACATTTTAACCTTATGAGCTGAATCGACTTATTTGTCCTCATTGTCAGCCGTCAACGGTTTGTCCAGATTCCCGCCTCCTTGAATACTTCGTTGCCGTGGAGTACCGTCTAACCTAAACCGGTATAACATTATGATGTTACAGCTGTACATAACATTTTAACCTTATGAGCTGAATCGACTTATTTGTCCTCATTGTCAGCCGTCAACGGTTTGTCCAGATTCCCGCCTCCTTGAATACTTCGTTGCCGTGGAGTACCGTCTAACCTAAACCGGTATAACATTATGATGTTACAGCTGTACATAACATTTTAACCTTATGAGCTGAATCGACTTATTTGTCCTCATTGTCAGCCGTCAACGGTTTGTCCAGATTCCCGCCTCCTTGAATACTTCGTTGCCGTGGAGTACCGTCTAACCTAAACCGGTATAACATTATGATGTTACAGCTGTACATAACATTTTAACCTTATGAGCTGAATCGACTTATTTGTCCTCATTGTCAGCCGTCAACGGTTTGTCCAGATTCCCGCCTCCTTGAATACTTCGTTGCCGTGGAGTACCGTCTAACCTAAACCGGTATAACATTATGATGTTACAGCTGTACATAACATTTTAACCTTATGAGCTGAATCGACTTATTTGTCCTCATTGTCAGCCGTCAACGGTTTGTCCAGATTCCCGCCTCCTTGAATACTTCGTTGCCGTGGAGTACCGTCTAACCTAAACCGGTATAACATTATGATGTTACAGCTGTACATAACATTTTAACCTTATGAGCTGAATCGACTTATTTGTCCTCATTGTCAGCCTTCAACGGTTTGTCCAGATTCCCGCCTCCTTGAATACTTCGTTGCCGTGGAGTACCGTCTAACCTAAACCGGTATAACATTATGATGTTACAGCTGTACATAACATTTTAACCTTATGAGCTGAATCGACTTATTTGTCCTCATTGTCAGCCGTCAACGGTTTGTCCAGATTCCCGCCTCCTTGAATACTTCGTTGCCGTGGAGTACCGTCTAACCTAAACCGGTATAACATTATGATGTTACAGCTGTACATAACATTTTAACCTTATGAGCTGAATCGACTTATTTGTCCTCATTGTCAGCCGTCAACGGTTTGTCCAGATTCCCGCCTCCTTGAATACTTCGTTGCCGTGGAGTACCGTCTAACCTAAACCGGTATAACATTATGATGTTACAGCTGTACATAACATTTTAACCTTATGAGCTGAATCGACTTATTTGTCCTCATTGTCAGCCGTCAACGGTTTGTCCAGATTCCCGCCTCCTTGAATACTTCGTTGCCGTGGAGTACCGTCTAACCTAAACCGGTATAACATTATGATGTTACAGCTGTACATAACATTTTAACCTTATGAGCTGAATCGACTTATTTGTCCTCATTGTCAGCCGTCAACGGTTTGTCCAGATTCCCGCCTCCTTGAATACTTCGTTGCCGTGGAGTACCGTCTAACCTAAACCGGTATAACATTATGATGTTACAGCTGTACATAACATTTTAACCTTATGAGCTGAATCGACTTATTTGTCCTCATTGTCAGCCGTCAACGGTTTGTCCAGATTCCCGCCTCCTTGAATAATTCGTTGCCGTGGAGTACCGTCTAACCTAAACCGGTATAACATTATGATGTTACAGCTGTACATAACATTTTAACCTTATGAGCTAAATCGACTTATTTGTCCTCATTGTCAGCCGTCAACGGTTTGTCCAGATTCCCGCCTCCTTGAATACTTCGTTGCCGTGGAGTACCGTCTAACCTAAACCGGTATAACATTATGATGTTACAGCTGTACATAACATTTTAACCTTATGAGCTGAATCGACTTATTTGTCCTCATTGTCAGCCGTCAACGGTTTGTCCAGATTCCCGCCTCCTTGAATACTTCGTTGCCGTGGAGTACCGTCTAACCTAAACCGGTATAACATTATGATGTTACAGCTGTACATAACATTTTAACCTTATGAGCTGAATCGACTTATTTGTCCTCATTGTCAGCCGTCAACGGTTTGTCCAGATTCCCGCCTCCTTGAATACTTCGTTGCCGTGGAGTACCGTCTAACCTAAACCGGTATAACATTATGATGTTACAGCTGTACATAACATTTTAACCTTATGAGCTGAATCGACTTATTTGTCCTCATTGTCAGCCGTCAACGGTTTGTCCAGATTCCCGCCTCCTTGAATACTTCGTTGCCGTGGAGTACCGTCTAACCTAAACCGGTATAACATTATGATGTTACAGCTGTACATAACATTTTAACCTTATGAGCTGAATCGACTTATTTGTCCTCATTGTCAGCCTTCAACGGTTTGTCCAGATTCCCGCCTCCTTAAATACTTCGTTGCCGTGGAGTACCGTCTAACCTAAACCGGTATAACATTATGATGTTACAGCTGTACATAACATTTTAACCTTATGAGCTGAATCGACTTATTTGTCCTCATTGTCAGCCGTCAACGGTTTGTCCAGATTCCCGCCTCCTTGAATACTTCGTTGCCGTGGAGTACCGTCTAACCTAAACCGGTATAACATTATGATGTTACAGCTGTACATAACATTTTAACCTTATGAGCTAAATCGACTTATTTGTCCTCATTGTCAGCCGTCAACGATTTGTCCAGATTCCCGCCTCCTTGAATACTTCGTTGCCGTGGAGTACCGTCTAACCTAAACCGGTATAACATTATGATGTTACAGCTGTACATAACATTTTAACCTTATGAGCTGAATCGACTTATTTGTCCTCATTGTCAGCCTTCAACGGTTTGTCCAGATTCCCGCCTCCTTGAATACTTCGTTGCCGTGGAGTACCGTCTAACCTAAACCGGTATAACATTATGATGTTACAGCTGTACATAACATTTTAACCTTATGAGCTGAATCGACTTATTTGTCCTCATTGTCAGCCGTCAACGGTTTGTCCAGATTCCCGCCTCCTTAAATACTTCGTTGCTGTGGAGTACCGTCTAACCTAAACCGGTATAACATTATGATGTTACAGCTGTACATAACATTTTAACCTTATGAGCTGAATCGACTTATTTGTCCTCATTGTCAGCCGTCAACGGTTTGTCCAGATTCCCGCCTCCTTGAATACTTCGTTGCCGTGGAGTACCGTCTAACCTAAACCGGTATAACATTATGATGTTACAGCTGTACATAACATTTTAACCTTATGAGCTGAATCGACTTATTTGTCCTCATTGTCAGCCGTCAACGGTTTGTCCAGATTCCCGCCTCCTTGAATAATTCGTTGCCGTGGAGTACCGTCTAACCTAAACTGGTATAACATTATGATGTTACAGCTGTACATAACATTTTAACCTTATGAGCTGAATCGACTTATTTGTCCTCATTGTCAGCCTTCAACGGTTTGTCCAGATTCCCGCCTCCTTGAATACTTCCTTGCCGTGGAGTACCGTCTAACCTAAACCGGTATAACATTATGATGTTACAGCTGTACATAACAATTTAACCTTATGAGCTGAATCGACTTATTTGTCCTCATTGTCAGCCGTCAACGATTTGTCCAGATTCCCGCCTCCTTAAATACTTCGTTGCTGTGGAGTACCGTCTAACCTAAACCGGTATAACATTATGATGTTACAGCTGTACATAACATTTTAACCTTATGAGCTGAATCGACTTATTTGTCCTCATTGTAAGCCGTCAACGGTTTGTCCAGATTCCCGCCTCCTTGAATAATTCGTTGCCGTGGAGTACCGTCTAACCTAAACCGGTATAACATTATGATGTTACAGCTGTACATAACATTTTAACCTTATGAGCTGAATTGACTTATTTGTCCTCATTGTCAGCCGTCAACGGTTTGTCCAGATTCCCGCCTCCTTGAATAATTCGTTGCCGTGGAGTACCGTCTAACCTAAACCGGTATAACATTATGATGTTCCAGCTGTACATAACATTTTAACCTTATGAGCTGAATCGACTTATTTGTCCTCATTGTCAGCCGTCAACGGTTTGTCCAGATTCCCGCTTCCTTGAATACTTCGTTGCCGTGGAGTACTGTCTAACCTAAACCGGTATAACATTATGATGTTACAGCTGTACATAACATTTTAACCTTATGAGCTGAATCGACTTATTTGTCCTCATTGTCAGCCGTCAACGATTTGTCCAGATTCCCGCCTCCTTGAATACTTCGTTGCCGTGGAGTACCGTCTAACCTAAACCGGTATAACATTATGATGTTACAGCTATACATAACATTTTAACCTTATGAGCTGAATCGACTTACTTGTCCTCATTGTCAGCCGTCAACGATTTGTCCAGATTCCCGCCTCCTTGAATACTTCGTTTCCGTGGAGTACCGTCTAACCTAAGTTAAAATGTTATGTACAGCTGTAACATCATAATGTTATACTGGTTTAGGTTACGCGGTACTCCACGGCAACGAAGTATTCAAGGAGGCGAGAATCTGGACAACCCGTTGACGGCTGACAATGAGGACAAGTAAGTTGATTCAGCTCATAAAGTTAAAATGTTATGTACAGCTGTAACATCATAATGTTATACCGGTTTAGGTTAGACGGTACTCCACGGCAACGAAGTATTCAAGGAGGCGAGAATCTGGACAACCCGTTGACGGCTGACAATGAGGACAAGTAAGTCGATTCAGCTCATAAGGTTAAAATGTTTTGTACAGCTGTAACATCATAATGTTATACCGGTTTAGGTTAGACGGTACTCCACGGCAACGAAGTATTCAAGGAGGCGAGAATCTGGACAACCCGTTGACGGCTGACAATGAGGACAAGTAAGTTGATTCAGCTCATAAAGTTAAAATGTTATGTACAGCTGTAACATCATAATGTTATACCGGTTTAGGTTAGACGGTACTCCACGGCAACGAAGTATTCAAGGAGGCGAGAATCTGGACAACCCGTTGACGGCTGACAATGAGGACAAGTAAGTCGATTCAGCTCATAAGGTTAAAATGTTATGTACAGCTGTAACATCATAATGTTATACCGGTTTAGGTTAGACGGTACTCCACGGCAACGAAGTATTCAAGGAGGCGAGAATCTGGACAACCCGTTGACGGCTGACAATGAGGACAAGTAAGTCGATTCAGCTCATAAGGTTAAAATGTTATGTACAGCTGTAACATCATAATGTTATACCGGTTTAGGTTAGACGGTACTCCACGGCAACGAAGTATTCAAGGAGGCGAGAATCTGGACAACCCGTTGACGGCTGACAATGAGGACAAGTAAGTCGATTCAGCTCATAAGGTTAAAATGTTATGTACAGCTGTAACATCATAATGTTATACCGGTTTAGGTTAGACGGTACTCCACGGCAACGAAGTATTCAAGGAGGCGAGAATCTGGACAAACCGTTGACGGCTGACATAGAGGACAAGTAAGTCGATTCAGCTCATAAGGTTAAAATGTTTTGTACAGCTGTAACATCATAATGTTATACCGGTTTAGGTTAGACGGTACTCCACGGCAACGAAGTATTCAAGGAGGCGAGAATCTGGACAACCCGTTGACGGCTGACAATGAGGACAAGTCGATTCAGCTCATAAGGTTAAAATGTTATGTACAGCTGTAACATCATAATGTTATACCGGTTTAGGTTAGACGGTACTCCACGGCAACGAAGTATTCAAGGAGGCGAGAATCTGGACAACCCGTTGACGGCTGACAATGAGGACAAGTCGATTCAGCTCATAAGGTTAAAATGTTTTGTACAGCTGTAACATCATAATGTTATACCGGTTTAGGTTAGACGGTACTCCACGGCAACGAAGTATTCAAGGAGGCGAGAATCTGGACAACCCGTTGACGGCTGACAATGAGGACAAGTAAGTCGATTCAGCTCATAAGGTTAAAATGTTATGTACAGCTGTAACATCATAATGTTATACCGGTTTAGGTTAGACGGTACTCCACGGCAACGAAGTATTCAAGGAGGCGAGAATCTGGACAACCCGTTGACGGCTGACAATGAGGACAAGTAAGTCGATTCAGCTCATAAGGTTAAAATGTTATGTACAGCTGTAACATCATAATGTTATACCGGTTTAGGTTAGACGGTACTCCACGGCAACGAAGTATTCAAGGAGGCGAGAATCTGGACAAACCGTTGACGGCTGACAATGAGGACAAGTAAGTCGATTCAGCTCATAAGGTTAAAATGTTATGTACAGCTGTAACATCATAATGTTATACCGGTTTAGGTTAGACGGTACTCCACGGCAACGAAGTATTCAAGGAGGCGAGAATCTGGACAAACCGTTGACGGCTGACAATGAGGACAAGTAAGTCGATTCAGCTCATAAGGTTAAAATGTTTTGTACAGCTGTAACATCATAATGTTATACCGGTTTAGGTTAGACGGTACTCCACGGCAACGAAGTATTCAAGGAGGCGAGAATCTGGACAACCCGTTGACGGCTGACAATGAGGACAAGTCGATTCAGCTCATAAGGTTAAAATGTTATGTACAGCTGTAACATCATAATGTTATACCGGTTTAGGTTAGACGGTACTCCACGGCAACGAAGTATTCAAGGAGGCGAGAATCTGGACAACCCGTTGACGGCTGACAATGAGGACAAGTAAGTCGATTCAGCTCATAAGGTTAAAATGTTATGTACAGCTGTAACATCATAATGTTATACCGGTTTAGGTTAGACGGTACTCCACGGCAACGAAGTATTCAAGGAGGCGAGAATCTGGACAACCCGTTGACGGCTGACAATGAGGACAAGTAAGTCGATTCAGCTCATAAGGTTAAAATGTTTTGTACAGCTGTAACATCATAATGTTATACCGGTTTAGGTTAGACGGTACTCCACGGCAACGAAGTATTCAAGGAGGCGAGAATCTGGACAACCCGTTGACGGCTGACAATGAGGACAAGTAAGTCGATTCAGCTCATAAGGTTAAAATGTTTTGTACAGCTGTAACATCATAATGTTATACCGGTTTAGGTTAGACGGTACTCCACGGCAACGAAGTATTCAAGGAGGCGAGAATCTGGACAACCCGTTGACGGCTGACAATGAGGACAAGTAAGTCGATTCAGCTCATAAGGTTAAAATGTTATGTACAGCTGTAACATCATAATGTTATACCGGTTTAGGTTAGACGGTACTCCACGGCAACGAAGTATTCAAGGAGGCGAGAATCTGGACAACCCGTTGACGGCTGACAATGAGGACAAGTAAGTCGATTCAGCTCATAAAGTTAAAATGTTATGTACAGCTGTAACATCATAATGTTATACCGGTTTAGGTTAGACGGTACTCCACGGCAACGAAGTATTCAAGGAGGCGAGAATCTGGACAACCCGTTGACGGCTGACAATGAGGACAAGTAAGTCGATTCAGCTCATAAAGTTAAAATGTTATGTACAGCTGTAACATCATAATGTTATACCGGTTTAGGTTAGACGGTACTCCACGGCAACGAAGTATTCAAGGAGGCGAGAATCTGGACAAACCGTTGACGGCTGACAATGAGGACAAGTAAGTCGATTCAGCTCATAAGGTTAAAATGTTATGTACAGCTGTAACATCATAATGTTATACCGGTTTAGGTTAGACGGTACTCCACGGCAACGAAGTATTCAAGGAGGCGAGAATCTGGACAACCCGTTGACGGCTGACAATGAGGACAAGTAAGTCGATTCAGCTCATAAGGTTAAAATGTTATGTACAGCTGTAACATCATAATGTTATACCGGTTTAGGTTAGACGGTACTCCACGGCAACGAAGTATTCAAGGAGGCGAGAATCTGGACAACCCGTTGACGGCTGACAATGAGGACAAGTCGATTCAGCTCATAAGGTTAAAATGTTATGTACAGCTGTAACATCATAATGTTATACCGGTTTAGGTTAGACGGTACTCCACGGCAACGAAGTATTCAAGGAGGCGAGAATCTGGACAACCCGTTGACGGCTGACAATGAGGACAAGTCGATTCAGCTCATAAGGTTAAAATGTTATGTACAGCTGTAACATCATAATGTTATACCGGTTTAGGTTAGACGGTACTCCACGGCAACGAAGTATTCAAGGAGGCGAGAATCTGGACAACCCGTTGACGGCTGACAATGAGGACAAGTAAGTCGATTCAGCTCATAAGGTTAAAATGTTATGTACAGCTGTAACATCATAATGTTATACCGGTTTAGGTTAGACGGTACTCCACGGCAACGAAGTATTCAAGGAGGCGAGAATCTGGACAACCCGTTGACGGCTGACAATGAGGACAAGTAACTAACTAACTTACTAATACACAAAAATAGACAACACCCTTTAGAATAAGGAATCTTAAAACACAAAAAAATTTTGTATGTACTACACAAATCATATCAGGAATTACCTTTATTTCTTTATTGCGTTTCTTGCAGAACTGCAAATGTCACATTTACTTTAGTAAAATTAGAATAAATTTGAATGAAGTTATAATGAAAGCGCTCTCAGATCTTAATTAGTCCCAATCAAGTAATCTAGCGTCTAATAAAAAAATTTATCGAATCTCAAGAAGCACAATTTGCTTCTTTGAATATGAGCCTCTCTGATCTTGGTAGCCAGGTGAAAGAGCTTAGATGTGATAACTTATTGTTAGCTCTGCGTAAAAAATTAAATACACTCAAAAATAGTTATAGCTGTTGGAGCTAGCTTTCAAAATACACTACTTCGGACCCAGTCTCAAAGATCCTCCAAGAAATAAATGAGTGTGAAAAATGTTCATACAATGATATTGTTTATGTTTCGGTGGAGCTAACTTCTCTTGCTACTTCTAACAGAGTTTAATTCGGCTTCACAACCAAACTTTTATCTAGAGGCTTTGAATACATTAAAAAGGAATTACTCAAACACCTTATCTTCTATAAACAATATTTGTGTATGATGACATCCATGTTAAACAATCATTGGATTCTCAACACAGTCCACATTCCGTCATCTACAATCACACAATGTGACACTTTACACGGATTCTATTCACAAATAACAGATGCCATTTATTTTATGTTAAAACAATTTTCAAATCTTATGACCATCGATTAAACGACATGGATCATAAAAGGTAACACAGTGCATCAAACTTATTCCTACGAATGGGGGTACGAATAGTGTTTATTATTAAAAAGGCTCTTTAATAATTATTTATTTATTATGTGAGTAATTGTAATATTAATTCTAGGTATTTGAAGAAACTCATATTTTTCTCTAAGTATTTCTTCAAATACTTAGAGTATTTTGAAGACACTTATATTTCGTCTGACTGTTCAATACCAGCAACTACTGACAAACATGAACCAAATAACAATATCAGTAATTGTGATAATATTCTTACTTTAAGTAATTTAACAGTTTACAGTAAAACAGTAAGAAACCATGTTTAGTATTAAAGATTATAGTACGATATGAAATTAGTAATAGTATAAAGTAAGAATAATAATCATGATATTATTGTTATATCGATCAACAAACGTGTAACGCGACAGTACTCTTCACAGACCTTTTCAACTGACGTACCCCTGGGAAGTCAACGACAATAATACTTTAAAAAAGTAAGTGTTTAACAACTTATATTTTTTTTCTACTCCACAAGTTTATTTATATTAAGTTTATTGAATTCTGTTAGCAGTTCAAATACAACATCTACGAAGTCAAAGATGCAGCCAAACTACTTTACTAACAAAACTACTGCAGGCGAGTATGAGTTATTGGACATAAAAGTCGATCAAACTGATCGAGAGATATTTATCGAACAGTTTGGCAAGCCGGAAGCAGTCTTGGATAATGAAGGGTATTTGTATGATATATTTGAGGATAGTAAAGAAGAAAAACAAACTGGTCGTTCGTCTTCAGCATACGATTCTCAAGATAAAAGCGAATCAAAAAGTATGTAATTAATAATAATAAGAGAAGAGGAAACGTATGTAGACGAATGGTCTCTAGAGGACAGCGGTGCAATGAGCGACCTACGTTGTTGTATGTCATTCCCAGGCTTGGCATACAGCTATAGAAATATGGAGCGAATTTATGCCGGGGCGTACGGCGTTGACGACTTCAGGGAAATCGCTTGTAAGCACCCAAAATTATACTATAGATATTTCCAATACAAATCAGTAGCATTCTTTTTAAAACATTATACAAAGTTAGATCCAAATTAGACTGTAATTCATATATTAATTATATTTAATTTATTTTTTCGCAAAACCCTAAGTTATTTTGGAACTATATCAAAAATTTAAAGAAAAATAATAATATCTCTTCTGATATAGAACTTAATAATATTCATAAATCAATATGGCCCTAAAATATTGGAACTATTTAAGGGTTATTTTAGCTCTGTGTACTCAAAAGACAGTACTGATCTAAAAGATTTTACTACTCCTTTATCGTATATGGATTGATCTACCTAATATCCAGTTTTCCCTCTCTATAATATTTATTAGCTTGGGTGGAATAAGCACAAATCCTAGTCCCGACCCTGATGGAGTTTCAGAAATACTACTGTAGTACAGAGTAGATTTAAATAAATAGATTAAGCAAAACAAATTATATGTTCAAATTATGAAATATTTTGTACTGTATTACAATAATGCTAATTCGGCAAAACATTCAAATGACCCACTTTAACTTAATGTAAAATAAGCAAAACAATATTAACTATTTTTGACTATAAAAGACGAATGTAAAACAAGCCAAGGACGTCTCTCCGCTTAGCATTAACTAGGTGGAGAACTTATTGTATCGACTGTTGTTTTGTGCCATTATACTTTATTTCTAAAGTATATTTTCGACTTGCGTATTTATTTATTAACGTTACCTTTAAGTGTCTCATTTTTAAGAGTTAAAGTTTACCTTTTAAATAACGTGTGCTAGGACAACCTTTTTAGTAATCAAAATTGCAAATAGTCTTTATTCTTTAAAGATCTATACTTACGGAAATAGGCATTAATCTTGCACTAGGTATAATTGAATATAGTCCCTAACTACGATTAAACCTGTATTAGGCGTCTGGTTGATTACTACTTAGTGTGGGTTAGTCGTCTGGCTGAAGTATAGTTCCGGAAGGTTTAAACGGCTGGGCATTGGCTTTGATCAACTTTAAAGGATCCTAGTATAACATCTTTAAAAGGTATAACGTTGTGCGTATCGAGTTAATACTGTATACGACACTACTTAAATATTGTAAATATGCTTTTCTGTCCCAATTCGTATTCTTTATAATTGGTCTCTAACTATTGGTATACATCCATCTTTCTGGAAATTAAGTTTTATTATTCCAATATTCAAATAGTGTTCTAAAATCTCAATAACTAATTACAGACCTATTTTCGCTCTCATGTTTACCTAAACTTTTTGAACAATTAACCAAAAAATCTATATCACAACCTTAAAAGCATTTATTATTTTTAAATCAACACGGATTCAGATCAGGATGGTCTACTGAAACGAATTTACTATGAAAATGGACTTCAGGTCAATGTTATTTATACAGACTTTCATAAAGCGTTTGACTGCGTAAATCTTAATGTCCTAAATTGAATCAAACTTGAAAATCAAAATTGAAAACAAACTCATCTCCCTGTTTGTTTTTAGTATTTTAAATGGATATCTCGGTTCTTGTTTTAATTATAGCCAGTTTCAACTCTGCAGATGACCTTAAACTCTACTAGATAATCCGATTTTATGATAATACAAACGTCAACACTACTAGACTATGGTCTTTTATAGATAATTATTTTGATATTTGTGAATAGAGGTATTTAATTATAAAAACATATCCATATACACACTAATATAAAATAATTGTGTGGTTATGATTATGCCTGTAGGGAAAAAAATATATATAAAATAAAAGTCAATGATTTAAACACAAAACCTATAAAACTAGAATTTGTATTCTAAGTGTTAATTATTTTCTAAATGAAGTTGTTGATAATATAAAAAAACCTTATTTTCAATCATTTGTTTTTTAATTTATAATTATTATAGTATTGTACTTATTGATATTTGAAATTGAACTATATGTTTTATAAAGTATTATTACAATTACTGTAGGTAATGCCGTTAATAAACATATATTTCTTTTATCACTCGATAAACTCTTAATTACACCAAAATGAAATTTGAAATTAAACTGTGTTACTGTCTTTAATAAATATATATAACATTATATTATAAAGATTTTTTTTTTAACCAATTCTCAATTTCATAGTTTTAGAAATTGTATACATTATATCTTACCCATAACGTAACAGTAACAAGACAAAAGTTTTGATTATTCTGTTGTTGACAATGTTGTCATAGTCAAAGGCAATTTTTTAAAGCGTGTATTCTTGATATGACAATACGTCTATATTACCAGAATACTGTCCGCTAAATTTTAGTCGTTGCCAAATCGACATGCAAAATATTTATAAAGTGCGTACTCTTCACATGGCGTTATGTCCATATTGTCAAAATACTGCCCACTTTTTGTTATCATTGAAAACAATTTATGTTATTTTCTGAGCATACATTCCAAACATATGGAGATTAAAATATGTGCTACGTTATGGTAGTTTTTTTTTTTTTAATGAGAATTATCTAGCAGCATGAATTGTTGACTATTATTATAATTAACAGTCGTTATTTGTTTTTAGTTGTACTATATTAGATGACTAAAAATAATGTTCAGTTTTTAAAACACAGTTAAGAAAAACACAAATTAATTTCAAACTAATTCAAATTATAATTCTAACTTAAGTACAGTTTGTTTTCTTATTTTTTGAATTAAACAATAGAAATATCAAATGATATTTCTAACTGATAGAGAAAATCAATAGTGTGTACAATATATATGATTAGGTACTTCTGATTATAATTATCGAACAACTTCATTTACAAATTCTGCTAAAATTTAAACTAATAATTTACACTTAGTTTAAAACATCAACTATGTTATATAATATACTTTTTTCCATTTCCTTTAGTCAAAGAAATTATAGTTAATCTATACTTATATGTATATATATATATATATATATATTAAATATTTTTAACTCAAATACATTAGGTACTCAAGAAAAATTATTTGATCTTATTTATCTTAAAAAATTAATTAGATATCAAAGAAAAAACCATAGTCCGGGCGTGTTTTAATGAACTAAATTACATTATTGTATCTATTTATACATTAAATCTTTAACCCTAGAATGGTAATGTGCGTAAATTTTACGCATACGTTTTATTAAAAATGTGGCCACACTGTTATTATTGATGATATCGCTTCACAATTCTAGATATGCTTTTATCAGTTTGTTAAGTGTATTTACGCATCTTTACCTATAGTGTGTTGTAAATTATCGTTACCATTCTAGGGTTAAGAGACTAAAAAATGCACTTCCAATTCTCTTAGTAGTTTGTATTGTCTAACTAATACTTTTGTAAGGGACGCTACCACAGAATAGATAAAAATAGAAGGATCTCTTTTAAAGTAAACAAAAACGTGATGGTCATGTTGAAAGGGCGTCTATTTAGTACTATCAGTTTAAAATTTTGATTTTTTTAACTCATTTTATAGTTGATAGCAATAAAATTATGTATATTTTTGATCCTCTAAACTTGATAAAATCAACAAGAAATATGTTTTTCAAACATTATTTAAAAATTGGTGATGAAATTACTGACAGTATCTACGTCGAACAATTTTATAATGAAGATAGTCAACTCAAAATAAGATTGGTTCCTAAGCTTACTCACATACATCCTGGGACATTTGAAAAAAATAGAGTCTAATTGGCCGCCTAGGTGTTTAGCGAGTATGTATTGGCAATTGTGTTATACATTATGAATGCCATTACATAATGAATAGAAAAAGGAGCCATATATGGGATCACTTTTCAACAAACAAACTGAATGTTGCTAAATGTGGTTACTGCTCTCAAAAAATAAGTTTTACAGGTGGTTCAACTAGCAACCTTGTTAGGAATATGAAAACCAAACATTATACGGTACCTCTAGATAGAGTAAAGAACCAGGAACCTTGCCTCGACAAACCGAACCATGATCCAGATGATCCTTTGCCAGAGAACGCTCTTTCTACTACTAACGCTCCGTCTAATTCAACATCAGTAATACAAAAAAACCTGGCTAACCCTGCCACACTGAGCAAAAGACAAGGTAATATTTCTAACTTTATAACAAGACCATTATCGATATCAAAATCTAAACAAATTGATATGCAGCTCGCTAAATTTATTTTTTACCACTTCCATCCATTTTCTATTGTCGACGAAAAAGAATTTTGTAAGCTAATATCTATATTAGCCCCTGGATATTCAATTCCCACAAGAAAAACTATTTCAAAGAGTATTCTTGACCAAGAATATATTAGAATTTTAGATAATATTAAGTGTCAAATTGAAAAAGCAACTGCTGTTTGCCTAACGACAGATGCGTGGACATCAGTTAACAACCAAAGCTTTATCGCTGTTGCTGCGCATTATATTAATCCAGAGTCTAAATTAGTAGCACATCTCCTTGGCTGTTTTCATTTTACACAACATCATACTGCTCTAGAAATGTAAAAATTCCTTCTAGATATTGTTGGAAAGTGGAAAATTGAAAATTTAGTATCTGCGGTTGTTAGTGATAACGCAGCAAACATTAAAGCTGCTATTTAATTATGCATTTGGAGACATGTACCATGTTTTGCTCATGTCCTTAATATTTCAGTACAAAAAAGCTTAGAAGTAGATGCAATACAATGTATTATAAAAAAAATTAAGAACATAGCGGAGTTCTTTAAAAGAAGTACTAATATATATATATCTATACTGTCAATAATAATGATGTGTGTGAGGGCCGCTTAAGGCTATCGATTAAACGACATGGATCATAAAAGGTAACACATTATCTACGAATTATTAAAAAAAAACATAGTATTACCTAGTGACGATATTATGTCATTTTGAAATCTAATCAAGTCGGAAAAACTTAAGTACTAATCAGAATCGCTTTCGAATCGCATGTCATTTTTTTTTTTTTTTTGGTGGGTATAAAATAATAACTTTGTAACAACTATTGGTAGGTACTCACCGACGAGACGTATGGATGGCGTTGACGGCAAAACGGCAATGTGACTGTGAACAATAATTCTAGCGGTATGGTCGCGTTAAATAGTAAATTGTTAAAATGTTGAATTAACTCGAACCGGACATGACCGGATAGGTGTTAGTACTTTTTCATTAACAGTAATAATATTTGTAAACCGTCGTCGATGTGTACTACAAGTCCGAATGACAAAAGTAATTTGAAGCGGCCGGACGGCGGTGCCGGGTGCGGGATGTATGCCGATGCCAGATAATGGCATGTGGAAAGCAGGCAGCTGCACAGCGCTACGAACGTCGTGGCTCCCCCTTACCGCGTCATATTATAATACGGTTACCGGCGCGACGGCCGGGCCCCGTTCGACACGTTATCACCTGCCAACCAAACACAACCGTCGTCGGCCGGTGGTAGGTACATGTGAAAAATGACAAAACGACCGAGGGTCCCTCAATGACAATAGCATTATTATGTACCGTATACTGTATACAGTATAATGTTACACTATTGTTCGTTATACCTAGGCACGTAAAAATATGTCGAAAGGTACGGTGCAAGGGGCGACACGCAGTTAACATGGAATTTATAAAACGTAAATGTATAAGGGTCGAAGCCTAGGGATGGTCCTACGGTACATATATATCGGTGTAATAATATATTTGGTTAGGTATACAACAAATGCCTACCGCTGACCTGCACGCATTGCCAGCGGTGGCGGCAGCGAATTTTCAATATTATTCAAATATCCTATATATTATTATTATAAGTTATAATACCATTTATACAAAAATATATTAGTCACGTTATTCAATCGAGTTATTAATATACT
Source organism: Adelges cooleyi (assembly GCF_023614345.1). Lineage (NCBI taxonomy): Eukaryota > Metazoa > Arthropoda > Insecta > Hemiptera > Adelgidae > Adelges > Adelges cooleyi. The sequence continues at coordinate 351,231 of NW_026095763.1, forward strand.
TTTGTAACACTATAGTAGTAGCAACAGTATACCACATAGTAGTCAAGAAATCATCTCATTTAGTCAGTATTGGGCCTTCATGGCTTGTTAAGCTACAATATGATGATAGTAGCATGGATTAAATATTGGTATATCAAAATATTATGTAATATTATTTTTTAATCGCGATACAAATGGATGATATTAAATGGATTTAAGTGAATTGGATGGCGAGGAAGCTGTCTGCTTAGTATATTCATTGCATAATCGTGGGTATGGGAAAACGCAAAATTGTATCCATAGCTATAGACAAATAATCATAATTAAGAAAGGGTTTTTAAATAATAATTTCTTTATGATATAGAACTACAAGTTGCTTAAGTTTTTTCTAGATACTTAAGAAATTAAAAAACATAATACAGAGTGATCCAACGGATGTAAGACAATCATTTTCTTGAAAAATATTAATATTTTGAATAATTGTTTATTACTATTCTTTGTGGTTCATAATTTACTATAGTTTTCAATACCTACTGTGAACATTTTTAACTTTAACGTTAAACGAGTAAAGACTAGTGCTGCATTTGGCAATTACCGACCGGTCTCAATATCATTAACTTTATCAAACATTTTTGAAAAATTGATCAAAAAAAGGTTAACTACCTAATATTTTTTTCAAATTCACACTGGATTTAGAACCAGAACTGATGTATTTTTACGGTACATAGCATCCATAACCAGATTACAGTCTCTTTCTTCTAGCTGAAGGGATTTTAAAGCTTCAAAAACTTCACTAAAAAATCCTGGTTCAGCATTTACAGTAGCTGTCCATTAACTTATCACAGTAGGGTGAGGAAGTTGGAATATAAATCTATAAATTATAAATTACAATGTGATTATTTGTTTATTTATTTTTTCAAAAGAGTGTACTCAAAATACAAATAGAACAATAATATTTATAAGAATATTATAACTTGTGATACAAACAAAACCTTGTATAAAATAACTAAAATTAAAAATAAAGCCAATGATAAATAAATTAATAAATTATTAAATAAATAAATTATGTAGAACTAACCGACAAAATCTTTATGCTTTGGACGAATAATAATTAAGTGTAAGGTCAAATTTCTTCAATTCTTCGCTGTACATACAACCAGTATGCTTCCTTTTTCTGTTTAATAACTCATTTTTAAAAAGTTCCAGGTGAGTTAGTTCAAATTCATTTTCTAGCAATCTATAAGAATCATCAATCAGTATCTATTTTTTTTATTTCTGCCGGCAAATCTTGTAAAGTTAAAAATAAAACCAATAATAGATAAATTATTACCTACCACAGATACATATTACAAATTTTATAAAAATAAACTTGCAACTTCGACAAGGCTTAAAAGACAAAAAAACATAAAATACTGAGAACCCCTGGCTTTGAAATTTTCTCGCCGACGCAGCTGTGTCAAGTTATCTGGCAACGACGAGTTATCTGTTCATAAGTTTTTCAAAATGTGTTAAATTAAAATCACAATAAAAAATTACATATACCTATTACAGTTTAAAAAAAAAATTAGTAGTTAATAGCGCTTATAATAAAATATATCTTTATATTTTATTAATATCTAAATGAAACATTTTTCTTCTGGTCTAGTCATTTCAAATAAGCTTTGGGTATATTAAAAAGGGCTCTTGAACCGAGCAAAACTTTAGTTAAGATTTCATTAACGTTTTAGACGTGATTTAACAAATACTTATGTATTGTGCATACATATGATAATAAACCCTGAAGGTTTGTTCTTGGAACCAACTGATTAAGTATTCTATCAATTACGATTCAGTATTCAATATACAGAACAAAGTTAAATGATTACGCGGAACAACAAAACACGAATAAAAAAAATTGTCATTCATTTTTAACAACTTCGAAATAATTTTTACTCAGTTTGTAGAAGTACTGATATTTTATGGACTCGATAAATTCAAAATATCTTGTATACAATTTTTTTATTAGACATTTCGACTTATATTTTAATTTCGCACTGTATAATTGTTGTTTGATAATTTGCATAATATGAAACATCTGGTAAATTTATGAATAACAAATTAATTCACCTTGGACATTTTTTTGAATCTTAAAAAAAAAATGTTTGGGTCAAAAAATGAAGTTTAAAAAATATTTTGCTTGTATAACATTATAATTATGTTCTGATGACCCATATCATCTTAGAACCAATAAAGTTTTTTTTTGATATTAATTTACAGTTTCAAACATGGGTAGTATTAACTTTAAAAACTTAAATGGCAACGTATATATTTAATTCACTTTTTAGATTAAAAATAACTTGTTGGTTATTTTGACTGATCAGTAACCAGTTTTGGATAATTACTTTTAATGATATTAAAGTATACAATTTAAGATGGTGGAAGGGGGGGGGGTCAAGTGCGGTAGAGTAATGCGCGCTTTTAATTTAATTTAATCATTATTTAGTTTTGTGATAGGTTGACTAAAATCTTTTTGAATTTAAAATTTAATAGTGCAACAAGATTTTTGTCATTTTTATACTGACTTAAATAGTTTTGAACCATTATTTTAGTGATAAAAGGGTTATGTCGATTAAATAAGTATTTATTTTGTTACATTTCCAAATTGTTTATAATATTGTTATTAATGTGACATTAATATACATATTAAAAAGTATTAAATATATTAATATAATTAAATATTTGTACTATTAAAATGACTCCACTCTTTTATTGATAAACAGAAAGAGTAAATTCAACTCAATACGAATTTAGTCATTTTTTTTTTAAACTTATAACAGCTATTTCGTTATAATAAACTATGAATTGAAATTTATACTGCAGGAAAGTACTTATGTATTTAACCCTTATGAACTTAAGCTTTTTAAATTAAGAATAATTTACTGAACAATTTGATTGGTCGATAACCAGTTTTGTAATTTTGCTCGATATGTAATTATATAGTTATAAACCTAGTTGAAAAATAATACGTATATTAAATTTGGGGCAACTTATAACTGTAATAAGAACAATTTAAAAAAGTCCAATATTTTTTATGTTCTACAAGTTCATTCGATCTCCTCCCCCTGCCTTGTCTTCTATCAGTACCCACCATTTTATACAACATCCATGAATTTACAATGCTCATGTCCAATAAATGGTAAAATATTTTAATGTACCATTTTTTGGTTCTCATAGTTACACGGTACCGAGCAATCATTGGGTCAATAAATCCACTCGTGTATCAATCCATCATTAAATATACTTTCATTTTATATAGATTGACTGTTCCGCCTAAACGCATAGTTTCCGAGATATTCACAACCTAACCTAACCGAAATAAGACAATTTTATTAAATGTTAGTATTAAATAAAGTACCTTGAAAGACATGTTAATTATAATCTATTAGTAGCTAAAATTAGGATTGTTCACTTCATATTTACGATACACTAATTTATATCAAGCTACTCTGGGCATAATTTTATTAAATAAACTAAACTAAACAAGTTGAATGTTTTAAAAATATGATAAGTCTATATTAGTTGGCATATTTAAATAATCTCTTTATTTGAACATGTCCCTTATCTTGATATACGAATGCATAGCCCATATTTTATAAATGTATGTACTTATTTATATATGGCTATTAACTAAACGATAACTACTAAGTCTCTACAATAAACTTTCACTTAAAATAACACACCAAAGTATCTAGAATATTGCAGTATATGACGGCTAGGGATTTTATATATCTTTTTAAGAAACATTTACAAAAATTTGTATCGTTATTTTTGTTTCCTTATAATTACTACATCTTTAAATATGTTTTGTATTATGTATTATAACTATTATATTTTGCGAAATCAACAGACAGCAATATTAATTATAGCTTTTATAACTGATCAATTTTAATCATTCAAACACAATGAAAAAGCAAAAATAAACTCAAAATTAGCGGGAAGGATATATTTACATTAGTCGGTAGAGGCATATTCAACTTTCCCTAAACCCTAAACTTGTTCTTACCTAGTGATATTCAGAAACTTATATATTAACAAATACTCATATTAATTTAATATAATACAATATGTCTAGTTTAAAATCTCAAATTTACATAAATAATTAATACAATAATAATGTGAGCCTACCGGTCAGATTTTTAAACACATATATTTTATCTTAAAATTAGTATAGTTTTTATGCAGATAATAACTTCTAAAATGATTTATAGAAAAATCATATAGCATACATACATGTATACTTAAATTAACAGGATCTCTTTTTCTAAGTTCAGTATTATATTTTTTTATTTTAAACATGCATTCCATTCGACATTCAACATTTCTTCATTTGACGGGTACAATAATTGTGGTTGAAACTGACGCTTTCAAAATTATAAAAATATAAATGAAATAATATTTTTTTTAGCATGAGCTTTTTTAAAATTTAATATATTATATGTACTGTAGAGTATGTTGGTATTTGAATTAAAAGGTTTTTTAATGGCTATCCTTAGTAGAGTAATTATCGTAGTTCTAAGAGATCTCAAGTATTTTTTAAAAGTACCGACTCAGACACAAATTCCGTAAGTTTATACAGATAGCGCATTAGTACAGAAAACCATTATCATTGTTTTTGTTGATAAAATACCGTTTGATGTTTTAAACTTACAAAACATGGTCCTATTTTTTTTATAGTTATGCTAATATGAAGATTCTATTTGATCTAACGTGACTCCTAGATACCTAACTGAGTCTACACCTCCAATACTTCAGCTGCAATTACAAGTACCAGAAAATGTTCACATCTTGAATTTTTAATGGGTTCCTGATTATCAAGACTTTTAACTTTTGATATGGAAAAGGGAATATAACATTGTCCGTTCTGAAGTACTGTCAACCTCAAATATTACAACAACTGAACTTGAAGACGAGCCAACTCAATCCATCGATTATAAATATTTGTATGATAAATACGAAAAAGTAAAATCACAATTTATTATACAAGAAAAATAATTGTTTTCGTTGAGAGAAGGCGATGTACGTTATAAAAATATAAACGAAAATTTCAGATCTCAAGTAAAAGATTTGCAGAAAAATTTGAATGCTGCAAATTTAGGATACAAATTAAGTCTCTTTCACTAAACAAAACACGATCGATTGAAATTCAGGCCAAAAAACGCTTTCATTAGTGTTTACCAAAAATCAGTTGGACTTTTATTATTAATGAAGTTTAACATAGTAAACGTAGTAAACTTACTCGATATTATATTACAGTTGAAATCAATATAATAATTTTTTTTTTTTTGACAGCTGTTCAAAATGCGCGCGCGATTCGTCCGATGTGGGTAACCGTGCGGTAACAGAATTCGAGCGTTGTGGTAACGGTGCGTTCTTTATCACAACTCCGTGTCACATTTTAACCTACTGCGTGCCGTCTCTTTTATTTATCTTTTTAGACCTGCTACTATTAAGACTGGTCGATTATCGAGTATCAACACTCGAGTCATTACTTTGGCCGTTCGGCGTAGCCACGTTTGGTTTTTGATATCGACGGCGATAATAATGTAGTGTGTGCGTCGGTTCGATGGCGGCAGCGCCTTTCGACAATGTCTTGTTTACCTACTTGAGCCTTCAACAAACCGATTAAAAATATAATCGCCGTTATACACAATTATTGTTGTGCGGCTAATGGTCTAATGTAAAGTGCCGATTAAGTGACTGTTACGGTCCAATTTGCTTAGAGTACGTTGTAAATCGATGTAACCTGCTTGTACACTCGACTGGAATAAAATATTCGGATTTATGGTGGTAATTCGAGTTGTCGATGTTCATTATAAACTGTCGATGACAGACCAAGTCTGTAACTGGTATATTACTTGTTACTTTTGTAATTGTACATAATTATTGTTGTGCGGCAATTGGTAAATTATAAATCGCCGATTAACGGATCGTTATGGTGCAAATTGCTTATATAATGCTTATTATGAACCTATATTACCTACTTGGTAAACTCGACTAGAATAAAATATTTGATAATACACCTTGAATATCTTGGTCTGTGTGATTGACGAGTCTATTACAATATCTATTATGAGATCAGACAAGACAACAATTTAATACATATTTTACAGTACACGATTTTTTTTTTTTTTTTTTAAGTCGTTTAACTAAACAAAAAGTATTTTATTTTATGATTTGCTTTAATGCCCTTAAGGACAAAAAATGATGTTAGGAACTTATCAGGTTTGGCTTTCTAGTATAATTGTTTTTTTAAGTTAAGTGTTTGGATATTTTGTAGAAGGACTACCAGCAACATTATGGGCAAATAATTTTTTTTATTATTTGAAAAATATATTAATGAAGAGATTTATACCAGCCTTTATATCTCGGTGGTTCTTCTTTCTTCTCTTATCGCACTCTGCCCACAGGCGACCCGGTTTTTTACAGTAGTGACACCCTTTGACTCACGTTTATGAGTAAAATTTAAGATAGTTATTTGTTTTGTCAATTTAGATCCAAATTAAATATACCTAATGTAAGTAGAATCTAAGTTAGAGTAGAACCACTACCGCCTTGTCCAAAATTTTTCCCATTGTCTCTGCTGATCTGTTTGTTATTGCTGTCCTATAAAATAAAAATAGTATATGTTTAATTAATGTAGGTATTAATTAATATTTGTAAATGCATAATTTAACAGTTGAGACACATTAAAAACTTAATAAAAAATGTATATTTTTTCAACACTAACTGGTTTAAAAAAAAGTTTTAAAATCCGTAGTTTTTTGTTAATATGTTTTAAATGTAACATACAGTATTGTTTTAATAAAAAAAGTTTAAAATATTAGACTTGTTCCATTTATGCAAATAGTAATTTTATGGTTTCTACCCATACAAATGGTATTTTATTCTCCTAATTTTACTTATTTTATTATTATAACTTAAATCAGTTTTAGTTATTTTTAATTATAAACATAGAATATGTATTTTTAAATATTTTATGAACACCGCCACCCGGCGACGGAATCACGACCTGTCAGTCCCTGAAATTACTATAATTTTATATAGTTATAGAACAATAAAAAAAAAACAATTAAACTGACTGTAAAATCCCAAACATTTATTTTAAAAATAAAATTTAGATTTTTATATTTTATTTATACTTTTTTGGTTAAACTTTTAAAGAAGTTATGATTTTTTTAATGCCCTTAAGGACCAACAATGATGTTAGGAACTTATTAGTTTTGGCTCTCAAGTACAGAAGTGTTCTTTTAAGTTAAGTCTTTGGATATTTTGTAGAAGGGCTACCAGCAATATTATGGGTAAATAATTTTTTTTTATTATTCAAAAAATATATTAATGAAGAGATAAATACCAACCTTTATATCTCGATGCTTGTCCTTCCTCTTATTGCACTCTTTCCACAAGTGACCTGGCTTTTTACAGTAGTGACACCCTTTGAACTTTGATGTTTTCCCCTTTTGAAAAGGCTTAATATTAAGGGCTCAATTTATTACCTTGTTCTAAGCTCCTTAGGATTAATCTATGTTTCAAATTTCAAAAGCCCGTCATAAGAGGAAGCAGAGAAATGAGTTCGGAAAACTGAGTGAATTGAACCAGTGTAGAGATACACTAGCATTGCTGGAATTTGGCAATAGTTCATCGAATTGATGAAAATTCGTTTTTAGGCACTAAGAAAGGATCAGGGTTTGGTCCAATTTTTTTTAGAGGTAAGAGCCACAAAAGAAAACTTGAGTTGTTGAAAACCTATTTGTCTACAGCCTTAAGACATTTAAAGGCCAACTAAGCGTGAAAAATTCTTTATGTAGCAGTAATACGCTTTTCATTTGTTATCATTATAATGATTTGCTAATTTAACTTCACATACTTTGTAAGGTACTATTATGTGTTGGTCACTTTACTTCCTTTTTGACTTATTTTTGTATGTTAGTTTACCCTTATTGAACCCGTAAACATTAACAGAAACACCTAGGTTTTGTAACGGAGCAACACACCACACGGCCGTACCGAACAGTAAACACAACGACAGAAAACCAGTAACAAAAAATCGACCAATGGGATTGCGGGGTTTTTATGATAACAGCATAAATACCGACCGCAATCCCATAATCAGTACAGTCTTCTTCCAACCATCCGGGTATCTTATACACTGGATCAATTGGAAGCCGACACCTATACTATCAACCGCCAGCGTCTACCAGCAGTAGCAAGCGACACCAGCAGTAACCACAGCGGAACCGACAGAAGCGGCACCCGCAGCAGATGTGCCGACAGCTCCCACGGCTCCACCGACGATTCCACATCGAAGGCCGTCCTTCTTAAAATACAGAGTCACTTATTAAAGTTGCGCTCTCCTCCCGGTGACTAGAGTCCGTAGGCGCTTATTCAAGCTGCCCTACCTTCCTCCTAGTCATCCCAACACATCCCCCACACTTCTGTATCCCCGGTAGGACAATATAGTGTTAAGAACCCACCCTTATCAGGGCCAACAAATACATATATATAAATATATATTACATTGTACAAATTATATGTTTAACTGTTAGCGACATTTGAACCGGACACAAACGAAGTGTTACTAAGACTAATTTCAGTCTTAAACGAAAGGGCTATTTTGTTATTGTACTACCCTATGTACATTGAACAATACTTAGGTATACTTATTGGACCGACTCCGACAACGGAGGACTAAGGGAAAACTTTTTATAAATTAACACGCATCAATTATACACCAAGGTAGGACACAGACTAACAGGTATAGACGTCCAATAGGCCTATACAGGCAAAATATCATTACAGCGATCACCGCGCATATAAAAAATAGAATGGAGCGTAATAACCTGGCACCATTCCAATTACAAAACCCGTCCCGATTTTACCCTACCAATACCGTCGACTATTATTTCTTGGATCAGTTCTTTTTTCATTTTATTAACATAATATACGAAGACCAATATTTAACTGTCGAACAATTAAATAGTTTAATCAAAAATAACCAAACCAGAGTTTTTAAAACCACACGAATAGCTCTCTCAGAAGCTAACGGGAAGATCAGTTCTCGATATACACTGCGGGAATTATACGAGTTTGAAGTAAGGTTAGGATCTGCCGTCCACCATTTATTGGGACACCTCCAAGAGCCTTATATCCACTTAGGGATATTAATACTTGTACCTAGAATTAAAAATCCGTATGTATTATTAAGTTTTCCAGAAAGAACTATCGAATATAGAAAAAACCGCATCCTATAGATCTCTCGCGGAACACGACCTAAAAACCTGTTCTGTAGGTTGCTGTAGCGCGGAAATAGTAAAAACTAATAAGAATCATTTTTATATGTATATTATAATAAAGTTATTATTAAGTAATACCTGATTGAATGTTAATAGCGATCCAGACGTAACCCCTGAACTAAACTTCTTCTGCAATTTGGTCGTAATCGCCAAACGAAATTGCTATGAAGATAAGATTAAAAGAACTCTATTTCAATTAATAAACGAAACGAATCAGAAATCAATTATTAAATTTCAAGTTGAAGCCCTAACACAATTTGGGATCACGTTGCAGTATGTATTAGATACGGCTTTTGGGCCGCTGGGGCCATATGACGTTTCAATGGGGTTATCACTCTACGATCACACCGGAAACTCTGAATCCAGTGCACTGGGAATGTGCCTACACGCTTTAGGGGGGTATAGCAATTTACCCTCCTCACACCCGAGCCGCAGGCACGTAACCTTTAAACCGGACAAACCCAAGAAACACTATATGTCCCTTAGGCCGAAACGTATCTAACACATATTAGTACAAATTACCAACTTATATTCCATATACGTTATAAACATAATTATTATTGTTCTGTTTAGTAAGCAAATAAAATTCATAATCATGGATTTTGAATTCAATCCAAATGGCAAAAACTATGACATAGTTTCAGGAGCTCTCGTACCTAGCCTTTTGAAATTTTCCCCCACCGGGCTAGAAGGAGCTCCCGTTCGAGTCACCTCGGAAAAGGTAAGGTTATTGACCGTACCCGAGCTGGGTGATCTAAGGCAGAAATGCTTACGATTGAAACCGAGACTACCTGCAGTGTTCGGTCCCTTTCTAAAACAACTGGACTTAAGTCTAGCTGTCAAGGGACCATCCACATTAACAGCAGACTTCATCACTGCATGTGTACATGAAGGGTCTCGAAAACCAGTGATAGTCTTTTGGGGCGGCTCAACGGACTACCTCATATGTAAGGGCCTAGGATTAAGAAACATATACAAATATATTAATATGGATTCATGGAGTTACGGGGAAGATGGTCATTTCAACTTAAGGTTAACAGATTTAAGGAGTGGGAAGGCATATTACAATGAATATCTGGGGTATGTCGACAAGACCGGTCGACAATTAAACTTACGTGAGGCCCACGACTTAATCTGTTGTACTGACCACGCTCCCTTCAATTTTCATGATCCGGAAGATGACTGTCGAGCTAGCAGAGCTGTGCTCAACTATATTATAAAAAAAATTAAGCCAATAAAATTTTATCGCCTAATGAAAGATTTACCGGCTAATAGGAAAAAGAAGAAAAAGAAAAAAAAAAGTATTATTAGTTAAGGTAGAATAGATAGTATATTAATTAGAATGATTGTCCTTAGTAACCCGTATGTAACCCCTGAGTTACAATTTCTGTCAAACTTGGTGATAACAGCCAAACGAAATTTAGCTGGGGAAAGAAAAAAGAAATCTTTAGCTCAACTTATAGCTGAAACCAACCAGCGGACAATTATTAAGTTCCAACCAGAAGCTCTAAGAAATCTTGAAAGCACGCTAACGCGTGTGTTCCGTAAACTCTTCGAATCTCTATGGCCATATGACGCAACCATAGCGCTGAGCCTATACGTAGACCTAGGAGACGATGATGAGTGCGAGTTAGACGCGTGTCTACACGCCCTAGGGGAACGACGCCAATCGGTCTCCTCACACCCGGGCCGCAGACACGTGACTTTCCAAAACCTTACGTTCTATTAGGGGCTGGTAACGTCATATGCCCTGAGATTTGTAGAGAAGGGGGGCCGGCGCTGCATATCCCGGGCGCGGGGCATAATTGCATACTCTTAAGACTATATATATGTACATAACTCCCTAATATAGTATTATAATTAATAGTAACCACAAATTACAGGCTATATTTCTACTAACTTTTTCGAATCCGGTAATAAACCGTTTTAAATTAAGCTCTAAACAAGTTCTAGCGCACTAGGTCTTATTAACCCTACCATAAGTATAAACTAATGTAATTACTTTAAAGAAAAAAAAAATGTTGTTCTAAAATATTATACTATACTTACTAACACTAGAATAAGGATTACCTTAATAATAAAAAAAAAAAAATTTTATTGTTTCAATTAAATATACTTATAAGCACTAACCACCTTTTTATTGTATTAAAGGAAACCACATGAATATATATATTGTTAACTAACCTTAATAACCTCTTAAGCAAATTAAGTCAAGAACACAAAGTAATTTTAAATTGTGTACCCTTCATTATGATTTTATCATTTAACACTATGTAACATATCCCAAGCAAATTGTAACCTTTATAAAGTTTTTTGTACTACGTCCAAAAAACTAAAAAAAGGGATGGAGATGTTAAGAACCCACCCTTATCAGGGCCAACAAATACATATATATAAATATATATTACATTGTACAAATTATATGTTTAACTGTTAACTAAATATGAGTATGTAACCCGTGTCGATTTCACATCGGAACCAAAAGATCATAATACCGCTATTTGCGAAAGCAGACGACTTGCAATTCTGTTCACAGTTGACCTCAAACACGAGGCCAACCGCTAAGAGAAACGTTACGTTTTGGCAACTACCGTGCGAATCTCGCCTCGACGTTAGCCAATCTTGGCTATGCGAAAGCCGGACTCTACGCCGCCACTTGCTCCGCACCTTTGACGTAAGCGGATATCATGGGCAACCGAGGTCATACACGCGCGGACTTTCATAATTGCGAGGATTCACACGCCCATTCAGCGAGCAGACCAGCATAAAAGGGAGAACTCCAGCCATAGCAGATCAGATGATTCTTGACACTGACATCATACACTCATTGCAATCATTACCCATGAGCACTTGAGCATATTTTGTTAACTCTGACGTTGTATTGTTATTCACTTATACCATATTAAAAATTCATTGTGTTCTTAGTCGAAGTATTTTCATTTAAAACACTTAGAAAAATCCTAACACCACGATCGAAAGGGACACCTACAGCCAACAAACCAACACACAGGGCTGCAGGGTGTTACAATAGTACTATAACTGTGAGGTACATAGTGCCCGTTTCCCCAGCGTGAGAGGCGAACTTATGCGAGTCCCGCCCTCACCGTTACTTATTGTATTACCTAAAACCTCTGAATAATAAAGAACAACCGTAATATCAAGCATCCGTTTTATTATTCAACACACGACACGGCGAGGCACCCGCCACCCGTATCAGTTTTTTCGTTCAAATACTACTATGTCTGTTATAGGAGTAAGGTTATTTACAAAGAAGTAAGTAATGTTATCTGATTGAGAAGCTGATATTTTTTCCAGTATTTTCTTTAATAATCTGGGGAAAATTTCCTTTGCAATTGTGCCTTTCCTACTCTTTTTATGAACTTCTAAAACCCTACGCCAAGCAATTTTAAGTGGCCTAAAACAAGACACATCCAGTGGTTAGGTCAAATGGGTACTATTAGGGGAAAAAATATAAACTTAATGCATTATATTTATTATTCATTCGTCAAGATATGATAGAAATTGATACACCATGTTAATCTATTATCAGACGCCTCTCTGTCAGTCATTTTTTGTGTTGTACATCATTAATGGCTGTATTATACCAATGGCGTTCCAATGTTCCAAGCGTTTTTGAAAATTTTGCATGCTGAGTATCCCCTGCATACTGCCTAAATATCATATTAAATTAATGTTAATAGAAAGCCAACAGAGTGGGATTCAGGGAGTTCACAGATCATCAGTTAGTAATACACCCAAATTGATAAAATCACTTAAAATATTATACAATTTGTTACAGCTGTTATATTTTAACAGCTTGCGTACGAGTCCGCAACACCACGGGATACATTTTTATGTATCTAAGGTGGCTAGTGAACATATCAAGTTTCTAGCTAATATTTTAGTGTTTTCATAATATCTGACCCAAAACAATTCATAGAGAATTTGGCCCCTTAAATGATTGAATTTATTATTAATTTATATTTTGAACGTTGTAAATAGAACATATATGCCCTCACCCCCTATCGCCTTCCCTTATCTCTTATCTCTCTTACCAGATAAATCAACTGTTATTTTTCGTTATAATAACCGGTGTCGGTTTTTTCTTTATGGTAAGCGGTGTCGGTTTTTTCGTTATGATAAGCGAGCGGTGTTGATTTTCCGTATGTGTGCCATAGCCAAGACATAAAAATGTCAATAATAATGGACGCATACAATATTTTTAAATAATTATAAGATCTTTTAATAAATTTGGTACTGTCTTGTGCTATATGATTGATGTTATACATTTATACATTTGATCACGCGAAATAAAATCGTTTTTCTATGATTCAGTAAGAATGTCTAGTACATCAAATTATAATATATAAGCAAATATAGTTAATTTGACAGTTTAATAATTAATTTTTAATGTCATTTAGGAAAGAGTATTTTGGCAATGTTTCATACTTCTTATAGTTGTCAGAGAATAGGTACTTCAACTGTTTTGAACGCTCCAAGTCAACAGGTAATCCACCTCTACAAACTAATTTTGAATTATACAAAAAATATTATTACTGTTTTCAATTTATTGAAATTGTTTTATAGAACATTATAGGCAATTAAAATTCATTGAACATTCAAAGTCGGCTAAAATACCATTTCCATATTTGATTATAGGATCAGACCTAAGAACTGTCTGCATACAACTATCGCACATCCATGAGTGCCCACATGGAGTTATCATATACCTTATTGGAGTTTCCCTTAGCGTCCTCACCAAACATGTCACACATTTACTTTCATCGTCAAGCGAATCATTGTCATCAATATTTACGGTTTCATTTGCACCCTCAGAAATGGCTACAGGTATGTTAGCTATTAATTCTTCAGCTACTGCAGAATCATCAATCCGGTTATCTTCTGAAAGAGGTATATAGGCATTTTGGTTGCTATTGATCTCGGCCTGTAATGCCCAATTTCTCTGACGTTGTTCATAAGCAGTAGTAGTGTGAGAGCATATTTGAAAAAACTGCCACATACTCATCAGTCCTTGAGAATATTGGCTAGTTGCATTCTTTATACGATTGGAGTTTATAACATAATTTACTCTATAGTTTCTTGTTGGCCTTATATTATTTGACAACTGACTCACTATTGTATGGTAATTCATACTTAGACGAGCTAACTGATCTGTAATCACACAATTTAATAAAGTTAAGAAAAAACTTTAAGCAACTTATGATTATACATATATATAATAAACAAATAAATATTTAAATGTTGTTATCTTGTGAGCGCTGAAGGTGACAACATTGTTGCCGAAATATATTTATACACAGAGTTAATCTTTTTATGGTCGAGGGTTTAAATATTTATTCGTTTACTATATTTAATAAAGTTTCTTTATAAAATAAATAAAGTATTAAATTACACATGTGCTTACCAAGAAAAATCCATAAGTTTGGATGCGCCACTGATAATTTTAGTCTCAAACTATTGTGAAAACTTTCCACATTATTATTAGTGCGCCTTGATAGTCCATGGACAGAAAAAAACGAGAACACCAACTCGTCCTATCCAATAACTGTAAGATAAATGATTTAGTCTTAGAGAATAATAATTGTCTATTATATAATATTTAGTAGTAAGTACAGTTAGCCATTCATAATAGAGTTTGATTACAATGGCTTTGCGTGGGTGGGTGTGGGACGCACAAATGTGTAAGCTATGTGTCCTAGTTGCTACACCAACTCTTCAAGAATGTTCAAGTTTTTCTACAGAGTTTTGGAAATTTAAAAAAAGAAGTCCTGGAACAATCCTGAAGTAATTTTTACTACTTACTCCCTAGTATACACCCACTCTTCAAAACTTTAAATATATAAGACAAATGTAGATATAAACAAGTATTGTAATTTGTAATAGAATAAATAAATGAAGCATCAAATTAAGTGAAAACAAAACTAAATAAAAAGCAGAGTCTTTCCCTGAATTAAATACAACTGTATTGAAAATATGAAAATTTAGTTTAACTTTATAATATATGTATTTAAAGGTGCATTTTATAAATGAATAAACGTGAATCAATAGCTACAATTGTATCTTGAACCCCCGAACGTTATATTTATTCTTTGGATATATTGTACACAAGTTACAACCTTAAGAACCAGATCATTGAATTAACTATTTGTACTTGAAAATTCTATATTAAAATCAATCGACAATGGTATACATTGTAGCCTTCAGCAACTAGCAAACTCAGTTAGCTATGATCAAATTTAAAAAATTGGCATATTGCTTAGACCCATGTTACATGGGTCTAATATTTCCGAAGCCGGAGAACACATCTGGTTAATATAAACAAAAGATGACAGTGTACTATAACTAAATACTCATTACTACAGCAATTTACTGTAATATGAGGAGAGTCGACCAGTTTCAGAAATTCGTATGTCCAAACGAACAAAGTTTTTGGAAATAATAAAAAACCGATTAATTTATATTTATGTAGGTATTGAATTTGGTTTTCAGGAATAGTAGATTACCTAGACAGAGAATAATTGAGAAAATGTAGTAAATACCTAATGATGAATTTACCCTCTTTGCAAATTATATAATTAATATTAAGTACCATGATGAAATTAGGAAAAACTGTACACCATTCTTCTAAATATAATTCATCAATGGTCTAGTAATAAGAATAAGTTAATATTTTAACATAAAAAATTATTAGTTATTAAGTAACAATTTTCTTTTCAAAAAATTTAATTGACAATAAGACTTGAATATAAGATAAAATAAATAGCATGAATGTGATAACCCTTGTAGTTCAGATACTATTTCTTTAAAAACATCAAAAGTAAAATTTTATCTTCGGTAATATCTAAAAAACTAGTCGTAGGAACTTGATGATTAATGGCAAATAATCGAATGACTTCATACGCTCTCTCTATATCAGCAGCAGGTAGTAATGGCAAAGCAAACAACATTCTCAAAGCTTTTAATGCTTGACCATTAGTATTTATTAAATAGAGAAATCCTTTTTTCCCATATTTTTCCATACCGCCTGTAAAAATAGAAAATAGCAATTACTTCAATCATACTATTACTATCTACTTATCTATCATTACTGTTGCTATTATTTATATTTTATTTTATTTTTAAATTTAAAACAGATCGAGGTCTAATTACAATCATACACCTATCAGGTACTTATGAAATAAACAATAAACAAATTTTGTATTTAATAATATGGAATCTGTTAATAATGAAGGATGTTATCCAAGTTATTACCTTTACCGAAACAGAATTTAGCTTTGTAATAATAAAAAATGATTACTCTGCCAAACATCTTTACAAAATGAGTGTATATGACATCATGAAAGAAGCTAAGAATATTGTGGGAAAAAGTGAGCAGGTTAATATTTGTTGAGTGATTTTCACGGAAACAATGTTTGATATAGACTAATATATTTTTTAAAATACGGGGTTATTTTCTTAGACATCAAATCTTTAAAAGTTTTCAGTAAAATTTGAATAGTAAAAATCGGGACAATAATCACATCAGTTAAACAGTTTTATTTAAATATGAAATGTTTACGGAATAACATTATGATATTTATCTATACTACTATATACAGTTATTACTTATTATTAATATCTCAAATCATTACTAAATAAATATGGTAGCATATTATTATTTGAAGTCAGGGGATATGGAGTGAAATAATTCTGCAAATATAGCATGCAAAATCAATTAGCTAATTCTACACTATGACTAGTAAAAGTGTAGAATTATACAGAGACGTATTTAGGAATTTTGCGCCCCAGGTAAGAAAAAAAACACCCCTTTTCCAACCTATATTTCTTCCTCAATAGGTATATTTGTAAAAAAAAAAACACACGATAGTGAAACTAATGCATTCTCCGCTACACTCATAATCTGAAGGTATATTAGGTATACATAAAAAACACGTTTTTAAAAACATTCTTTTCTAAAAAAAAAAAAATAGTAAAAAGTAAAAATAATTTTATTACACGAACAATTTACCAATCAATTGTAGCATATTTTATTTAAAATGTCAATTACTTTGAAAACAATTGAAAATTAGTTTTTTTACTAAAAAGAAAAGCGTGGGCCTTATTCAACAAAGTCCAAATTTATTGAGTTAAGTATTAAGAAATGTATGTGTCACACACTAATATTAAACCAAATTTAAATTACAAAAAAAACTTACAATATAAAACATTACCTGATAAATTTATTAGGGACTTTGTTGAATAGGGCCCACGCTTTTCTTTTTAGCCAAAAATTAATTTTCGGTTGTTTTCAAAGTAATTGACAGTTTAAATAAAATATGCTACAATTGATTGGTAAATTGTTCTTGTAATAAAATTATTTTTTACTTTTTAGTTCACTTTTTACTATTTTTGTTTTTTAATTTTTAGTCCTATTAAAGGTATTTAATAATTGCTGAGTAGATTACTAAATTAATTTTGGAAGATTTGGAAAAAAAAGAAATTTTAGTGAAATGACCCCCACATTTGACCATGTGTAGGGCGACCTGGATGCAATATCTATGATTACAGAATATTGTATTGTCATCTAAGACGAGTGTCTGTGCCAAAGTTTCAGCTCTATACGACATCGGGAAGTGGGTTAAATTAATTTTGCAAGATTTGAAAAAAAAACCGTACAAACGTACGTACGTACGTGTTAGCGAACTAAAGAAAATCATGCAAAAATACATTTATTGAAGTACATATTACATAATCATATAAGGTATATTTATTATTAATTATACAAAAAATCTAAATGTAATAGGTTAAATGACAACATTTAAAAAAAAATCCCTTAATAATAAAACTCCCCATATGTATAAGAATATTAAACATTTTAAAATTAAAAATGTTTACGCCGAGCTTTTTCAACAAAAAACGTCATTAAAAGGCGAGCAAAAGCAGTAGAATTTACGCCGAGCGTATCAATGATATCATCATAATCTAACTTCTTTGTTAAATCTGACTCTTTAGTTAAAACAGCCAAAGAATTTAGCCTTTCGTCTGTAGTACTGGATCTCAAATAGGACTTGACCTTTTTTAAGACTGAAAAAGACCTCTCAGCAGAACAGTTAGATGTAGGACAAGAAACATAAATTCGTAACGCAATTTCTACTTATGGTTACAAATCTTTTTTTTTTTCTTTGTGATTACGAACATAGATAATAGATTACGAGTACATAAACGTTACAAACTAAGATTATTATTACTGGCAGTTGGCACGACCGTATAAACATGTCTACGAAATATTTTCGGGCGGCCATATTCTATGTACCTTAATTCTCAAACTAAAATATACTTTTCCATGTCCTGGCATTTTCAATGCATGTTTCGTGACAAATGAAAACCACAATTATACATTTATTAGTATCATTACTTTTTTTTATCACCCAAATGACCTACCGTATTATATCAAAATGCTCTCCAAAATTTACCGCCCCTAAAATTTTACCGTCCGGGGCCCAAGCCCCCCCCTCCCCTAAATACGTCTCTGAAATTGTATGAAATAATAAATTATAACTGATAAATATATTTTTGGCCAACCTAAACAAAGAGAATGGCTCTACCGACATTCGTATAGAGATGATCAAGATGTAAAAAATACTTATTTATTAAATAATCTACTTGATTGTGGTGGAACCAGCAACCAGCAACTCTTGCTTGGGTGATTAATGATATTAATGCATCTCGAAGGGCTGTCTCAAAATCTGTTATTATAACAACAGATGGCTTTAAATTTGGGACAATATTTGATTTCACAAAATTTAAAACACTAATGTGGGCATTCCTTGATTTTGATTCCATTAAACAATATACAACAGGTATGGACTAAACAAATATATACATAAAATTACAATTAAAAACAACATAAAAAATATTTAAGATTCCAGGAATCTTATGTGTATGAGTGGCTAGACAATTTGTTTTCTATATAAGTTATTAACCAAAAAAATAGTTGTCATAGGTACTTTCTATTTCTGCATTTAGAAAAATTGTATTCATTTTTATTTTTGTTTAAATATATTCTTTTCTTAACTAATAATTATACGTAATCCACAAAAAAAATAAACATGTGAAATATTAAAATAACTTACATGGTTTTGAATCGTACAGTGAATAGTTAATAATTGTTTACCCATGTTTGGGGGTACAATTTTGAATGTAGCATCAACGTGTATTTCTTCAACATTCGCTACTAATTGAATTAAACCAGTGCAAGCAAATATTAGACTTTGGTGACCGTCAATACATAGCACACAGCCCTTGAATATGCTTTCATTACAGCATGAATATCGTGGAAGTGTTCCATTTTCAAAAAGAACTGCCAGTTCAGTACAAGAAGTTGGTAGTTTCGGAAGAGAGTGCCTTCTCGCTATACGCATTATAGATTCAGCTGTTGCCCAAGAATAGAGACTGCTAGCTTCAGGATTCCTTCAAAAATAAAAAATTGTATATAAGTTTTACAAATGTATGAAAATAAACCAAGTAGACAATATCGATTAAGATACCTTTCTGATTCTTGATCATATATTAATTTTAATATACCATTTTCTTTACTGGCTCGCGTTTTTAGAATCAATCTAAAAGATTTAATTAACATCGCATTATTGTCTCTCATTTCATGTCCATTATGGGGTTTGATGATAATTAATGTCCCATCAGTCGATTTTTTTAATGAACCCTTGCAGAAGTTGAGCCCTCGTTTGGCACATTGATAGTAACTACAAATAAACGATTATTTATGTAGATACAAATATTTAATATTGTATTACTATTTTACAATAATCTACAGGGTAAAACTGGCCCTTAAGTAATCCAAGAGCAGTGTGTTTTACTATCGTCCCTGTGAATTTCAATTAGGTACTTGCTACAATAAAATATAAAAATATATATAAAATAAAATTATATGATTCACACAAAAAATGATGTTACACATAACTATTAATTACGTGTAAAAAAAGGGTGTTATTGCAAGTTGTAACACCGAACACGCATGACATCCTTCTGTCAGTAAAGTGGTGGCTGCGGGCTGTCCAGTGTATGTCGATAACACATACCTTCCCTTCCAATACACTTGCAATATTGGGATTCCAATGTATTTCGCGACTATTATTACTAATTTATCAACACCCCTCCTACTCACATATTTAATTTAGCTTTAATTATTTTGTATTTACAAGGCGTTAAATTTATTGTGCCGTCTAGGCGATTTTTAAAATATTTTTGTACTATATTTAATCGACACTAGTGTTAAATTGTGAATTATTATTCACTAATTAAGTATTATAAACTAACTGTGAGCCTAAGTGGCGCTAATATTAATTGATATTGTTTATTTATATGCGTATTGTTTTGTGAAATAGTATTGATTAGCAAATTGAGTCTTTTTTGTTATTTATAGTCCATAAGATTCCCTATACGCACACAATATACATACATACTAGACACACCTTTCACTTCAATAGTTCTCTGGTTTTGCGAGGCGACCCCTCCCACTTCCAGTAGAGCTATTTACAGCGACCTAAGACAGGAAGCCCTGGCCCGTCGCACATCTACCATACCGCATTTAGTGGAAATCATAAGATGTGTAACTGGCTAATTCTTAACCTCTTCATGCATGTAGGTATCATATGATACCATAACATAATACATGTATTGATAAACTACATAATATGTTTTTTTGGTCCGTAATTGCATGGGAGCACGACACGGGGCCACTCGACAAGGAGCCACTCGACAAACAGCCACCGAAAATCGACACGGAGCCACTCGACAAACAGCCACCCGAAGAGATACCAACATGTACAATATTTATGTAAAATGTACGATTATTATTTGTGTATGTTGTGCGGCCGACACCACATATTATAACGGAGTAATAGCAAAAAATGTAATTTCCAAATTGTATATCAATAAAAATAAAAACAGTAATTTTGTAGAAAATATTATATTTTTATTAAAACCCCTATTGTATAGTAGACATTGTTACTATGTTCATTGTAAACATTTCAATTTACTCAACAGGATTTATTGTTTACTCATGCTATTAATAATAATTATTGTTTCTAAATACTTTTACTCTATTATTATAAATAATTATACATTTTTATATTATTGATACTTATTTATTAATATAATACATAGGTAAAAAAATTATGTATATTGCAACGATATTAATTGAATAATATTTTAACTTGCTTTCATGTATTCCAATTAAATTACAAATATATTTTAAATATAAAACAAGTGAAGTTATTGAACATTGTTTAATTTGTGTGCATTTTCATGAGTATCGGAATGAACGATCCATGTATATATTATGTATACAACTAAAAAGTATTTGGTAAAGGTTTTTACTTTTTATTGACTTAGAACTAATTATTAAAAACTCAGAAGCAGAGGGTTAGAATTAGATAAATACCGATATAAAAATCCAAAAAAAGTACATTTTTAGCTAATTGGCAAATGTGTATATTTTCCACCCATTTGGCTTATGCTATAGGCCATCTATATAAATTGGATTTTTTTATCTGATTAATTATTTCTATTTTTATTATCTATATATATATAAATTAATGTATGTGTGTGTGTCCCTCACAATTTTCATCAGAGTTTGTAGAAAAACAGCATTATATATTTATTTTGTGTTAATATATGTAGAATCATAAAATATAAATGAATAACCAAATTATAAAAAATGAATAACATGTATTGCTTTATAATAGCCCGTAATACTTTATAATATTAGCGGGGCGCGATAAAACATTAATATTTACTATTAAGTCATCCTCAAGTCTCAACAATGTGCATCGGGCGAGCCAAAAATTGTTCATTGTTCGCTATAGCAAAATCCCAAACAAGTCAAATATTAGCGTGATGAAATTATGATGCAAAAAAAAAAAGGACCACGACGGGCGGGAGGCAGGTAGACGAGGAATCCGATGATAACTAAGCGGCGATCGACGGACGAAGTACCCAGCGGGTGCGGGTAGACGTGCAAAGCCGGGCGCGCACGTATGTCGATTTCGGCGAACTTTAAAAGTCTGTAACTTCCAAACTAAGTGCGAGCGGCGCAAATTCTTTACATATTCGTAATCAACATTAAAAGTACTGTCGATTTAAAAAAATAATCGAAAAAAAGGTTGCCCAGTAAAGTAGATTTATACCATAATTATTTGTAATGTTCTAACTATACTTTGTTATTTTTCCAACTATGTTCAAAATTTAAAAACTATAAGCCAAGTGGAAATAATTTAGTAAACATATTTTATAAACTTGATTATATTAATTTAGTATTTTTCTTTAATAATGCACAATTGTTTCTAACTTTAATACTAAAATAACTTGTATGAAATCCGTTGTGTTCATAATATGTACACTATTAGTTTTTATTCAACAAATGATTAATATTATATGTTTATTACTGCTGATAATAACTTTTAAAAATAAACATGTACATAATCATTTTAGAAAATACATTTTTGTCAAGGCTGTTAGAATACTTAAGCCAAACAATTTTTTTTTTATTAAATCGTGGTCAATAATAAAATAAATTTTAATAATTATAACATTAAAAATAGATAAAAACAGTAAAATCATCAATTTTTTTAGTAAAAACTATTTCCTTGCAGTCTTTTGTTAAGTACCGGCCACCGCCAACGTGTTGAACCATTATATTTTTTTTTTGATAGCTCGAATCTCATAATTATTTAACATCAGTGATAGATGGCCGCAGTCGGTAACCAACCGTTAGTTTGTATAAACTTGACTATAGTAAACTTAGTAATATTAACGTTTCGTTAATAACTTTTTAACCGTATGAGACCCACTTCACGTTAATTATAATATCACACACTATTTTCACTTTAATTGGCGATTTAAATTGATTATAATGAACATACCAATTTTTATGTCCCGTCATATGATTAGTAGCACCAGAGTCTAGATACCAGTTATCCGATTCTTGTTCTGTGAATAACAGTTCACTGTAAAAAGCTTGTCCTATTTCACTTGATTGTGACAAATTTCCCTTGGCATCGTCTTGGTCTTTTTTATACTTCCTGCAGTCCTTTTTGAAATGACCGCCCTTTTTGCAATAAAAACAGGGTCCTATCTTTTTTGTACCCACATTTGGATTCCCAACTTTCCGTTCACCAAATTTTTCACTGCCTGTCTTTTTAGAAAATTTCTTCTGGAACTTTCTAACAGTTAAAGCATTATTTTCTTCTACAGATTCAACTACCGAACTACCTTGATACATTCTCGACTCCTCAATAAGTAACCGAGATGTTAGTTCATTTAAATTCTTACTTTCTAGCTGCATTGAGTCCCATGCACTGTAAAAATGTTTATACTCCGATGGCAAAGTCATTAGAATTTTCGTCATAAGCATAGATTCTGTGACTGGTTGTCCCATCAAACTAAGTTGATTCTGTAGGTTTTGCAATTTGGTAATATGCGTCGACATATCGTCAGCCGAGTCCTTTACGTAACTGAAAAATTTATGTTGTATTAAATGTATACTCGCCTCGTTTTTCTGCTCATAGACAGCGAGTAATTTTGTCCACATTTCATACGATGTTTTACAGTTAATCAGGTATTGCATTGGACCGTTGTCAACCGATGTTACTATCAATTTTTGGCATTTAGAGTCAGCACGTTGCCAATTTAATAGATCCTCTTATATCTTTTCTGGGCGTCAGCTTCTTTGCTTGTTAGCACTGGTTTTGTATACTCTCCTGTAATTAAACTACCCAACTCATATGAAGTTAGTATTACCTTCATCTGAAATTTCCAAAGTGTCCAACCTTCAATATTGCATAGCTTGGCAATCTTTATTGATTCTTCCATATCAATAGATGACGTACTTGTATAGTACTCTTGAACGACTTTGATAAATGTATATCCAATATACACTTCGTCAGGTGCTGCTTAATTACTATAATTCACTTACTTGGTGATCTTAAAAAAAATTGTGTTCTTCAAATACTTGACTCTCGATGTCCGGTGTGCCTTTGACTATATGTCTGAGTGTCTGGGCGCATAACCTGTTGTAATACTATACATAAATATAGTATCAGAGTGCGAGTAGTAGTAGATGATAATCAAGTATTTAACACAAATAATGTTATTACAATAATAGATATATTATACATAGAATATATACAACACAGTGAAACAATAATACACTAGTAATATGTATAAACTGAATAGAAATACTGAGCCCCGAGCCCTTAGATCAAATGCTATTTATATTAACCCACAAGGTTGCACGCGTCTACACATACACGTGTGCTTACAAAAACAACTTTGTTTTTCTATAACTTTTCCTGATTAACAACTACGTATTTTTATTATACAGATAAACAACATATTTATATATTGTGAAATACTACTTGATATATAGAATATTAATTATTATTCCAACAAGGTCATTAGAATTTTCGTCATAAGCATAGATTCTGTGACTGGTTGTCCCATCAAACTAAGTTGATTCTGTAGGTTTTGCAATTTGGTAATATGCGTCGACATATCGTCAACCGAGTCCTTTACGTAACTGAAAAATTTGTGTTGTATTAAATGTATACTCGCCTCGTTTTTCTGCTCATAGACAGCGAGTAATTTTGTCCACATTTCATACGATGTTTTACAGTTAATCAGGTATTGCATTGGACCGTTGTCAACCGATGTTACTATCAGTTTTTGGCATTTGGAGTCAGCACGTTGCCAATATAATAGATCCTCTTATATCTTTTCTGGGCGTCAGCTTCTTTGCTTGTTAGCACTGGTTTTGTATACTCTCCTGTAATTAAACTACCCAACTCATATGAAGTTAGTATTACCTTCATCTGAAATTTCCAAAGTGTCCAACCTTCAATATTGCATAGCTTGGCAATCTTTATTGATTCTTCCATATCAATAGATTACGTACTTGTATAGTACCCTTGAACGACTTTGATAAATGTATATCCAATATACACTTCGTCAGGTGCTGCTTAATTACTATAATTCACTTACTTGGTGATCTTCAAAAAAAATTGTGTTCTTCAAATACTTGACTCTCGATGTCCGGTGTGCCTTTGACTGTATGTCTGAGTGTCTGGGCCCATAACCTGTTGTAATACTATACATAAATATAGTATCAGAGTGCCAGTAGTGATGATAATCAAGTATTCAACATAAATAAAGTTATTACAATAAAAGATATATTATACATAGAATATATACAACACAGTGAAACAATAATACACTAGTAATATGTATAAACTGAATAGAAATACTGAGCCCCGAGCCCTTAGATCAAATGCTATTTATATTAACCCACAAGGTTGCACGCGTCTACACATACACGTATGCTTACAAAAACAACTTTGTTTTTCTACAACATTTCCTGGTTAACAACTACGTATTTTTATTATACAGATAAACAACATATTTATATATTGTGAAATACTTCTTGATATATAGAATATTAATTATTATTCCAACAGTCAGCACTTATACATTTCGGAATACCAAAGAAGTTGGTTAAGTAAATAAAGTGCTGCAATTCTGACACGCTTTGCAAAGTGCGTTTTCTTGGAGAAACATCAAAGGAGTTTGAGGTCAGATGTGGATTGAAACAAGGGGACGCGCTATCTCCCGCTCTCTTCAATCTAGCACTTGAAAAAGTCGTAAGAGATATGCAGAAAGACCGAGAAATGGAAGTACTGGGGCGCTCAACTCTCTTAGCATATGCGGATGACATTGTGTTATTTGGAGAATCGAAAACGGAATTAGAAGGGACAGTACGAAAGCTCATACTGACAAGTAAAAAGATGGGCCTCAAAATAAATGAAAATAAAACTAAGTATATGCTAATGTGTAGACGACCTACTCCGTTACAAAATGTGAGCATTGATCATTTCTCTTTTGAACAAGTCGAACATTTTAAGTACTTAGGCGCTAATATAAATCATAAAAATAATATGCATAACGAGATTAAGTCCAGGATAAGTGCAGCAAACCGAGGATACCATGCAATGAGAAAAATGTTCACATCGAAACTGCTATCTAGAGACACAAAGAAAAAACTATACATTGCCTACTTGCGCCCCATTGTCATGTACAGATGTGAGACATGGTCCACGACGCAGGGTGGCGAGAATAACCTATTGACTTTCGAAAGGAAAATACTTAGAAAAATATATGGGCCTATATTAAACCCCAATACTGGTGTATACGAGCGAAGAAAAAACGCTGACTTAAACATTCTGTTTAATACAGCCAATTTAAACGATTTTCTAAGGTCGAAAAGGTTAGAGTGGGCTGGCCATGTTTGGCGTGCAGAGGGTGGACTGATAAGACAGGTACTCATCAACAAACCAAATAAAAAACGACCTGTAGGCAGGCCAAGACAACGGTGGTTGGACCGAGTTAAGGACGACCTGAAGAGATTACGCAATGGAGCAGGTATTGAGGATGCAGAGCATCGAGAAGTTTGGAGAGCTTTGGTAGAAGCTGCGAAGCGCCTAAATGGCGCGTAAAGCAAAAAAAAAAAATTAATTATTTAGTTTAAAATAAAATTTTCTTGTAGACTATATAAAACGCGAGTAGCATGTTTATTATTTATTTTATAACTGTGTTCATAATATGAACATTCTTAATGTTTTTATGTGAAATAAGAACAAATCTTGAAAAGTTAAAATAAATTATATTTGTTGCAGACTTGCATAGAAGTATCATTTGATGCCGGGGGTTGTTACCCTCGGTAACAAAGTAAGGGTTGACCGTGGAATTTTTTTATTATTTTTTTCAGTCTTTTCAGCCGAATATCCGCATAAATTAATTTTTTCTTTTAAATTTAAAAATTCTGTGCATGAAGAGGTTAAACTGTCGTATTATTTTTTTCGTAATTAATGTAGTTTTGAAATTTTGGAAAAGTATAAAAAGCAATATTATACATCAAATGTCATCGGTTTTTTGTTGATATCTGTTATAAAAGCATAATTTTTATTAAATGTTTAAAATTCACTTTTTTCCTTGTTTTCAATTACTTTAAATAACACAGATCATGTATGTTGAGCACTAATAGCTTTATTTATAGGACATTTAAATGTTGACCATTAAAAGTGGAAAATGTTGGAAACCGATGCTATAATAGTTTAATTAAAAAAAAAAATGATCCACCCATAAAAACATCTCATTTCTGTAAGATATTGACAAAATTCTTTTATACCAAATCCCTTAATAAATCGAAAATTGTACGTCCTCATAAGCAGTTTTTAAAACAATACTATTGGATTTCAGCATTGAGACTTGGACATAATATCAAAAAGTGTGTTGGAATTATAAACCAAACACCATTATTATATTACAGTTTTTTTTTTTTTTTTAAATAGCCTTTATTAGTAAAAAATATTTGGCTCAATATTACATAGTTAGTAGGTCGATATAATTCTTAGTAAGCATATTTTGTATTTCCTGTACACCGAGTATTTAATTATTGTTATTGGGAGACAGTCGTCGCTTTTACTTATACGTATACACATATTGATATTAAACATTTTATTTGTTATACCATTCAACCCTTTTATTAATTGATACGCTTCTGAATAAGGATTTTATTCCAACCAAGTGGAATATCCAAAGAAGAAAATGAAAAAAAAATATGATTCATTTTCATTGGCTGAATTATGCTTACGACAACTTATAGCAAGATTCGATCATGCTAAAGTGTTTTTGTTCTGTACTAAAGTATGTATTTTTGTCTTCTAGTTTATTATTTCAATTTAATTACTTTCCCGTCCCCACTCGAGCAGTTTTTTTAAATTAAATTAAATATTTTTAAACATTCACTTAAATTAAACGTTGGTGTACTTAGTTGGAGTTTTTAAGATTGTTAATTGCTAACGATTTATGAAAAAATGTTCACTTTTTGATGATCTAGGTAAGGTGGTTTTGTACATATTTAATAGACTTTTGACATTGTAGAAAGTTAAAACATTACTTATTACTTATTAAGTATTTATTAGTGAAGGTAAAAACTAGGTTATCTATTGTTGATTTAAATTTATTATTTTATACAACTAAATTTAATTTAACCTCTTGTATTAGTATAAGTTGCTGAGAAATTAAACAAGTTCTTTAGAATAATTATATTTAAATCTCTTCTTATGATATTTTATATAGCGTCAGTTGAAGCGATTGCAATTTTAGTTGAGCAAACAAATGAGTATAGTGACTATGACTAGTTCAACTAGCATGAGTTCTTGCATTGGTTTGTTGAAAATTCATAGGGCTAACTATAGTAACATCGTGTAGCAGCATAGTCATGCGGTGTGTCCTTATAGTAAATGAGATCAAAAAGAGTGGTCTTAAAAAACAATATTTCTTCGACTATTCGGTTTGAAATAAAAGCAAACAGCAATCCTACTGGAGTTATATATTATGTATTATAAAAAAGAAAAAGAGTGAATGTTGATGTCACTGCACTGATTGTAGGAAACATATTTTGCCTGTTTACTCTCAAACTTGGGCAACGATTATTCCCAAAGATTGAGTAGCTATAAGTTTTGAACTGGAAGAGACTACAACATAATAAATAAAGTAAAAAATAGTGTGCCCGTGAAAAGAAAAGTGCGTTCCATAAATGTTATTATAATTAATGCAATTTATAACGTGTGATGGTATAAAGTACAAACATTTAATACAGGCCGCAGTGCGTCAGTACTCAGTGGTTATCAGCCAAAGGCTCTTAACAGTGTTATCATTATTCGAGATAACAACCGCATCGACTGCGATACCGCCGGTGTGCCGTGTAGGGGAATCGTGTAATGAGATTGTAAACTATAGCCGGTCAATAACGACCATTGAAATAAATACATATATTTATATTATATCACTAAAACATAACTAAAATCGATAGTTTGATTAGTTGTTGTCATAGATGTTATTATATTATAATATTATCTACAATGACAAGTGACAACAGCTACTAATCAAAACTATCGATTACAGTTGGATGATTTAATCGATAGTTTGTATTCAATTGTGCCTCTATAGCTATGCCCATCACTGCGGCCGCCGGCCATTTTCCATCCGTCTGCCGTCAGCGCCTACCGGCTCTGTTCGACCGGCGTCCGCTGGAATTCGGTTGCCGTAAGCGGTTCGCCTAACAACGTACCGGAATCGAATGCGTTGTTGTTTTTAATAATCAAAAACGCTTTTTTACTCGAAACCTCAGTTGTAGTGTACCTGTAAATTAATTTAACTTTTGCGGTTGTATTCGAAATTCCGACGTAAATTCAGCGAGTTCTCTGCGCTTTATGAAAAAAAGAAAATCTTATATCCAATTGTTGTGCACACGGCAATATGGCCGTCAACGTCGAATGGATTTCGTGTGACGGGTATGTATTGTTCTAGATAACATTTATTCAATTTGTTTTACTTCGCCGGTTTCTTGGTTAACCCTTTAAAGGGCAAAATTAATAGATGGTCTAAAACATGGTGTAAAACTTTTTCAATTAACCCTTTGACGAGTACGTTTTTTTTCATTTGGGAGTGAATTTTTTTTATGAAAAATTTGATATTTTTCTTAAAGTAAAGACGTCAATTGACGTCCTAGATTTTTGTCCAAAAATAGTAAGGACGTCAATTGACGTTTAAACATTTTTTCATTACACAGTACAGAAATTAATACTTTTTATGGTTTTAGAATTAAAAGTTAATAAATATATTTTTAAAACCAAAACATTAACTCTTTTATTTGAATTTAACTGATTCAAAAATAACATATTAAATAGATAACACAATAAATAAACACAATTAATAGTGTAAATTTGTATGGTAAGCTTTAAAAAATGGCTCTAAACATAGTGCCTGGCCACAGTCTTTACACTCATAAGCTGTGTCTTTTCTACTCTGGATATTTAACTTAGTACATGAGTGAATATGACATTTTCTTTGAGCCCTTTTTCTTCCTTCGCGAGGTACTATAAGGGATGGAAAATGACGTTCAGTGAGACGAGTCGGAAAATCACCTTTCATTTTTCTACCTGGACGACTAGGACTTGAATTCTGAGAAGTAGAAACTCTGAAGCAACTGTTCTATTAATTTTAACCTGAAGTCTGGTAGTTTTTTTTCTATTTTATTTAAAGATTTGTACACGATATACGAATTAAGAACAGACAGATCAAGTAAATGGAAAAAAAACTTTTTATACCATTTAATAGATTTTCTAGATGTACTGTTAAAAGACATCTACTTATGAGATTTGTCAACGAGACCCATATTTGCATTATAATCTAGTATGCATTCAGGTTTTTTAACAGAATTTCCTGAACGACCTAGTTTATTTGTAACTGACATTTTTGACTTGTGCACAGTTGACAACATGTGTACATCTCTTTTGTCCTTCCATTTACAAACCATCATGTTATTGGTTGTAGCTGTTATGCATTGACCACGAACTAATTTTTTCTGAAAAGTGGGCATACCTTTTCTCTTATGTCTGACTGTACCACAAGCCCCTGTGTTTTTTTCTAACAAATATTGGTACAGTAATGGAGATGAATACCAATTATCCATATAAATAATATGTCCTTTATTTAAATATGGTTGCATTAAAGTGGATATAACTGAACATGATTGTTGCAGAGCAATATTTAAATTGATATGTTTGTTATCGCGTGTATAGACTAAATAGTCTAAAACAAAACCTGTTTTACAGTCACAAAAGACAAACAATTCTATTCCAAACCGATGTCTTTTTGAAGGAATGTATTGTTTAAATTGAAGTCTTCCTTTCCACTCAACTATACTT
Organism: Adelges cooleyi; assembly: GCF_023614345.1. Classification (NCBI taxonomy): domain Eukaryota; kingdom Metazoa; phylum Arthropoda; class Insecta; order Hemiptera; family Adelgidae; genus Adelges; species Adelges cooleyi. The sequence continues at coordinate 382,381 of NW_026095763.1, forward strand.
TCATCAGCACATACCTTTTGGTATGGTTGAAAAACTGAACGAAATTTCATTCTAAGAGATTCGACAATGGTCTCAATTTTAAAAAGCCTATTACCCTGCATTTGATTACGGTTATCACAAAAATGTAATAGCCTAAGTATAGCAAGATACCTTCTTGGCTCATTATTTTCCCAAATATAGGTCTCTAATATACGAGACCAAATTCTATTTTCAAAAAAGTGAATTACAGTAAAAAAAACAGGTGGTTAATATAAGAACCACTAACACTTAAAGGGTTAAAATAAGTCGCACACTAGATTTTCCCGCTCCACTTATTAGGACCTTAATATCACGTTTAATTATTTTGACAATATTTTTGAGGTCTCTTTTTTTTAAAATAAAATTTCTTTAGGGCTGTTATACAAATATCGTGCATATATTTTCTGAGTTACAATACAAGGAAATAAAACAAAAGTCTATTAATTGGAAAAGTACAGAAATCTCCTAATTCAGTAAAGTTGAGGTAACCTTGAGTTCTAATAATACTTGTTCATACCTATTATTGACTATTATATTACTGGTTACCAATTATCGAAAATAATGGAACGAGTTACACATATGTTAATAATTTCACTTAACCGACTTACCATTAACTTAAACTGTTTTGCTTTTTTGGTAGTCCATGTTTTAAACCTGAAATCTAACGTGTTGTTTATGTACAAAATAGGAACAGTAGTTTGGAAAATACAAACCAAAAAAAATAATTGTATGCATATTAAATTTGACTACTTTTAAAAAAAAAAAACCAGTTAAATTTCAACAAAAGCTGTAAAGAAAATACATTTTACTGTTTTTTGCTATTTATAACATAAGTAACATACTGATGGATAATATATAAAATTATGCCGTGTCAAGAGTGTAACTTGTTAGAGTGCTGTCGAATCAAAAAATTAAAATTTTTTATAATGTAAGGTAGCAACGTTTTCTGGTGATATGAAAGAGGTGTGCTACAATCGTATAAGGATTACGCGCTATATAAGATGATTTGCTGACTTGGCTACTTGTATAAAACTAGCGGGCAGTATTCTTTTAATACGAAGCCCTCTTCATATGTCAAAAAAATGTAAAAATGTGCTTTGAAATTTTCAAAATGGGTAGCAATGTATTTTGATGATATGCAAGGTGTGCTACATTCGTATAAGGATTATGCGCTATACAAGATGATTTAATGACTTGGCTATTGTTATAAAACTAGCGAGCAGTATTCTTTTAATACGAACACCAAATTTCAAAATATGTTGACTGGCCCATTGACAGCAAAATATTCATTAAACACCGACACAAAGAGTTGTAAAGAATAAGCTCTTAGTGAAATAAAGGCGATTGGCAAAAACTTACAAAAAAAAGAAAAACTGTGAGCTTAGTTAGCCAACATAATTACGCACAAGACAGTGTTACAACTTGACATAACATAAATTACATAAAACAAATTGTTAGAAAAAAAGAAACAATTTAAATTATTTTTTATTGAAAGAGTAAAATGTAATTAAAATATTTTATTTCTAAAAAAATATGCTTAGGAAAATGAAAATAAAAAAAAAGTTTTTAAATGTAAGAGTAGTTTTATTATTAATGCATACGATTATTTTACTTTTAAAAATATATTCTGAGCAATTATTCTCTAATGATTGCAAGTAAAACTCAACACGTTTCAACATTTTAGATTATCGGTTTAAAAAAGAAAAAATGGAACACATAATACAATGAATAGTATGTGGTGTTTAAAGCATGTACTATCTTGTAATGCTCTTAAATTTTAGATAATATTTAACATTTAACATTTGTTAGATGATTATATTATAATTTATTATCTTCTATATAACAGTTTTATTTATACTATTATTATTATTGTGTTAGTAGTACTGGCCCACGTTTTCTATAGTGTTCCACATATTTCTCCAATATGTTGAATGAAAACCTTGCCAATTAACCTAGACATATCTATTCGATAAAAAGTAACCAGTATTGTTTATAAGCAGTCTGAATCAAAAATAATGTATCCTAATAATAAATAAATTATTATTGCAATTACCCTCTCATTATTATTGCTTAATTATTATAATTGTGTCCCAAAGTTATAATCGATCGGAATTTGATGGTTCAATAGTGCATTACCGTATAAGGGTTCTCTGTTAGGTAGTTGTTTTTACTGACCTACTTAGATAATATTGAATTTATTTTCTAAGGACGAAGAAAAATATGTTAACGTCCTAAAAATTGTTTTGCATGTGTCTATAATTTAATATGTCGAAGGCTTCTGTAAAGTTACTCTATCCAACAAACGTGTTTCAACATTGTCTTAATGACAATACTATGATTCTTAGAAGTTTAAATACTAGACGTAATATATTATAAATAATTGTTAGTGCTATTATAATTAATTTAAATAAAACCTATAAAAGCCATACTGTTATTACCAATAGTTCGTATAATAATTTAAAAAAATTTAGAATCCGTATTATTATAGAATCATTCTCCGAGCTGTCTGTCTCTCCGTCTCTGTGTTCAGTGGCATTATCTACCCCCGACACAGGGCTACCAGCAGCTTGGCTGCATGCTCGATTTAGATACTAAAAATATGAAACTTAGAAGTTTAATAAACACGAGACGCAATATGAAAAAATATGATTCTTAGAAGTTTAAACGTAATATAAAATAAATAATTGTAAGTGCTATTATAATTAGTTAAAATAAAACTTTTAAAAGCCTAGCTAGGCTGCTGGCTCGATTTACCGACATTTGGGACGAGCCACCCCTACCTGCCGTTCCTTGGAGTCCGACCCCTTCCGTTACTCTCCCGATCGTCTGGTCGCCTGGCGGTTGATTAATCTATCAACGTTAATTAAGCTCAACGCCCTAATCCTGTTTTCATTTACCTTGGAATATAACTTGCATCTTGAATATTTTTGTGGAAAAGAAAAATTACTTGAGTATGATGTTAGATTATTATTTGTACTCTTCTGCATCATATCTGCAGCTATTTTTAGCCATGACATTGGCATACGTTTCTTTTGACGTGACTATATCACCATTCATTTCAACTGCGATTATAGATGGTCCGGTTTCATGGCCGTCACATCCTCGGTCAAATGTTGTGGAGGAGTCCTACCATATACAAGTACTACATTCCTAATAGTTACGTTAGCACCATCAATAGTTAATTTAAAAAAAGTACATTTAAACACAAGTTTAAGAAATACTTTTAACATATCAACATAGTCATTAAATTTAATATCCTTCAGATATTCAAACACGTCCTGATATTTCTTAAGATCAAAATCGCGAACGTTAAGCGGAATGGTTTCAGAATTTTTCGAACTCGAATCGATGTAGTCATCAACTACTATAGCTAATCCAAATGTGTAGGCTATCTAAAATTCAAATTATATTGTACTTGATATTTAACATAATTTTTGAATAAAATAAAGTGTGTAAAATAACATAACTAATAAAACAAACATAATGATAGTGATAACATATTATAAATTGACAAAATTAACTAAAATGCTATAACTCAGCGTCGGTGGTCCTGCATGGATACAGGTGGACATATTTGGTAAGATTGTTCGCCAATACCAACAGATATTTGTTATTCGACGTAGAGGTTTCGAACGGTCCGTGGTGATCGATGTGGATGATCTGGAATTATATCGTATTATATCCTTTGTTTAAGTAAAGGGCAATAAGGGTTTTGACCACAGCTCCAGAAATGCCAATATTTTTATCATATGGAAGTAGTCGTGTTTCAGCACCAGTATATATTTATTTTGATAATTATATAAATGTGTATTGAATATAATTGAAAATATAATTAATGTTACTACAAAGTGCGGGCCAATTATTTTATATTACGCCTTCGTAACATGAAAAGGTATATAATAACGGGTAAAATATGTAATAAAAGTTGTCTTATAGTAGTGGTAGTGTTGTCTGAAGTCGTAACTCGACTTCAATTTCTTGTGTCGAATACGAATAAGAGACATATGTTTCTGATCGAAATTGAATGGTGTGTCCATAGTGACGGGATATGTACTGTGTTAAGAATCCAATAGCAATTACACATAAGTGTTTGATAAGAACAAATATTGATTGGAAAACATATAGAATTTGAGTAAATCCTTTTAAATGTAATCAAAACCTCGAGTTGAATTTGATTTGTGAAATACGTATGGAATGCATAAACGGTTGACTTGGAATAATTCACGAGAAGTTTCATGTAATCATCAATAGTGAAGTGGGTGTACCAAGAGGTTCTTTGAGAAATAGACAACGGTAAAATTAGTTGAATTACGAAAATCAAACATTTATACCGTTGGGTCGAACGAATTACTGTTCGTAGTAGGATTTCGATATTGTGTTCTCGGGGTGATAATAATGTGGTCACCCCTCCTACTACCTGGATATATTGAGAATTAACAATCCTGTTTGGTTTGCATGTCCCTTGTGAGTTGTTTCCGTGTATATGTGGACGGTGCAATGGTCGCTTAATGATGACCGTATGTGATGGATTCGAACCTGTTGTTGTACACACTGATAGATAGTAGATAAAAGAAGGTTGATTATGTGTAAACATGGTTAGGTGTGTATATTTGTTACTATATAGTGTTGTATTGTGTTTTGGGTATCGTCTGATTGTAATTGATTATTCCTATATTTTATTGATGCGAGTTGTAATAAATTGGTATTTATAATGTGCATTACATTATTTGTGTGTAAGGGTAGAACTTGTTTATATGCATTGCGATCTAAACAGTGATCGTTGTGAAAGATGTAAAGTTTTCGAAGTGTTCGAAAGGATATGTCTAATGTTTTAAAAGAATTTTTTATTCTTGTAAAGTTGTGAAAATAATGATAAAATAAATGTTTGTTGGCGTGAGATCACGTTGTTAGATCGTCTGGTAAATGTTCTATACTAACATCTTTATTCCATATTCCTGAAGTAATTGATAGAATTTTGACATCTTGAAGTTGATTTGGTGAATGAAATATCGATGTGGATAAAATAATAATTAAATCCGGTTTAATTTAGTTTTGAGAGGTTGTGGGAATTATGGTGGATTATCTAACACAATCACCGCATTGTGTTCTAAAAGAGGCAATATTTCCTCAAACCATTCTTGAAATGTTTGACCTGTCATTTCGTCGTGGTAATCTGAAGAATTTTTTTTTGGACTGGAAACACAAAAGACCACCTTGCACGAAACCAGCTGCAGACCCAATATGAAGAACAATGAACCTTGTACCTTTGCCAGTTGGATTTTGGGGGCCTGTAGATAGACCTTCCAGGAATGCTATTCTACTCGACGTAACGGTTGTGTCAACCCATACCTTGTTCACACAATCACCGGTATTAACCCAAGTTTCGTCCAGGTAATAAATGGGTCTACCTGCTTCTCGAAAACGACGAATTTGCATTAAATAGTTTTTTCTCCAACTTATAAGGTCTCTTCTTTCTGTTAAAATATTATTTCTTTGGCGTTTTGTAAATTTAAAATTTAAGCTCTTCAAAACTATTCGTAAAGAGGTTATTTTTATATTTGGCATTGAATCGTCTTCATTAATAGCGGTCAACACCTTCGGAACTGTCGGTAGCTCTTTATTAAGCCAAAATGAATGAACCTTTCTCCGGACAGCGTTTTTGTCAAAATTGTCAATTTTATCCATAACACTAGGTTTATTTCTTTTTCTGTTTGGCGAAGTTACTGTTTTTGTTTGTTTGTACTCGGAGCCGGTTATTTGCACCTTATTCAAACCTATTCCAAGTGCATCGGGAATACGTTTCATTAAATCGCGATATTTGATTTGTTCGTTTTCTGCTTTTAATTGCTTATAATAATTAACTATCATAATTTTCTGTGAACTGCCAACAGGCTGAAAATACAAAAATATAAACTATTATAGAAATGATACTAATAGTTTTAAAAACAATATTTTCACCGAAAAATATATAGGCCGAATATATTTCGTCCAAACCGTAATGAAGAAAATATTTTGTAATAAAAAATATGTTCAAAATATTTTTAGCCTACAACATTTGGATATAAATCTTATCGTGATTTTCACTGTTAAATCCCTGACTTCCCCCCCCCCTAGATCCGGCCTTGAAGAGCAGCGAGTAGTAGATGACTATCGCCACCAGCGGTATGTAAAATGATAGCATAGACGAATATATTACATAACCGAAATTAGCAGTAATACGACGTATACTACACTCGCCGTACGATCCCGGCCAGTAAATCAGCGGTGGCAAGCTGGTAATGATACTGTACAGCCACACGAACGCCACTATACAGGCAGCATGGGTTAATGTGTTCCATCCTGCATATTTCACCGGCCAACTAATGGCATAGTACCGGTCCATTGCAATCGAACATATGCTCGCTATTGACTCATAATTTTGTCTTTTGTAGTTAGCTTTGAAATACCGTTTTACAGCTTGGGTTAGCCCTCCACATACCCCTTGTTCAAACATCAAAAGCGTATCGTAGACTGACCAACTTAAACTTAACTCCTGTATGTTTTAACATACAATCAAAACTAATCCCCGGAGCCGTATAGAAAAACATGGATCTATCCCATAAGTTTCCAAACATAGGTCCCGAAACGATTCGAAATAAATCTATTTGATTCGGTAAAACGGATGGTAAATCTATTGAAAATATATTTTGAAAAGGAAATTAGCTTCTCCTTTCTGCTGGGAATAACTTGGATGCTTTGCGCATCGTAACCTAATTGTGTAACTACAAAAAGAGCATCATAATTTAAAAGACTATGGAAGAGACAAGACACGAAGTTTGAAACTTTCATTTTCAGATTACAGTTCTTGCAAACAGTTTGACGGTACATGGAATTGAGATGATTTACAATCTGTTTTCCATTCTGCTGAGATGTGTACGGTACACTAGTTTCATTTTTTATACCAAGCTGTTCATGAAGTGTGGCTAACACTTTGGAATTTAAATACTTTAAACCACAGGAATGATATATTCATAAAAACCTCGACTAAGACTAAGACTCTAGATATATTTCTTAAAATCAAAAGCGCGAACCCCGAATAGAAACGATCAACTACTATAGCTAATCCAAGTTTGTAGGCTATCTTAAATTCAAATTAAATTGTACTTGATATTTAACATAATTTTTGAATAAAATAAAGTGTGTAAAATAACATAACTAATAAAACAAACATAATGATAGCGATAACATATTATAAATTGACAAAATTAACTAAAATGCTATAACTCTAAATAAAAATCTAACTAAATATTCCTAAAAGTAAAATCTGCGTTTCTAACTTTATTTGAAAAAATACATTATTTTGATAATTCTATTAACGTTATTTGCTGCCTTATACGTTGAACACGATGGTAATGCGTAAATAGAAAATACGCACTTATGTGCTCCATTTGCCAAAGGAAGGGTCTCTAGAAGGCACAATGGACAATTTGTGTCCTCGGGTATATATATCATGTAATCATCATCTTATAAATTTGGCAATTTATTTTGGCTATCCTGGTTTCTCAACGGTTGCTTATTAGTTTCTTCTTCAACATCGGGGATATTTTTACCCATTGCACATTTTGTGGAATGAAGCAATGAAGCTCCCCGGAGTGAATTTATGTGCATTTCTAAAAATTCTTCAATATTGGTCGGCATTGTTGTTGATTTTAAAGTAACTGTTTTAAGTTTTTTGAAACTGGATTCCATTGCTGCAGAGCTGGCAGTGTCTTCTCCATACCCCAAAAAAGGTATCATAATACCTGACCATAATGGAAGATATTTCATGCATTTGACTAAACATGGTACTAGTGTCGGCAAATACATGGCGTTTATTCCAGTACCTTCTTGAATAAAGGATTTACTCTCCTCTAATACATCACTAGCCCATGTTTTAAATGGATTTTGTATTTTATGTTCTTCTACAGTATTTTCTTCTTCGATATTTTCTAAACTAGTTAATAGGTCTTCAAATTCATTATCAATTAAACCTTAAAATACAAATTATAAATGGTGTAATAATCACTTAAAAACAACTACCAATATACTTATAAAGCAAGCACATTAAGAAGAAAAGATGTTCACTAATTCAGAAATAATTAAATGCATGACACTAAGCAGCATAAAGTCATTGATACTATTACGGCATCCTACAAACTAGTAGGTATGTTTATGCTGTTGATGTATATATTTAATTTGAATTTCAGAATGATTAGCATTTAAGTGATAAGAGCTAAAAAATCGTTAATTAAATTTCCCATATTAATGTTCCAATATAGGTGTACAATATTATACTTGACCATTTCAGTACTTATTTTACTAAAATTGAAAAAAAAAAATGTTGTCTTTTATTTATTGATATATACACTCTGTTGAAGGTATTTACGAAGTTTTGAGATAGTCTGACTATTTTTGAGTGAGTTATAGAGTTGGGTCTTGTAGGACCCATTGGTACCCAATTATTATAACAAAACATAAATGCACGTTGCATTTTGAACAGTATACATGAGTTTTGGCCCCACAGCCTTCTTTTTTGCAACGTAGTTTTTTTTTGTCGTACATCGGAAAATGTCCAATTGAATCTTTTATTGTTTCTACGTGTGGTATCGATTCTTTTTCTTTTCTTTTTTTGTGGCGGTATAGTTGTCGGGCTTGAGCTTGAATATTAAGGGATTCTTATCACCTCGATGAGCAATGGGAGTCTAATGATTCCCATTGACTCAAAAAATAGAGACATAGAAATACAAATTATATAATTCCAAAGGGATTTAGAATGATTTTGAGAGAACGGTAGCTTTATACAAACTTAATAGACTTTGATTTAGAGCTGTGTATTCGATATTTCGGTTGTATTGACATTAATATTGTATATAGACTATATTATGGTAGGAGGTTGGTATTGAACCCAAAAAATAAATTTAAAAAGCTTGTTTTCTCCCTTATTTTATTTTAATGATTATTTATTATGGCGTAGTAAAACTAGGTTTCGATTTTAGTAAAGCAAAAAATAAATTTAATGCAACAAAAGAACTTAAAAAAAAAAAGGTATAATTAATTTCCTTATTAAAACGTAGAACTTAAATTTCCCAAAGATTAATATCAATTGCTCTGTTTTTTTTTTTAAAAAGATACCACAATACCTCTAAAACCCGTAACAATTTGTTGTAACTTAACTTTACTGTTTTGACAACCAAATAAGTAAATAATATAATAGAAAATGTTTTGTTATGGTTTAAAAAACAAGTAGTCTATATGATAGTTTTTATCGTAATTAATTTTTGTTTGTTTTTTTCAAAATGTTTTTGTTAATTATAACAATGAATATATATTAAAAAAAATCCACTCAGTTTCGGCGTCTTCATCATGTTTGTTGAATGAGACGTTGGATGGAAGTCGATGGCAATTGAATCGTAACCCGGGAACTGCTTGGCTCAGTTGGATGGCTGGCACTCCCTTCTCGGTCAGCCCGTTGGTCCGTTCTTCTCAGGATTTTATAGACTACCTCACACCTGACACCAATTTTGTCGTGATCATGGATTTGTAACGTCGCTACTTGACTAGCTTACCAAACTAGTCTAAGTGCTCGTCGATAAGGCTAAAATAGACGGCCCCTGACGGGAAACGGTTGGCTAGTCCGCTTTACGCCTAAGTAACCCTAAAGTCTCCTTTATAAATTTAATATATCGCCCGAGGAGCTTAACGGGCGGTCACACTAAAATAACGGTAGTCGACACTCAGGTTATGCAGGCTACAAAGTATTTATTAATAACTAAAGAAGCAGTGGTGAATCAATATACAAAATATGCAATATATATATACAGTCTGACCTGAATACTGGCTGGTGATGTTTGGATCAGACCGGAGTCGAGCGGTGCACACACAGAGATCACCGGTGATAACAGTAGGTGAATTAAGGTACACAAAAATAATAAAGAAGGCCGTATGGTATGCGTAGGCGCGTGATGGTAAATCTCGACTCCCGAGCATAACAATAGTATGCAACGCGAATCTCATCTCAGTGTGTCAGCGCTCCCTACCTAATTAGGTAATTAGTGATGTGTCAATAGGTTCGGGGCGCGAAGTAAAGGTCGGGTGAAATGTGACCGTTACAACTTGCCCCTCCCCCGTTGAGGTCCGACCTCGGACCTTGCCATACAAAACACAGGGTAGTCAACAAAAAGAAAATGTTGAACAAAGCTCCTGAAAACAAAGGTATGGGTAAGAGGGGAAGGCACACCTACAGCTTGGCGAACTTCTGGCTAGCTTCTGGTGTATTTCCTAACTTCTTGGCCTGATGAGTCCTTGAAGAAATCCCTCGGTTGAGTCTAGCCCATGGTCGTGTTCCCGTCACATAGGGCTAACTCGCCCTGTCGTCGCTTTGTTGATAAAGCTCGGGGCAAAAATCCTAAATCCATTGGTCTTCTCAAAGTTCCCCGCACTCATAGTGGCCTTTGTATAATATTATTAATTACATTCAAAAATGAAATTGAGATTAATTTATGTAATTATGGGTCACAACAGGTGTGAGTGTGCGTCCTACGAAAAATGGTGATAAAAACTAAAATGTCATGGAATCACATATTTATGCATTTAAGTTAACTTAATGGTCGTGGGGAAAAAGCTGCATAAAAAACCACGCCATATACAAATGTCCTTAAGTTAAAGAACGCACACATTAGGGGTGTTTTTAAATCGTGTGGGAGTCTTGAAAGTTAAAATTACAAGTCAAAAAAAATAAAAAAAATAGCCCAGTATCCAGGTCGTATTCGTTTTCTGTTTTTATCAGAATATTATATAAACATTATGCATGCGATACAAAAATACAGGATTGTTTCTTGACGTTAGCAGACTTGCGCCGTAGGTATCGCATGCGCCTATCATAATTACTCAAAACGGAAACTATACTATGTGCTTTATACAATAGAAATCAAAATAAAAGCATTAATAAGTACAAGCATTGTCATTAAAAGGACATTTTTAAAATATCATGCTGTGCCATGTACCGCTGCTTGGCTCTAAAACTCAAAACAAAATATATATATTTTATATGTATATGTACCATGCTAAACGTGTTATTACTATAATATTGTAAGGCAATATAATTTCATGCACAGAAATTGCCTTGGAGAAACCGCTATGTTATAATATACATAATATAAAAATCCTATAGATCTACAGACAATATACCAAATTATATAGCATGATAACAGACATATGGTATTCTCGTAATTAAAAACAATAATAAAAATAATCTTGACCTAGTTTCTTTTGTATTGTAGGTCGAATCATATGGGTCGCGCTTGAAATTTGGTTAATAAAGAAATACGACGCGTTTTCACCAAACAAAATAAAATAGTATATTACTATCAATAGACACTAATTTTATATAACAAATGGATAGTAAAAACAATTATTTAATTCTAGAGGGATTCCGAGACTTGTGAATATTAAGGAATTCCTTGCTCAAATCATAAAACAAGTCGCCCATGACTGATAATCTTACGTTAATTCCTCGACTTATCAGTTCCTCCCATATGACTTGGGCTCCAAAGGACGGCGCTATTCGGTCTCGACTCATCCCGATGGCGGGAATTGTCAACCACTTAAAATTATTGGCTACGAGGTAAGTAGCCAGTTGGCGCACTGTTTCCCTGTACCCCCCGTTTTAGTCGGTTTCCCATTAAACTTTTCCTTTGTTAATAGGGTGACAATTAACACGGCGCGCCTACGTTGAACACACAGACGACTGGAGATCCTATCGTGCACTGATGGCTTCCCAAAGCTCGCCGAAAAGAAACGGGCTATGCCTCGTGTCTGACGGCGGCATTCGTCAAAGTCCGACGACGCGCAGTGAGCTAATATTACGCCGGACCCGCGGAAGAAATCCATCAGTGGCGCATTTTCTAGACGAAGAAGGACTCCATCGAAAAGCAAATCTACACTGGTCATCGCTGCAATATAATTAAGAACTAGTTTTATCTTAGCTTTAAGTTACTTAAGTTAGATTAAGCCTAGACTATAACTAATAAGTATTGGGGTCAGTAGGTGTGTTTATAATGGACTATCTGCATAGTTAACCCTTCTTCTTCGTAAGCGCGGCTCTATGGCGTTATCGCCTGCTAAACAAAATTCCGTAACTGCGCCTAATTATTTGGATTAATCAATGTATAATAATGTACCCTAACAATGCTCCCACAAGATAGAACGCGTATTTGTGGTTCGTTATATTAGTATAAACGTTATCAAACTGCTCTGCCGAGTCTATCTGGGTGATCAAATCGTCCAATGATTTCGAAGTTTTCGTTAAATCAGTAAGATCGTTCGCGATAGGAATAAGATGAATCGGTTTCCTTAAAGTCGCGTTTTTAATTTGCTTTAGCTTCTCCGATACTTCGATTGTATTGTTTAAAAAGTCTAAAGTAGGAATAAAATCCGTATGTATATACCGTCTGCTATTTATTGCGATTGCCCTTAGAATGGTATGAGGGGTATGTACCTCACAATTATTTTTAATCTTCAACAAGCCTGATCCCACCAGTTATATAGTATACGTGTATGGGCTGCAAATTATTGTAATATCGATCGGGTTCAGCGCTAAATATAACCACGCGTTTCTACTCTGTAATTTAGTGAAAATTGGCAATGTGACAAAGTTATGTCTTATATCGCAAATCGCAGGAATTTCGGACCTTGTTAGGAAAAATAACGTTTCACACGTTTGTATCGGCCTACGTGGAAATTGTTGTGGATATAAACAGATATATGCGGTCCCTACATTTTTACACTTATTGTACGCGTCTAAAGTCATTGGTACAAATGTTTCCCTATTAATCCCTATGGCCAAAAATTCGATTGTCGGCTGTATGTAAGTCACCTGATTTTGTGATAGCTTACTCGGAAAAGGCGTGATATGAAAGATTTGGTAAATTTGTTTTTGGCAGATAGGTATTTCTATATTATAAATTAAGTTTTTTTCCGTGAAAGCTACCGATAAATCTGTCAGACTGACAAAATCTAAGATATTAAAACGTGAGCTAAGTGGTATAGGCAGTTGTTCATTTTCCGGTAGATCTTTTTCAATTGATCTAAGCTGTTCTACCAAAATACTAGTGTTGACTACGTTTGGGTGTATTTGACCCAGACGAGCAGTTGAAATTGCCGTAATTAAATCTCGCGATTCTAAATTAAATTCATTAATGATACTATTAAGATTCATTATATATTCCAAAACATTTTCTGATAATGTATAATCGTCCAAAGTATTTTTTAATTTATCTTGCTGGCCTTGTACTTCTACCAAAATATTACTTAACTTAACTGTATTATTATTTAATTTTTCGGCCAAAGATTTAATATTATTTAATCCGGATTGTAAAATTATTGTTTGTTTTTTCTGCAATTTCAACGCTGTCTTAGTACGCTGCGTATTGTTATTGATGTGATGATTTATTTCTACTAAATCATCTTCATCCAGAGTACCGAACATAAACCTACTAATAGTGCCTACCACGTTTATTAGCGCTCGTTTTTCCCTAAAATATAATAAATGATGTAAATCTTCGTAATACCTATCCATTTCGTACAATGAATGCGTCATTAAATTATTAAAATTGAAACAAGTCTTAGTTAAACGCGCAGCTTGATTTGAGCAGGTTTTTTCTAAGCTTTCTCGCATAATATTAATATCCCTATACTTTTGCTCATAATTCTTAATATCGATGAAAACTACCAACCTATATGAAGTTTTTATAAATTTTATATCGTGCAGATTTTCAAAATAGATTCCTGAACTATTAATTTGCCCTAACCCTAATACTACTAGGAGGGTGATAATGGAAATCAAAGATATTACTCGCGCCATTTTAATAGGACAACAAAGGGGCAAAGTATTAAAACGAAAATATTGAATAATCGTAAATGCCAAAAATTGATTTACTAATTTATCCGTGAAGTTTAATTTTTTCAAGTAATCCGTATATGGAACTATCGAGTTACTTGTAGTTTCGCGAAAACACCGATATGTAATACGGTAACGAAAGGAGTAAATGTCTTGAAATAAGGTCTGACTAAAATATTATTTAATAAATAATAAAATTGTTAACGACGCTAAGTTATGTAATTAAAATTTACAATAAGGTAAACGAATAAAATCAATAAAATAAAAGTTATTAAAGTTTAGATCCGTAAACACCGATCGTATAAAATTAAATGTATTTAAGCGCACAAAAGAAAAATAAAAAAATAAATTGAAGTTAAGTACGATGATTCTCGACGCGAAGTTCTGTTGATAAAAGTAGTGTAGTGAACAGGGCGATGAGAACGACTGATCGTGAGACGCTCCTGTATCTAGCGAAAACCACGGCTACTGGCTTACCGGTTAATAGAAGTGCTTACCAAGCATTTCATTGTCTTTTCCTATCAAACGCGTTGCTACTGCCTGGGAAAATTTCATTGTCCCTATCAAATTTCGCTTTGGTAATTTATTCGTTATGATTAAAAGAAAACAAATATTGTAGCGTAAATATAGTGTAAGAATTATTTTTATTTGATAAAGATAAAATTTTAACGGCTTTGTGCCGAACAAAATTAGGGAAGTGCTGAAAGTGAAAATAGAATAATATAAAATTATTAATTTATTAATTTTCCCTAGAGTTATATGGCTTGATTTGGTCTACATGGACTGGTGCATCCACCAGTTGGCCATGTTTTGGTAACTTAACTAAATAGCTGTAAGGGCCTAACTTCTTCATTACTTCATAGGGGCCTTCGTAGCGATTAGAGAACTTATTGTCACGTACAGGGACTTTTACCAAAATTTTTTCACCTACGTTATATGAAATATTATTACCCAAATTAGCTTTCTTCAAATCAGACCTTAACGCTGCATTTTTTATAATTTCTGGTAATGTTTTCCTAACATGCTTTATCTTATCTATTTCTGATATAATGTTTTCATCGGTGGGTGGTATAAGCGCGATATCGTAAATGCTTTTCGGGTTATACGCGTGCAATAAATAGTGCGGTGTATATTGCGTTATTTCATGCTTGGAAGTGTTATAAGCGAAAACTATATAAGGTAGATAGTCAACCCACTTATTATTTTCTTGTACGTACGGTGCTAACATGTCAATTAAAGTTTGGTTCTGTCTCTCTACTTGTCCTTGCGAAGTCGGTTTGAAAGGTATTCCGAATTTCTTATCAATATGTAGGGCTTCTAAAAGCTCAACCACTACTTTTGCAGAAAAATGTGTACCGTTGTCACTTCGAACGATTTTCATTGGGCCGTACTTTAAAATAAATTCTAATAGAAATTTAACTGTGGACCTAGCGTTTGCGTGCTGATAAGCTTTGGCTACACAATATTTAGATACGCGATCAGTAGCGACTAAAATGTATTTATTACCCCTTGAACTTTGTAACGGTCCTAAGTAATCCAAATAAATTTCTTGCATAACTTCCCCTTTATCCAACGGATAATGCCCTATCTTAGGTGGTTTAGGCTGTTTGTGGGGTTTTCGTTTTTGGCACGCGGAACAAGATAAAACATAATTTTTAATATCTTTGGGCATTTTAGGCCAAAAATATTTTGCTTTTATTTTAGCATAAGTCCTACTAAAACCTAAATGCGCGCTTAGGGGACTATCATGATTCTCTCTAATAATATCATTAATATATTTGCTAGGTAATGCCAATGTTAATTTATTAGAATTTGTAAATCCGACTTATAGTATAAAACGCTGTTATTCTTAAATAAATAATTCTTAGCTTTACTTAACCATTTTTGATCGCTTAAATCAGGGTTCCTAACGGCTGTTATAATATGCTGTAAATATGCATCATTAGCCTGATTAGATTCTATATTTATAGGTTGAACTAAATTAACATCTAAAATGTCGTCAAATTCATTATTATCTTCAAAACCTAATTTATCGTCGTAAGGATAACGTGAAAGATGTTCTGCATCCCTATTAAAAATGCCTTGCTTATATATAATATTAATGTCATAGCCCATTAATTTTGTTTTTAATCGCTTTACCACATCCGACTCTGTTTTTATCTTAAGTAAACCCGTTAAGTTCTTATGGTCAGTCCAGACCTCGACTTTTCTCCCGTGAACGTACTGGCGAAAAGTTGTAAAAGCAAAATGTAACGCTAAAACCTCAATTTCCATGGCGCTATAATTATGTTCTGACGCGCTTAACTTTTTTGAAGCATATGCCACAGGGTGTATTTCATTATCTGAATTCCTTTGGCTTAAGATAGTCCCTAGCCCTAACTTAGAACCATCTGAAATAATAATAGTTTGACAGCTTTCATCGAAATGCGCGAGAACCGGTTTGCTTGTCAATTTATCTTTAAGTTCCTGAAAGTCTAAGTCGTGCTCGTGTTTCCACGCTATAGGCGATTTTTTATTTTTAAAAGTTCCCTTAGTTAAGTCAGTTAATGGCTTAGCTATCTTACTATAGCTAACCACAAATCTAGCTGCTTAATTGTGCGCGGGGTGGGAAACTTTCTTATAGACTCTAGTCCTTCATCAGTCGGTCTGATACCCCTAGTGTCAATAATATTGCCTAAAATTTTTATTTCTTGATAGCCGAACTTACATTTGGAAGGCTTTAGTTTTAAATTATACTTTAAGAAGCGCTCTAAAGTTAATTCTAACGAAATCAAATGGTCATCAAAAGTTTTTCCGTAGGCGACGGTGTCGTCGATATAATTCACTACATGCTTATACATTAAACCTGCTAGTATTCTACACGCCGTGCCTTGATAGATTTCTACTACATTACATATTCACATTGGTAAAACGCGAAAAGCATAATGGCCCGTTGCTGTCGAATATGCGGTAAAAGCTCGCGAGTTTTCGGCCAACGGTATCTTATAATAACCTGCGTTTGCGTCCATACGTGAAAAGTATTGGTTTCCGCCTAATGTATCGTAAATATTTTGAGTTAGCGGCACTGGAAAACTTTCCTTATAAATAATAGAATTAAGTTGCCTATAGTCTAAAACCATTCGATATTCTCGCGGGATTGACGCATGCTTATTACCTTGGGGCATATTTTTACCTACTAAAAATACAGGATTAGAATATGAACTATTTGATTTTTCAATAATACCGGCTTTTAGTAATTCCTGTGTCTGTCTTTCAACTTCATCTCTTTCGACGCGGCTTAACTTAAAATTAGGGATGTTAATTATCCTATCACTTGATAATTTAAATTCCACGGGTTTGATTCCCACTTCCCCTAAATCATACTTAGATTTAGAAAAAAATGTGCTATATTTGGTTAAAAGGTCATGCATTTTTTTATATTGGAAATCGGATAGCGCCGGGTTGATATCAAATTCTATGTTGGGAACACTTTCATCGCGTGGGGCCCGTTCGCGGAATTTATTACTGACCGTTAGCGCCTGCTCTGTGACGCGCGCGTCCCGAGTACAATCGTCGTGTCGAATTTCGTCTGGACCGTTACCATTTACAATATTGTTCTCACAAGTGTAGTCATGGTTTTTAATTCGTTGTTTTAATATTTGCTTTCTGACGGTTAAATCATCGTAATCATTTATTATAGTTATTGTTTGAAATTCATTAATTTTATTAGCGTCGGGTTTGAACATAAGAGGTGTCCAATGACGGTGTGAGAACAATATCATAACGTAATTGCGATTTGGTTTTGAAAAGGCAATGGTACCTTCTTCATATGCCCTATCGGATTTCGATATAACAATCAAGTTATAGTTAAAAAAATCGGCTACTGCAGCGAGATCTTCTGCTTCCAACCACACGGCAGTTTTTTCAAACTGTATTTCCAATAATTCCATAATATCATGAGAACTAACTTCTACATACTGCTCATTTAATACGCTAATGAGTGCATTGACTCCACAATAACCGTCGCGAGGGATTTGCGCTAATACACAGGCTGATGTTGCCATTTATTGTATTCTTTCCCTGTCATCGAAATTTGAATTGTTCATCTCATTTACAACGGTGTTAACTGTATTGTCATTACCGCTAAGAAAATTTATTTGTATTTTTTCATTATTAACATCAAGTTCTATTTTAGAATCAGTGAAATTAATAATTCCCTTAAATTTATTTAAAAAGTCCACCCCTAAAAGACTGTTACAATTAAAATTTTGAACGACCGCGCATTGTATTTTTACAAGTATATCGTTGAAATATACTTCTATGATTGTTCTACCAATCAATTGTAATTTTTCTCCATTAGCAGCATATATTTGTGTCGCGCCATAGGATTTAATTACTTGTTCTTTTGGAAGTATCTTATCACTAACAACACTGACGCTCGCTCCACTGTCCAAAACAAACTTATATAATACATTATTTAGACTGCCTATTATTACTGGGTCTTTCCCTATATAATTTACATCATTAAATGTACAACTACTTATGCGCTCAATTTGGGGGGGGGGGGTTATCTAAAGTTGCTTGATTTACATTAAAGTCAGGTTTTTGAGAATGTTTAGTATCAAAACTCGACCTAGCTTTCGGGTTTTGACCCATTAGTTTTTTGCATTGCTTTGCTGATCGCCCGAGTTATTATCTCTATCGTCTCTCCTGTCATTGTTCTTAAAACGCGCGTTATAGTTTTTTGAATTGCGCCTATCAAAGTCTTCCTCATGACTATCCGAAAAATTTCTGTTTCTACCCCTATCGTCTCCATTATCGCGTCTTGTATTCCTATAATTTTCGTTGTTATTACTACGATTATTATAATTTCTACCGCCGTTGTTACCGCTAGATCTGTTATTGTTACCATTGTTATTATTATTGTAATTACGATTCCGATTATTATAACCGTTATCGTCATCTCTAGGCCTGTTACTGTTATCTGAATTATTATTATTGTTAAAATTACGGTTCCTAAAATTATTACCATTGTATCTGTTGTTATTGTTGTAATTCCTGTCTCTGGAAATGTTATCGCTAGACCTATTATAATTGTTATAATTACGGTCCCTATTGTTACTATTATTATTAGGATTGCCCCTAAAGTTACCAGTATTATTAGAACTACCCCTAAAATTACCATTATTTCTAAATGGTCTGTTGTTTATGCTTGCTTTGACCCTCTCAAGCTCTTCCTTCAACTGTCTTACCTCATCACTGCTATTGCTTTCTCTGCCGACCCTGAGTTTCTCAATCTCTTTCCTTAGAATTTCAATTTCGCTTTCATTATTATTTATTGCTACCATGTCCGCTTCGTATGTCCTAATATTCGCTGTTATCTTGTCGACCGTAGAGTTATCCATTGCATATATTCTCCAATAAACTTCCTGAGGTAATCCTTTCATAATTATCTTACTGATAACTTTCTGGCTCATATTTTCATCCACTCGCTTACACTCTCCCAGCACTCTCAAAATATAACTCTGTAATGTTTCCTCTGGCCGTTTTTTTCCTCCTATTTAGGTTCTCTCTCAAAAGCGCGCGTTGTTCCTCGGAATCATAGTAATCCGCGAACACCTTTTTTAAAATTGACCAAGTAAGGCTCCCAGTTTCACTCTCTATCTTCTCAAATAAAATGTTCGCCTCTTCCCTAAGAAACAGTGGGAACATGATTAATTTTTGGCTGTCATCCCATATATTTGCGGCCGAGATTCTTTCGAAATCCTTAAAATACTCGTTAACATCTTTGGTCATCCGACCGGAGAAACTTTGCGGTGTAATACTCATTTTTACTTTTGGTGCGCCGCTTATGAATCGTCCTGCCTCAGGACTTCTTTTATTACTTTCGGAAAATGTAGACGCTTCCGCTGATGTAGATGGCTTATCGTGTCTGTCTTAATATCAGAAGGGATTACAGTATTATCTAAGTCGTCAGACGATGTGGTACTATCAGAAGTGTCAGGTATGTAACTATGGGGTTTAGCTTCCAAAACCTTATCTAGATTATCACTATCACTGTCCTCGTCTGAATTATGCGCGTCTACCAAAGGATTTTGCTTAAATGTCTCCCTTAACCTATTTTTTAAGACCCCTATTAGAGAAGATACTGGCGCTTCTTCTCCTAATTGCGCTAATATATTGATAAGATCGTTTTTCGTACAGTACAGATACAAATAACCCTTCTTATCTTGTTTCAGTAAACTAATTTTTTCAGCTAATAACCTATTATGAAATTGTGATAAAGTGTACTTTGTAGTACTAACGGCTTTTAACACAACAAACTTGTCGTATTTATGAATAGGCACACTAACAAATGGAGTTTTAATATTTCTACAAACTTGTAACGCTTCTAGAGTATTAATTTGTTTTGCCTGTTTAAAATGCTCAACTAAGTCTGATGCCGATATGTCTTGGACATCAACGTTGCGATCAAAACCTAATATCCCCCACTATCGCGAGTTTATACGAATCGTTTGATTATTTTCAACCCTTTTAATATAATAATTATACAGCGTCATATGTTACATATTAATCAAAATAATAAAAATGTATATTAAAAATAAAATCGTAAATTGTATTTAAGTATGTTACTTAATGTCCTATATGTCTAATAATTTTATTATAAAATATTTACTGTATTATGTATACAATGACATGAATTTAATAATTAATTTGCTGTATAATATGTCGCCTTATGATTTTTTAATTCTCTAAAGCAATTTGTACCTTAAATTACAAACCTCTACACAACCTGAGGGTAATACGTATATATTTAGTGTAGTTGTTTGGGGATCGTGTCCGTAGTCTCAAAAAATAGGCTCTCCCCTAGGGTAAAAATAAAACTAACGGAAAACGGCGCCTCCACCAAATTGTAACGTCGCTACTTGACTAGCTTACCAAACTAGTCTAAGTGCTCGTCGATAAGGCTAAAATAGACGGCCCCTGACGGGAAACGGTTGGCTAGTCCGCTTTACGCCTAAGTAACCCTAAAGTCTCCTTTATAAATTTAATATATCGCCCGAGGAGCTTAACGGGCGGTCACACTAAAATAACGGTAGTCGACACTCAGGTTATGCAGGCTACAAAGTATTTATTAATAACTAAAGAAGCAGTGGTGAATCAATATACAAAATATGCAATATATATATACAGTCTGACCTGAATACTGGCTGGTGATGTTTGGATCAGACCGGAGTCGAGCGGTGCACACACAGAGATCACCGGTGATGTCAGTAGGCGAATTAAGGTACACAACTCCGACTAATTAATAATAATTTCCTGTTCCGGCTACACGGGCCAAGCCGTGTGCTATGTGCTGGGTCAGCACTAACATGGCGCGTGTAGGGGTTCATACATAACAAGAGTTCTTAATATAACAAAAGTGAAACTGATAATGGCTGTCTGGCGGTGTCCGGGTGGGCAACTGTCTGGGGGAAAAAACGGCCACCTGCACCTCTCTCTGGGGCCAACTTGTTTGGTAGCGTTAGGTTGGCAGCCAGCTCTAAGCCCAAAAATGCCAAATTTAAACCGTCTAAGCCTAGATTGGCGGGAACAACGGACGTTAAACGTAAGAGAGAGAGAGATAATCAGAGGAGCTAGAATGAATTATAATGGGATATTTAGAGTTGTGTACAAATTTGTAATTTTTATAGAACCTCTTACTAGTCTACAAAGGTTGTCAAATAACTTGACATGCTGTGGGATAACACTTTTAAGTAATCCTATGTACTTATTAAGAGGGCGTCACACCACTTTTTTCGGCGCGTAAAACTTTGCCAAGTCAAGAGTCAAGACACTCTAATGAAGAACTGAGCTGGTTAAGCTTAAAAGTACATCTGTACAAAATTGAACATCAAGGCCTTATTTAACTTTTGACATAGGCGATTTTTGATAAAATATTTTTTAGCAAAGATTAGCTTTCAAACTAAAAACTTTATACTATATAGTGTATAATTTTTATAAATCTATATTTACTTACAAAAGCTCATTTTGTCTGACGCATAATTTAAATGATTATGAACAGATGGGTTGGTGCCACTGCATAGTCAGACCTAACTCTAAGAACAATTATTACAATTTGTTTTTTAAAATTTTTTAATAAACACACAATCTGTTCCAAATAGGTACAATAAGAGTATTAGCTAAAATAATAGCATGACATGAAAAGAACATGATAAAAGAAGCCACCCGTTGATGACACTTTTAAGTGATTATTTTTTTATTTTTTTGTTCAGTTCAGTTAATAGGTCTCTACACCATTTGCGCTTTAAGCCTCTCGGAGGATTACCAGAAATAGCATTTGTTGAAAGACCTTTTATTAGGGGGATTGAGTGAGTAGCTAGTCGAGTGTGGAATCTTTTATAATATGTTATTGCTTCTTCTTTTACTGTTTTAATTTTTAGATCAGTATGGAGGGTATAATTTGATACGTATGGAGGGGAGTTGGTTAATTTTCTTAAAGTAATATTTTGAAATGCCTGAATTTGATTTAAATTTGATTTCCCCATAGTTGGAGACCATAGGTCCAAATAGGTTTAATAAGAGATTTATACATTAGTAGTTTCATATTTAAGTTAGTATGTTTGTTATTATATAGTAAAGTTTTAAGCATACGGATTCGAAGGTTTAATTGAAGTCTTTTTGCACGAGTATGATGGGCCCAGGTAAGTCGGCAGTCTAAGGTTAAACCAAGATATTTTACAGACGAATATGATGGAATTTGAGTACCATAGAGAGTAACACTTGGACACTGTCCAAAGCTTAAGAGTAAAAGTTGTGTGAATCGATTTTGCTTGATTGACCTTAAACCTCCAATTCTTATACCAAACTTCCATTAATGAAATGTGATTTTGTAAGTTATACGATGCCAATAATGGGATCTTTGTTGGTTGATATAATTACTTAATCGTCTGTCCAGTCATCATTTGCTGAGCTGTTGTTTGCATTCGATTGAGACGATGAATTGTGTATACTTTTATCAATAAATTTGATAGGCGTAACATCCAGGGCCGGATTTAGACTTTTGGATGCCCAGAGCAAATCTTTTTTGAGGCCCCTAACAGTAAAATAATAAAAAATACTCATTATCTAAGTAGTTCAGGATAAAAATTTTAAAATTTCCGAACTTGCACGTTGTAATTATCTACCTAAAACGTGTTTATTTCAAGTTTGAAATACCGCTGTTCATGTAACACATTTCAAAATTAATTTAAAGATAGCAATATTACAATAAATTTATTAAACCTTCATAATTTGAAGAGTAAAAATAAATATAATAATCTTAACATTTAATTTAATAAAATTTTGAAATTCAACCTTCATAGCAGCTACATTAATTATAAATTATAATAAAAGTTTAATTAAATTTAATACTTTAAAATTTGTATTTGCAGTCTCTGACAACAATCTCTGATTTATTGAAGTTGACAGTTGGTCAATGACAGGTAGAAAACAACCTATTTTTTATTTTTTCCGAAGGATTAAGTTTGACACCTGATGAACTTTTGTAACCTAAACGATTTAATCCAACATTATGTTTAAAGTTTCGTTTTCTAACATTATAATCAACAGAGTCTGATATAACTTTGCCTTTTTCTTCATACACTGGAAACAAATCACGTTGAGCATCAATAAAACACTTTAAAGACTTGACACATGCAACAGCATTATTGAGGTCTAATGTAGGAGCTTGAAGGATTTTATTAGTGGCATTAAACCGATCTAGAATTTCGTGCCAAAATATACAATATACACCTGTTTCAAGTTGACACATTTTTTTTTAAGAATAGGTCGACATCGTTGTGTGAGCGTCGAGTCCAAAAGGCCCTTTCTCGAACCCTTTGGTGTGCTCGAAGCGCTAATATGCTTTGAGCTAAACGGCCACGGCATCGTTTACCGTTATTTGTATTTTATTATTATGTTTTATTTTATTTTACTCTTTCTCCAAAAATGAAATATTTAATTAAATAATAAAAAAAAAACAAAAAAACAGCAAGGAAATTAATTCCTAACTGTTGAAATGTAATTAATATTCTAAGATAGTTTTAATGTGATTAGTTTAGTATGTCGAGGAAGACACTATTGTATGTGAAATCTTAGAAAGTATTTTGTATGAATTGATTTAACCTAGATTTATGATATAAATACCTTTGTATGTGGACAAGGGGACACACTCGTTCCACAGCTACTATTTTGTTAATGTGCTTGTTACTTCTGACTTATACATATATCTATATTGTATTGTTATTATTGGTTTAACTTGTGTCTATAATATTAACTCTATTATTACTCAAAGTGTTTGTTTGTTATTTCTTTTGTGTTCCACTACAATTAATCTCAACAGGTTATTGGCCCAGACCAAGATACTCAAAAGTCAAACATCGAATACTGACCAATACATACTTACTGACTAAAGGTAATATTTCTTGGTACAGACAATTGTACAGTTCGATCGACGTCATGGAAGATTCGGTCAAGATTACTAAGTTGTCCAGTGCAGAAGGATGGCTGTTATGGAAATTCCAAATAAGGGTCATTGTGAACAGTTTTGACCTGGAAGGAATACTTAGCGGAGAAATACCAAAACCAAGGTTAGTCAAAACATCCACTGAAACAGAAGAACAAGCACGGGCGAGGTGTGCTAATGAAATATCTGCATGGCGAAGGGCAGACGGAAAATGCCAAAAGATAATTGTAACGTCAGTGGATGATGGACCGTTACAATGTTTAATTAATTGTCAAACCGCCAATGAAATGTGGAATAAGTTGCTGAGTGTCTACGAGCAAAAAACAGAGGCAAGTGTACATTTACTACAAAATAAATTTTTTAGTTACAGTAAAAGTTCCTCTGATGATATATCGACCCACATAAGTAAACTTCAAAATTTACGGAACCAACTCAACTCACTAGGAGAAAATATCTCGGAAGGGATGTTAATAACCAAAATTTTAATGACTCTACCATCGACTTACAAACATTTTTACAGCGCTTGGG
The DNA here is from genome assembly GCF_023614345.1 of Adelges cooleyi. NCBI lineage: Eukaryota > Metazoa > Arthropoda > Insecta > Hemiptera > Adelgidae > Adelges > Adelges cooleyi. The sequence goes on from NW_026095763.1 coordinate 407,328, forward strand.
ATAGTGTTCCTGAGGCGAGTAAAAATCTAAATGTTCTAACATCTAGGTTACTTATAGAAGAATCCAGAATGCAACAGGTTAGTTCAGGGGTTGAAGCAGAAGAAAATAATGCTTTGACTGCCAGAAAGTTTCAAAAGAAATTTTCTAAGAAGCCGAGTGGTGAGAAGTCAGTTGAACAAAAATTCAGTAAACAAAATACTGGTACTAAAAAGGTAGGTCCCTGTTTTTATTGTCAAAAACCAGGTCATTTTAAAAGGGACTGCAGAAAGTACAAAAAGGATCAAGAGGGTGCGAAATCCGATTCTTCAAATTCAAGTTCAACAGGGCAAGCCTTCTATAGTGAATTATTATTCACGGAAAAAGAAGAGGATCAATGGTTTCTCGACAGTGGAGCAACTGACCATATGACAGGACATATGGAATGGTTTTGTGAGTACAAACAATTTGATTCACCAGCAAAAGTAACAATCGGGGATGGATCAGTTTTGTTGGCAAAAGGTTCTGGGAGAATTAATATATCTTGTCAAGTTAAAAACAAAACGTACAAAAATTATTTATCAAATGTGTTGTATGTAAAAGACTTAAAGTTTAATTTATTTAGTTGTGGTGCAGCACTAGATAAGGGATTAATAATGAAGTCTGACAGTAAAATGTGCGTTTTCTTGAAGAATAACAAAGTTGTTTGCGAAGGTAAACGCAACAACGGTTTATATCATTTAAAAATAAAAGTATTGCAGGTTTCTACAGACGTGACATTGACGGGCAATACAAATGATTCAATTAAAAATATTGAAGCGAATGCAACAGCAGTAATGGCTGATTCAATACGTGTTTGGCATAAAAGATTAGCTCATCAAAATATCGGGTATGTAAGAACGTGTTTGTTAAAACATAATATACAGGTACCAGACAAAGACGACACTTTTCAATGCGATGACTGTATAATTGGCAAACAATCGAGAAAGTCATTTAAAACCAGGACAAATATTTCACAAAATATAGGTGATTTAATTTATGCAGACCTGTGCGGGCCGATCCAAAAGAAATCGAAAGGCGGGTCAAGGTATTTTCTACTATGTAAAGACGATTACTGTAGATTTCGTACGGTATATTTTTTGAAACATAAAAGTGAAGTGAAAAATAAACTTAAGTTATTTATAAAAAGTTTTAAAACAGGTTCAGGTTTTAAGATAAAGGCGATTCAGACAGATAATGGTACTGAATTTTTAAATGATGATGTAACTAGAATATTTCAGACATTTGGGATACAACATCGGAAGACTCAAATTTACTCTTCTCCTCAAAATGGAAAAATCGAGAGAGAAAACAGAACAATTATGGATTCTGCTAGAACAATGATTCATGCTAATAAAATGGATTTATCATTTTGGGCTGAAGCAGTTAATACGGCAGTATACACGATAAATCTAACTGGTAAAAGTTCTGTGGAAGGTAAGTGTCCATATGACTTATTTTATAATAAAATGCCAGATATAAAACATCTGAGAGTATTTGGGACAAAAGTGTACACACATATTCCCAAAGAGAAACGTCAAAAATTGGATCCTAGAAGTGAATCAGGTATTTTCGTAGGGTACTCAATTGACAAGAAAGGATATCGTGTATATTTAGAACAAAAACGAATTATAATTGATTCTAGGGATGTCATATTTAAAAACGAATGTCACAATACTGTTGATGTATCATTATATGAAAGTGATTTAGATATTCAACACGATACTTCACAACGACCAGTAGCGGACGAGTCAGAACGTGAAGAATCACGTTACGACTTACGTGACCGGGGTCAACTACGAAAACCTGACAGATACGCCGCATGTACAGCGAAAGGTATGGAACCAATAAATTATTATGATGCGATCAATGGTGAAAACAGTCATGAATGGACAGAAGCCATGAATGACGAGTTAAATTCACTAGCTGTGAATAATACTTGGCAGTTAGTAGACAGACCGACAGACAAAAATATTTTAAATAATTCTTGGGTATACAAAGTTAAATATGCGAGCAACGGAGATGTTGAACGTTATAAAGCTAGGCTAGTAATAAATGGATCGAGACAGCAATACGGTATAGATTATAATGAGACATTCTCACCTGTAGTTCGTTTTGAGTCTATTAGGGCACTTTTAGCAGTTGCAGCCAAAGAAAAATTGAAATTAAAACAATTTGACATAAAGACAGCATTTTTGAATGGGGTTCTTGAGGAACTAATTTACATGTCTCAACCAGTGGGGTATGATGATAAATCAGGCCGAGTATGTAAATTAAACAAGAGTCTTTATGGATTGAAACAAAGTTCACGATGTTGGAATCAAAAATTTACAGAATTTTTATTGCGCTTTAATCTAACACAAAGCACAGCAGACCCTTGTGTATTTATAAATCATGACGGTAATGATAAGATAATATTGGGTATATATGTAGATGACGGATTAGTTATGTCAAATAGTTCATCTAAAATTCAATCTTTATTATCAACTTTACAACAGGAATTTGAGGTCAAAAGTAATGATTTAGATTATTTTCTTGGGATACAAATAAGAAAATTGAACGATGGATCGTTAATAATTCATCAATCAAATTATGCTTTTAACATAGTTAGACGTTTTAATATGCAAGACGCAAAAGAGTTGGCGATTCCATTCGACAGGGCAACGGCATTAGAAACAGAATCAAAACCAATTGGTAAGGATGTGCCATATCGACAAGCGGTCGGATGTTTATTATTCTTATCACAAGTAACCAGACCGGACTTGAGTTATGCTGTCAGCTACGTGAGTAGATATTTATCCAATCCAACGGTAGCTCACTGGATTATAGTAAAACGAATTATTCGTTACATAAACAAAACGATTGATTTTGGATTGTACTATAAAACTGAAAATAACTCAGATTTTAGTGTCTATACAGATGCAGATTTTGCTGGAGATGTCCAGACAAGAAGGTCAACGTCAGGCAACCTTTTTATGCTAGGTTCTTCTACAATAGCATGGCAATCTCAAAGGCAATCAACAGTAAGTTTAAGTTCATGTGAGGCTGAATACATTTCTGCGGCAGAATCAGTAAAAGGGATCATTTGGTTTAAACGTTTATTACAGGAAATCACTAATAATGAATGTATTCAACCAATATTATATATAGATAATCAAAGTGCTATTCGTTTAGTTAAGAATGCAGAGTTTCACAAACGAACTAAACATATTGATGTCAGACATCACTTCATTCGTGAGAAGTATGAAGATGGAGTGTTTCAACTTCAATACAAGGAGACAAAGGATCAGTTGGCAGATATCTTCACCAAACCATTGCCAAAGGAACGATTCGAGATGATCAGATCAGCTATGAATATCCACAACTGGTTTCAAGTGTGTTGGGACAATAGTTAATTAAGGAAAATATTAATTAAGGGAGAGTGTTGAAATGTAATTAATATTCTAAGATAGTTTTAATGTGATTAGTTTAGTATGTCGAGGAAGACACTATTGTATGTGAAATCTTAGAAAGTATTTTGTATGAATTGATTTAACCTAGATTTATGATATAAATACCTTTGTATGTGGACAAGGGGACACACTCGTTCCACAGCTACTATTTTGTTAATGTGCTTGTTACTTCTGACTTATACATATATCTATATTGTATTGTTATTATTGGTTTAACTTGTGTCTATAATATTAACTCTATTATTACTCAAAGTGTTTGTTTGTTATTTCTTTTGTGTTCCACTACAATTAATCTCAACACTAACGCATATGACACGCGTTGTAAACACGGCCTAGTTCCACGGCCTACTTCCCGCGCGCCGCTGAAATTCTGCGGCCTACAGTCAAATATGTAATTCGACGCCGCGACGGCGCGTGCCGGCTCAGCACTAAATTAAGAAGCCCAGTTAAACAAAAGCTTTATCACTTACGGTTTACCGACTTGGCTTTTCGTGTTCCTCGGAAGGAACTTTATCCGTGCTTCTTCGAATCGCGGTTCTGCGACCACCCAGGGCCCCAGAGTAATTAAAGTTTGACTTTGGGCCCGTCCACCGTCTGTGTCGACAACTCTTGCATTAACGCCCGTGATAATATATTATAACACTATTATTACATACACGCTATTTTACAATTTGAACAAACTTTAAACACGCGTAGGAAGTTCGATTTTGGGCTCAGCGACCAGCGAGACCCCGCGTTCGAACCGTTGGGCCGAGCCTAAATTTTTGACCCGTAAAGCACAAAAAACGGGCACTGCAGTTTTCTAATGTACTCACTTATCGCGGAGCGTACACACATGACGGCTGCTCACACACGACTCGATAAAAAAAAAATCCCTTAGGCCAAAAAAATTTTAAACTGCAAAATTAAAATAAAAAAATTAATTATAAATAGCAATAATATATTCATGATCATATTAACACATATTTTATGATAAAATACATGTTACTTTCTTATTAATGTGTTCCCTATAATTATTAAATTTTTATAAATTTAAATAAAATTATACTTTTTTATTTAATAAATAATACTTAATTTAATGAGAAAAAATTATGATTTCGCGTTAATAAATATTTAAAGAATTGACAGCGAATTCGTCTAGAAACCATCATCTCGTAATGGCAGCGTTAGCCTTCAAGGCCTACTAAGCTTGCATGATTGTGATATCATATTAAATATATTTTTTTTAGACCAGTTTTTAAAGAAGCTGGTTTCATGGACATAGCAATACGTGGGTTTACTACATTCCGCCCCCATAAGATAAACGTCCCTGGTGTAAGTTAGAAATTGGTTTTTAGTTATTATAGAAATGGAATGCTCAGACCTATCAATATGGGTTGACAACAAGTACGTCGGACACTATATCAAAAGGGGCCGTCGCTTGATGTTGAACTAGCGGCTGTGGAGAGCCCTCTTCTTCTTGTGACCGGCACTTGGAAAGTATGTACCTTGTATGAAATCCACAATGCCCGCTACGAGTAGCGCCACCGCGATGACGTATAGTAGGACATCATGCCGTTTTTGTACCATCGTTAAAACAGCGACTTCCCGTTGCTGTCTTATATCAGCTTACAATTTCTTACTGGATATGGCCATGTAGGTCCGACATCTGGATTGTTCTTAAATGTTTCGATTCTAGAATAGTAGTTTCCATGTTGCTTGTTTGATAAGTTCCTCATTTCTTTTAGAATAGACCTTGAAACATAATCTTTATAGTTTTCTGGTGATTCTATTTTGCTTGGTATGAGAATATCATGTGTGGCGAAAGCCCTGCATTAAATTTTTATTAAAATCCTCCCAAAAACCAACTCATACGGCGTAAAAAGTGTAGATGTGTGTACAGTGGTGTTGTAGCAAAAAGTAGCGTAACATAAAAAATTATCCCTGTTCCGTTCTTTATCTACAAAGCTTCTTAGGTAGTAAAAGCTTGGGCAACAGTCTCCGCGTCTGTAGAGCTCAGAGCAACGGCTAACGCATAACGTGTGAGTTCATCTTGCAGCGTCAAAATAAAAAGGTGCCCTGCTAGTGTCTTTGGCATCGGGCCCACGATATCCAAACAAAAACGTTCAAAAGGTTTGGTCATTGTGGGTTGTTTTGTCTTACAGTTGGATTTGGATTTTTGGTATATTTCTCAATTTTTGATATGGTTCTTCACGTCGTTCTTGAGATTCTTCCATTGATAATGTAATTTCATTCTTTTCACCGTTCTTGAAAGATCCGCATGTCCTACCAGCGGTGTATTATGATAATCGTAAATTATTACTGGTTTTTCTTCTGTAGTGAAACTTTGTTCCTTATAAATTTTAACTGTTATCTTGGAAACATAGCGGAACATGGTGCGTACCCACTCATACCGTGTTAAAATTGTAAGGCTAGATAACCGAATTGTTGAAAATCGTGTCAACTTATTATTTCGACAGTACAACAATAAGTCATTTAAAACACTGAAAATACCTTCTGCCGTTAGAGGACTAAGGTATGTTTCTTTTAATCAACTAAACATGATTGAACGATTTTCATTTGTTACTGTAATGAATTTTTCGTTCCCGTCAAAATTAAGTTCATCTGTTATGTCGTGTTTTTGGATTATATCACGTATTGCAGGATGAGAAATTACTACTACTACATACTACTCGATCAGTTTTCGCCAGCCACCTCTGATTGCAAATCAACGTGATCGTCGGTGGTTAACGAAAAAAAAAATCAAAACGTTTAAGTAATGGCCGATATGCATCTCTCGCTGTTGCGTCAGTCTGTTCTCTAATATAAGATTGACCCACAGCCGGTGTCCCGAGTCTTTTCACAATATGTATAAGTATTCGCAATATGTATTGTCGACGCTCACAACGAAGTCCGTCCCTAGCTGTGTACCGGTCCTATCTATTTTGCGACAAACCCGGCGTTCAACCCGTTCGCGGCGTTGGATAAGGGATGCGCACGATAGTATACCCAGTCCTTGAGCTTAAAGCGGGATGCATAGTCCGGGTTTCTCGAAGGGAGAGTGGTGGTTTAACCGGGTATCGTACATCCGATCCAATCCCCGGGTGCTTTGGCTTTCCTGCTCATTACTAGGACGGACGGAGGAAAACCTGTGCTTTCGTTCCGTCGATTGCGCAGTTCGAACCAAATAGCTAGCAGCTGGAAATCCCACGAACGGTGACTTTTATCCCGGAGAAGTAACCGTAAGCCTTTTTTTAAACTCAATTGAACTTAATTATTTAACTATAATTATTATACATTATAAATTACTTACATTAGTGTACAATGCTTGAAAATTAAATTCAGATTTTTCGCCAGATATTTTGTTTTGAAGCAACCGTAAATAAGTCACTTTTTTTTTCATTAAGACATCTTGATACATCAGAACAAGTTCCTGAAGTAACTCAACATCTTCATTTATGAAGCATTTTGATTTTGTAATAGCTGCTTTCTTTTCTTTCGTTCGCTTGTTTCCTAGGAAGTTTTTTGCAAGCTTCACTTGCAAATAAATGTGCAGAATGACAAAACACATTTCATAATAAATATACCCGGAAATTAGTCATTAAAACGAGGAGGCACAGTGTTTAAAGCTCCCATCATGACGTTGCAGCCATCTGATGCGAATCCAATAATATTAGCATGAATATTAAAATTAGAAAATAGTTCCATCAACAAGTCATACAATCGTTTTGCCGTAGCTCTATGAACATTTTCTGTGTTGACAGGATGAAAATCCCAAAATTTGCTCTCAACTTGCTCGGTTTTTTTTATTAAAAACATAATTATGTAAACAATAATACTACCATTAAATTATATTAAATACACCTATAGATAGGCAATATTAATTCAAGGACCACTATATTATTTTCGGATTTAGGAGTTAAAAGTTTAATCATAATAGTTATGCTAATAGTTTTAACTTTAAAATCTGAAAAACGTCCTTTGATTAACCTATCTATAGGTTTTATATTTTAAAGTGTAATTTACTACATTGGGATTTTTGTTCACAGATATTACAAGTTTATCCAAAATTATATTTACCTTACAACCACACAAGATGTTTTAACAGAGCCAATATCTGTGGATTCGTCAGTCAATACACAAAATTTATTATTTTTTAACAATTCTCCTCTTTTGCAGACATACCAATTACTTTTTTGACTATATCAGTGGTTTTTGTTCTTTTCATAAAAAATGTTTCACTTATAATTATAAAATATAAATGTACAATATTAAACCTTTAACTATTTCCGAATCAGGAAAGCAATTTTTTAATAATACCGGCAAATGATCGGCTGCTAAAAAAGATACATTATGCTCAGACATAAATGCTGATAATTTTATTTCAGCTCTTTGAACTTTAAGTTTTTAATTCAGTTTTCTTATCAGTCAGAACAAATGGCGATATTGGTTATTGTTTTATTGTATCAGCAGCTTCCATATGCTTATGTTTTAATCATTTTGCATGAGTTTTTAAATTAGTTAATTTGGCTACCATAGTAGTTCTACGATATTTACAAGCAGCTTTATAAAGATCTTTGTCTGGCATTAACTAATTTTTCAATTATGGTAAAGAACACCATTCATGGCAAAATTTTTGTTGTGAAGTGTTCTTTTTTTTTACGTCTGGTCCTCCAATGTCGACCGGGTTGTCTTCAAAGTCACTCATTTTATATAATAATTAGGTATTTTATTTAAGGTACTAAGGTAATAAAATGAGGAAGTAACAAATACTATACATTACAATACGGGACGGATATTAACATTCTGCACACGAAATAAAATCTACTGATCAATATGGCCCTCTGATTGGCCGAACGAAATTGTTAATAACGATTTTCTATATTATCCATAGACTTTTGGAGGTTACGGCCACATGGTCGGCCAAACCACCAATGATACAATGAGCTAAACAATAGTTGCGTAGTAAAAAGAGTTTATATTATATAGCGCATTGCACAATGGACAAGGTCCAAAAATAAATAATTATTATATTACACATGTAAAAATATGTAACAAATGATGGTCGCATCAGCACCAATACATTACACATATAACAAAAAGGTATCACAAAAGATGGTCACATCAGCACCGAATATTACATATGAAAAAACGTGAACCACAAGAGTTGGCCGGAGGCGAGCGACTGGACGACGAACAACTGACCAAGCTGGCGCTGACCGGCCGCGAGAGCGGGGTGTGGCGTCCTCCACGCTGGACGGCTTCCCGCGGTAGATGGTGGTACCACTGTCACCACAGACTATAACCACAGATTATATGAAAACAGATTGTTCACTCGGGCCTTTAACAATAGGATTGCAAATAAGGCCGCGCGCACATTGGATACCAATTTGTTGTATCGTACGAAAACATACGAACACTGGTCGTACGAATTGAGCGCGCACACTGAATACGTTTTTGTCCGTAAAATAGTCAGTGTTCCGGTGATATCGCATTCGTGACGTCCTTATTTAGAACGCAATGAATAATCTGTATCTTCAAAATAATTCTCTTATAATTCGAAGACGGCTGCGTCGTCGTCGCTATCGTAGAACCGAATGGGTGCGTGATATATATTTAAAAAGAAATGAATTCGGTGAATTTCATCATATTATGGAAGACTTATATAATGACCACATACTGTTTCATGGTTATTTACGCATGAAGTAAGAAATGTTTGAATATATTCTAAACACTATACGACCTAACCTGACTAAATTCAGTAACTTTCGCAACACAATATCACCTGAAGAACGATTAATTGTAACTTATACATATACTTGAAATACATATTCATATTTTTTTTTTTTTTACATTTATTATTAAATACACGATCTGTAATTATTATTTTACAATAAGCGTATGTGATGGAGGAGACATGGCTTGAGTAGGCAGAAGATAAGAAGCCACCCATTGGAGGCACTTAAGGGTAGGAGTTTATTTTAAATGTGCTAATGTGAGATAATGAGATTGAATACAAAATAAAGGGGCAGTAGAGGTATATACATATTTTAATTTAGTAGGTCACGACACCAGGTACGTTTAAGTCGCCTTCTGGGGTCACCAGGAATTGTGTTGGTGGATAGTTCGGAAATCAAGGGATTACGATGGCTGTGGAATTTGGAGTGTGTGCGTTTGTAGAAAGTTTTTGCAACGTTTTGGACTGTTGAAATGGCTAGATCTCTATGTAGAGTGTCGCTAGAAACATAGTAAGGAGCTTTGGTTATTTGGCGTAGACATTTTGATTAGAAGACTTGTATTTTATTTAGGTTGGACGGTTTGGCTGCACCCCACAGTTGGATACCATAAGTCCAGATCGGTTTGAGAAGGAGCTTGTTTTTTAGGTTGATATGTTGTGACGTGAGGAGATACCGTAATTGGCGAGAGCGGTTATTTAAGGCAAGTCTTTTGTTATGGGTATGGGTTGCCCAAGTTAGCCTGCGGTCTAGATGTAAACCTAGGTAACGGACATTTTGGGTGGTTGGGAGAGGTACATTGTTGAGGAAGATGGGAGGGCAGACTTTTTGCTTTAGTGTGAATGTACAATAGATGGACTTTGTTTCGTTAATTTTTATCCCCCAGTCTTGATACCAGGTTGATAAGAGATTGAGATGATTTTGTACGAGGTTTGATGCTATTTCAGGGTCGGAATGGATGGCTAGAAGCGCCTTGTCATCGTCAAAGTCACCAGTCGTAGTGTTAGGGGTGGTAGGTTGATCTGAGGTGAATAAATTGAAAAGTAGAGGTGCAGTTACAGATCCTTGAGGTACTCCCGCGTGGATTGGTGATACTTCGGATAAGGCAAGCCAGATCAAACGGCGAAATGTCTGTTTTCTAGATAAGATTTAAATAATAGACAATAGTATGGTGGAAGAATAGATTTGAGTTTGAAGAGTAGGCCATTATGCCATACTCTGTCAAATGCCTGAGACACGTCAAGGAAGGCAGCTGTGCAAATGAGCTTTTTTTCAAGAGTATACGATATTTTATCCACTAGGCGATTGACTTGGTGTTTTGTGGAGTGGTTATGACGAAATCCAAATTGGGTATTAGGTATGCTCACTTCTATTATAGGAAGGATACGTTTTAGGATAATTCTTTCAAAATTTTTTGAAAATAGCGGAAGAAGACTAGTGGGCCTATATGATTCGGGAGAGTCGGGGGGTTTGCCAGGCTTGGGGATCATAATGATGATTGAGAATTTCCATAAAGCAGGGAAGTATGACAGTCTAAGTATAGAGTTGTAGATGTGTGTTAAGAGAAGTAAAGTTTTTTTGGGAAGTTGTTTTGCTACCTCAGCTGTGATTAGGTCATAGCCTGGGCTTTTATGATGAGGAGAGTTCCTTATCGCATATTCAACATCGCTAGGTCGAACATGTTTAGGTGGGAGAGTCATGGGTAGAGGGTAGGAGAGAGAGTGGTGCACATATTCATATATTAATTATTTGTGTTTGGATTAAAGTGTCTGACAAAGCGAGCGAGTTCCTCATCTGGCAATTCTTGGAAACCATACTGAGTCGAGAATCACTAGAATTATCATATAGTCCCGCTTGTATAGAATGTCGTTCATCCATAAGAACTTGCTGTACTTTTGCTCGTACCAGTAATTTACGATGTTTAGGGATATCCTTTAAACATGGTAGAAGGCTCATTAGAAACTAAGCATCAGGATCATTTGCACTTTTTTGAAAGCATTTTAACTTCTCCTCTTCAATTTGCAATAGTCTTGTATCAATTTCATCTGGCTGACTCCTTTTAAATTTTTTTTTAAGTGGAGATTTAAATGTTTTCTTTGGAGTTTGTTCGTCATTTAGTTCCGAAAATTGACGGTGGGATGTCGAAGGCATACAGTTTGAACTTGTACTTCCATCTGCACTGACCTCCTCATCAGATATGTCACTTTTATCGGGCACGCTACTTTTAAGATCCCTTTGAGACATTGTACTTCGAAGAAACAATAAAAGCTTAAAATAAGGCCATTTGGAGTCAGGTTCTGAAACAGCTGCTTGACCAGATTTTTTGTTGTTGAATTTTCTAAGTTCTTTCCCGAAAGTGTCTCGTAGTCCTCTCCACTTTTTTTTTAACTCGTCAACTGAAAAAATAAAATAATTTTTATTATTACAGGTACTTAGCTACAGGTTCATCGTTCAGAGCGCTTGCATATTCATTTAGGATTGCAGACAATACTGTTGGTTGTATTGTACATGAAACTTGTAACGCTATTTGGGGAAATCTTTCTAAAATTCATATGAAGTTTCCATCAAGCGAAGATATGGTCAATATTACTAATGATTTTTGGACCAAATGGGGATTTCCTAATTGTTCTGGCAGCATTGACGGTAAACATATACGGATAAACGCACCAGTGCACTCTGGCAGCATGTTCCGTAATTACAAGCTTTTTCTCAACCGTATTGCAAGCTGTTGTGGATGCAAACTATAGATTTATCGCTATAGATGTGGGAGCCTATGGCAAGGAGCGTGACGGTGGAATATTTTCGCATTCAAATCTCTCACAACAATTGAACAATGGTGCACTCAACGCAAGCCAGGAAAAAGTATTACCAGGCACTGACATAGCTTTGCCTCACTTCATAGTTGGTGATGAAGCTTACTCTTTGAAGGTATATCTCATGCGCCCTTATCCCCAAAGAAATTTGAAACTAGAAGAAGAACACCACACTTCCGACAACACTTGCTCCGGTCAACGCCGGTGCATTCGCGCGACTCGTGGCCTGAGCCCAAACATCTAAAGCAGCGCTTTATCTCCTGCCACAGACGCGTTCTACAGGAGACATAACCTATCCTCAATCTACCCTGAGAGATAATCCGAGCGATGACCTCCTGCCTGGCCGTGACCACAGCCAATTGCAGTCCTCGATCTTGTTTCACCAGCGAAACTTTTACGTTTCCGGCTTCTTCCACTGCCATGGACACCGCCTGAATGACCTCTTCAGCCGTCGCCAACTCGTCCAGCCCGAAAACTCCCATGCACGCCGTCTGCTGCATCGTTTTCACCTGGCTGTCTCCTACCGCCGTCCTTATCGCTATCGCAATCCCCTCAACATTTTTTGACCTCCTACCGATTTCCACTAAGATATCGCCCGTGTTTGTCCTCCGGATTGATGTGATCTCTGAGCTGTCCTTAAGAGAGGGCTCCACTCTAATTTTTCTAAGGACGTCCGAAAAAGTTTTATCTCCGACCTTCACAAGCACCGCTGGAGCCTTCTGTCGAATCGCCGTTCTCTTCTGCCCTCCATTTTTTGGTTGCCCTGTCTCTGCCGTCGGTTTTGATTGTTTAGGCGCCTTCTTCCCAACCGTCTTCCACTGCTGCGCCCAGTCACCTTCCTGGGCCTCTTCCCTGCTTTTTGGAAACCCCTCTAGACTCTTTTTTACCTCCTGAATTTCCGCCAGGATTGCATTCAGCTTTGGGCTTTCTCCCGCCTTAGCCGTGACGAACGACTCAGCGTTATTCCCTCTATTGAGACTGGCTAGTTCCTCCGTGCACTTGGCGTGAGCTCTGGCTGCCTCCGCCTCCCTGAACTGCCGGCTAGCCCGCTTAAGCGGCTCGATTTTGCTGAGCAGAAGGCTGGTCGCGTCCATCAATGTCTTCACCGCCTCCTTGATATCCTTTCGCCTGCACTCTATGCAACTTATGTTGAGCATGGCTCATGGCCGCTATCTGATCCCCGATCATTTTCCCTAGGGACTCAACCTCCATTTCCACACTGAAATACGTCGTCTTGGCCTCCACGGACTTTGCCTAAGCGACCGCATACGACGTGCTCTCCGATGTAGGGGCCCCGCCACCGTCTTCCGTGTTCGCGACGGAGACGTCCATGTTGGTAACCCGTCAAACCCCGTCGACTGGCCTACCAAAATTCGGGGCAAAGCTCAAAAACTGCGCCCAGGAAAGCGGATTCCAATCAAGTACCCTTTAAAGGGATTTTGGCCCTTCGGTGTCTTAGCTGGCTCAAAGGGGACCTCAAGCCAAAATAATCGATCCTTGTTCGGAGCCGATCCGACCTTTTCCCGCCGAGATACAGCCGATTGAAAAATCGGAAAGGGGATGGGGTCAAAGGTCAACTTTTAATATGGGGCGCTATGGGGCGTCCTAGGACGGTTCCCGAAGATCCCGCGCCGAAATCTCGCACCGGTAGCGCTGCAGAACGATTTCCGATTTTCGTGATAACACGGGCGGCGGGTTTTCGGACAACTTATCTCCGCGACACGCGGTGAAAACGACGACACTTGTCCGATAATTTAACTCTGGCGAAATATTTTCCTAATCGCGTGATCAGTTAGCACGCGCTTTTGGGCGGCCGTGCTATCCTTATGGGCTTTTTCGTCTCGGAAAAAACGCGATAACTTGAAAACTAAGCGTCGGATCGCGACGCGGAAGCGCGCGTTGTACGTACGATGACGAGACGCTTTGATCAAGCTAAGATTGGCGACAAAAAATATTCTTCCGGCCACGGCCGTCCGCTGTGCGCCGTTATAGCAAAAATTAACAAATTAAAAACGACGTAACTCACCCGTTTCCCAACGGATCCGGAAGATTTTGTTGTTGTCGAATTTAGAAACGCAAGCCGCTTCTTTTGACACCAAATTCATAAAAAACTATTAACTCTAACTTACAAAAATCAACGATAGCTCGGGAGCGACACACGGGCACGTCCGTTCACCGCAGCAGTCACCACTGCACTAACCTTGCCGCCCGGCGGCTGTCGATTAGGCACTACTTTCAAAGATCTATAACTAATTAAGTTTTGAACTTACAGCTTTGGGGATCGTATGCATGCCTTGCTGGTGCTGCGCTGAATCCAACAAGCTTTGAATGGTAGCTCTACCACCCCTAGGAGCCAACCGAGAATCAAAAAACAGTTCCACTCGCGTTCCCCGCGTAACGCACACTGTTGTTTTTCACTGCACAAAATAATTTACAAGTAAAAACTTGCGACTTACAATCGTCACTGCCGGTTCAATAATCCACTGATCTAAATGGTAGACCCCGCGTTAAAACGACGAGCGCGAGACGAATTTTTTAAGCCACCGCACGCACTGATCGGACTTAAAAAAGTTTCGATTACCACACTGCCGTGCGCGGGACACCAAAATAGTAGCAAAACACGATTTAACCGAACTTAAAATCAGCACCACGACTTTAAAATTTACACGATTTTTTTGCGGAACCCCGCGTCGTAACGACAAAGCCAAGACGGATTTTTCGACACGTCAAACGCAAAAAACGGTCGAAAAAAAATTCGCACAAAAACACTCAATGACACGGAGCTACCGGAGACATATGTGCTCTCGACGGCTGCTACAACTCGACTAACCTAACCTAACCTAACCTTTTTTTTTTTTTTTTTTGGCATGTGCTCTCCATAACCAACTGGGGGGAACTTTGCCTTACGGTAATTGTTCAAGCGTTATCAAGCCGGGCACCGTCCCACCACCACCGACTGCACCGACCACCACCGCACCATATCACTTACTATCCGTTTTTTGTTGTTGTTTACCGCATCGTACCGACCGCACCGTTAACCGCACGCGTAAAAGAAACTTTACACCGTTTTTCGTTATTTGTTGTTGTTTTTTAATTATTAATTACATATCAACCGCCTGCTGTGATGAGCTCGTGTACTTGTGCGACGTTCGAAGAATTAGTCTTGTTCTCGTAAAGTAATCAACAGTTTGCGGGCTTTCACCACCGTTCAGACGACCGTACCGTCTTGCAATACCACCACTACCGACCGTCACCGTTCTCGTATTTTCAAGTTGTAAATATTTGCTTATTGTATAGTTTTAGTTTTAAGTCCTTAGTAATTGTTGTTGTAGTGCGCTGGCCAGCCGGTAAGACATTTGTATACTTAACTTTGGTTTAATAGTAGTCTGCATGCTTTAATTATCATTTGTTTTTTTTTGTATATATATTTGAAACCAATACAGTCCACAACATTACCGAACAGTATTGGTCCTTCGAGCCTAGGATTATTTATGTATTTTAGTATTAAGTTTTCCTAAGTGGTTGAACCACCGGTTTTAAGTTTTAAGTTTTTAAGTTGGCGTATAATAATACACTTGTTGCACGTGTGCAAAGTTGGACTTTGGACCCTGCCGTCGGTATAGTACGACGCGAGTATACACGCGATAAGTGGACGTAGCCACCCCGCGCCGCGAAGGCAACGGACACCGCACCGCGTTGCCAAAGCTCGCGGCCGCTCGCTGCATAACACCGCGCGCCGCCACGTCTTGTGTGCGTGTATACAGCGTGACTCCAAGTATAAAAAAAAAAAAAAATTGTATTTCTAATTTTTCATTTTTATTTTTATTTTTTTTATTTTTCTGTTCCTGTGCTTTATAAATTACACAATGGGAGTTTACGAGGAAGCAAAGGCGCGCATAACAAGTCTTCAGTGTCGAGTACAGCGCGTATACGAAGCCGGGGAAGCATTGGGAAATGATTCTTCAAACAAGTTGGCCAAAACTAAATTTAAAATTATGTTTGCGACAATAGAAAATTTATATTCGGATTTTGAAACGCAATTAATGGTAATAATACGTCACCAATGTAAAAGTACACCCGTGGTAGATGCTATCGACACCGATAGTGTGCGTGCTCTTTTTGAGGAGAAGTATATCGGATGTAAAATATTTGCGGACGAATACTTACCGGAGGCAGTTGTCGACGATTCGCTCAACAAAACATTTTTTGAATCAAAAGCTCTCAGCGCCTCACAACCCTATCACCCGATCGAAAAATTAGCAGTACCTAAATTTGGTGGAAACCCTATGGAATATACCAGTTTTAGGAATATGTTTGACAAATTAGTTGGTGAATCTAATATGTCGCCAGTGGTGAAGTTTGGTTACTTGAAATCTTATTTGGTGGGAGAACCATTAAGTTTGGTATCTAATCTCATGTTGACTGATAGCAACTACGAACTAGCTTTGGCGCAGTTAACTGATCGTTATTCAAACCGCCGTGTTATCGCGGATAGTCACATTGAAGCTCTATTTAACGCGCCAAGAGCAACCTTCGGTGATGGTAGTTCTATAAGAAAACTACTAAATGTAATTTTAGAATCAACGGGTGCTCTCCAAAATCTATCGTATGCAGTAGATCAATGGGACCCCATTCTACTACATCTATTACAAAAGAAATTAGACAATTATTTAAGAGCGCAATGGGAACTACTAGTAGATACCTCCGAGGACCCATCTATGAAGGAGTTTACCACGTTCTTAACAAAATACTGCAAATCAGCTACCGTATCGCAAGGAAGTGTCAAGGTAACCACAAAAGGACTCAAACCAAACAAATCTATCACATTATTCAGCAGCCAACCAGAACGAAAGCTTGAACAGGGAAGGAAGAATAAGTCATTTTCCTGTCCTGTCTGTAATACACAACCGGGTCACTTGCTGATAAACTGTCAATCGTTCAAAGATAAAACACCAACCGAACGGCATCAAACAATCAAGGAATTGAAAAGATGTTTTATCTGTTTCAGTGCGCACATGGCCAGTGAATGTAAAAACCAACGAAACTGTTCTACGTGTGGGGGTAAGCACCATACTCTACTGCATTTGGAAAAAACCGAACCGAACGTTACCACGACCCATTTAACCGTTGCGGCTGCAGAAACAAAAGGTTATCATACGTCCGTTTTATTAGCGACAGCCTCTGTAGTTCTGCAAAACAAAAATGGTCAATCGGTTACAGTAAGAGCACTACTTGACAGCGCAAGTCAAAGTAGCTTTGTCACTGAACGTTGTGTCCAGCTTTTAGGCTTAAAAAGAGAAAAGTGTGATGTAACCGTTCAAGCGTTGTCCGGAGCTGAAGTCCCAGCGGTAAGAGGAAGAGCTAATGTCGAAGTACGACCGGTCGACCAACAAAGTCCCATGTTCAGCATTGACGTTTTAATTCTAACGCGTATTACTGGATCAGTTCCGTCGAAAAGAGTGTGGAATCATTCATGGCCACACATCAAAGGTTTGAAGTTAGCCGATCCATCGTTTGCCGAAGCGTTACCAGTTGATGTCTTGCTCGGCGCTGATGTCTTTCCACAGCTTCTCTTAGGCGACAAGGAAGAAGGTGAGGTAGATGAACCGATAGCGCTATCTACGGTGTTTGGCTGGGTTTTGATGGGTAAAACGACCAACGGTCCAAAACAACAAATTATCACCTTATGTTCGTCTGAATCCGTAAATCATACGTTACAACAATTTTTCGAGATCGAAGAAGTTCCAAAAGTTGAGAAAAATAACCCAGCCGATTTAGAGTGTGAGCAAATTTATCAAACAACCACAACACGACAACAAGATGGACGATACATAGTGCATCTTCCGTTCACACGAAATCCCCCTCTACTTGGGAAATCCAGAGACGTAGCGCTGCATCGCTTACGAAGTTTGGAAAATAAGTTCAAAAAATCACCAGAACTTCATAAAGAGTACAATATGGCAATGTATGACTACTTAGAAACAGGTCACATGTCCGCTGTAGTGAAAAAATCCGACGGTGAAGAAAATATGTATTATATCCCACACCAAGCTGTATTACGTCCGGAAAGTACTACTACTAAATTGCGGGTCGTGTTTGATGCGTCCGCAAAAACTTCTTCGGGTCACTCATTGAACGACAATCTTTATTGCGGTCAAAGATTACAGCAGGACTTACCGGGAATTGTTTTACGTTTCCGACTTCATTCTGTTGTTTTTACCGCTGACGTAAAACAAATGTTCAGACAAATTGTTGTGACCGAAGCTCACCGACCGTACCAACGCTTGCTTTACCGGTTCTCTTTGGATGAACCAGTTCAAGAATATCAAATGAACACGGTAACTTTTGGACAAAAGTCATCTCCATTTCTCGCCATCCGCACTCTGCATCAGTTGGCAACTGATGAAGCAGTAAATGAACCACTTGTACAAACAGTTGTTAAACGTGATTTGTATGTAGATGACATAGCAACCGGAGCCGAAAGCGAAGAAGCTGCAATAGATCTGCAGAAAAAACTCGAAAACACGTTTGCAAAAGGTCACTTTGAGTTACGCAAATGGTCAAGTAATTCCGACAAATTACTGAGTAACATTCCACTCGATCACCAACAAACACTACCAGTGACGTTTGAAGAACATGAGTTGACATATACCAAAGTCTTGGGACTAAATTGGGATCCGAAGGTTGATTCACTAAGCTACAAATATCAACCCAATCCGGTTAAATACAGCAAGCGAGCTATTTTATCCGAGATCGCTAGAATCTATGACCCTCTAGGTCTATTGGCACCAGTAACCACGGTTCTAAAACGTTTGATAAAATATCTATGGGTCTTGAAAGTTGACTGGGATGACATTATACCCGAAGATGCTAAATATGCGTGGCAGCAATATCATCAAGAGTTACCAATCCTGGCAACCTTGCGTGTACCCCGATTAGTAACCAGTCCAAACGCACTCTATGAACTACACGGTTTCAGCGATAGTTCGGAAGCCGCGTACGCAGCAGTAGTGTATTTGCGGGTATGTACAAGTGATAGAATAGGTTGTCATCTCTTAATGGGTAAGGCAAAAATTTCTCCAACCACAAAAATGTCCATCCCGCGGTTAGAGCTGTGCGGTGCGTGGTTATTAGCACACCTTTTGGATTACGTCTCCAAAAACCTAAAATCTTTATCCATTGGCACCGTAACCGCCTGGACCGATTCCACTGTTGCGCTGGCATGGATTAAATCCCCTACTAGTAGGTTAAAAACGTTTGTTGCCAACCGAGTCGCCCAGATTCAGCTGTTGACTAAAGGGTACACGTGGCGTCACGTTCCAACCGAGGAGAACCCTGCTGATTGCGCTTCACGGGGTCTAAGTCCTCAACAACTTACTAACCATGACTTATGGTGGAAAGGTCCTACATTTTTGTGTCAACCTAAAAATACTTGGCCAGCTCAAAACGCTGACAGTCCAGACAGCCGTTTGGAAGAAGAGGCGGAAGAGAAGCCAATCACGCTTATATCTCAGGTAAAAGAAGAAGAGAGCCGCCTTTTATATCAATCTGATAATCTGCAAAAAATTTTGAGACTTACGGCTTACTGGTTGCGTGTTGGAGATCATTTATTGGGAAAACCTTCGGCTTGTATTTTCCCTCCGACAGTGGCCGAAACCGAGAGATCTTTACGATCGTTAATACGATGGACGCAGCGAGTATTTTTTGCAGACATCAAAAAAGCTATTGCTACAGACAAACAAGTACCTGCATCCGTACGTAAGTTATCACCTTTCTTAGATGAGAAATCGTTAATCAGAGTAGGTGGTCGCTTGAAAAACTCACCAATTCCTTACGACGAAAAGTACCCCATCTTGCTACCGAAAAATTCTAAATTGACTGAATTGCTGATAGATTTTGTGCATCGTACTAAGAGTCATCCGGGAGCTCAAACTACACACAACATTTTACGCCAAAACTACTGGATTCTTTCGGCTCGTAGCATCATCAGGAAGCGAATACACCAATGTATCCCATGTTTTCGAGTAAAACCACGACCAAACCCGCCCTTGATGGGAAATCTTCCAGTGTTTCGAGTTACCCAGGTCAAACCGTTCAGTCGCGCTGGTGTAGATTTTGCCGGTCCTTTTCAAGTGAAGGCCGCAATGTTACGGAAAATTAAAGTTACCAAAGCTTACCTTTGCATCTTTGTTTGCATGGTTACCACAGCAGTTCATATCGAGCTCGTGTCAGACATGTCCACGCCTCTTTTTATTGCCGCCCTAAACCGGTTTATTAGCAGACGGGGTCGTTGCACAGATATTTACAGTGACTGTGGCACGAATTTTGTGGGCAGTCAGCGATACCTAAAGGAGGTAGATACCATAATTAGAGAATCAAAATTCGTTCATCACGTCATCAGTACGCAGATTCACTGGCATTTTAACCCGCCCGCAGCACCACACATGGGAGGTCTGTGGGAGGCAGCCGTCAAGTCTGCTAAGACATTACTTCACCGTGTGGTTCAAGATAGGATTCTAACCTACGAAGAGCTCAATACCGTTCTACACCAGGTAGAAGCCGTTCTTAACTCGAGGCCTTTATGTACCATGTCATCCGACCCTAACGACTTCACGACCTTAACCGCAGGACATTTTCTTACTATGGAGCCTCTAGTCGCTGTTCCATCTCCTCAGGATGAAATTAGTCAAACCCATATCAGTACCCACAAGCGTTGGTCTTTAATACAGCAGATACATCAACATTTCTGGTCTCGGTGGAAACATGAGTATTTACACAAACTGCAGGAGAAAACCAAATGGAATCGTCAAGTTTCAAATCTAAAAATTGGCGATTTAGTCATTCTCCAAGAACCGACCCCTCCACTCACATGGAGTACAGCTCGAGTGGTTGATACGGTTTCTGGAACTGATGGAGTCGTCCGAGTTGCACAAATACGCACCTCCGCGGGCAAGATCCTCCGCCGCCCGGCGGTGAAGCTTTGTCCGCTACCGTCAAACGTTTGAAGACCTACGGTTCTTCAAGGTGGGCGGTATGTTCAAGCGTTATCAAGCCGGGCACCGTCCCACCACCACCGACTGCACCGACCACCACCGCACCATATCACTTACTATCCGTTTTTTGTTGTTGTTTACCGCATCGTACCGACCGCACCGTTAACCGCACGCGTAAAAGAAACTTTACACCGTTTTTCGTTATTTGTTGTTGTTTTTTAATTATTAATTACATATCAACCGCCTGCTGTGATGAGCTCGTGTACTTGTGCGACGTTCGAAGAATTAGTCTTGTTCTCGTAAAGTAATCAACAGTTTGCGGGCTTTCACCACCGTTCAGACGACCGTACCGTCTTGCAATACCACCACTACCGACCGTCACCGTTCTCGTATTTTCAAGTTGTAAATATTTGCTTATTGTATAGTTTTAGTTTTAAGTCCTTAGTAATTGTTGTTGTAGTGCGCTGGCCAGCCGGTAAGACATTTGTATACTTAACTTTGGTTTAATAGTAGTCTGCATGCTTTAATTATCATTTGTTTTTTTTTGTATATATATTTGAAACCAATACAGTCCACAACATTACCGAACAGTAATCCTACCCCCAGAAGGCCGGAAGCCGTTTATTAAACAACTTACAAAACAGCGTTGGACAGTGGCGGGCCAATCTCCCACTCACTAGTCCTCACAATATTAATTTACACGGTAAAGGGGCTCTGTCCCCTCAAATTTCCCTTCGGGCCACAACAAAACTACTTAACTACTAATTATTTGCTGGAACCCGCTGACGTTGACGTTCTTCTTCCTCTCTTATTTTTAGGACGTTGACCACGTAGCAGCACACTGCATCCCATTTTTCCCTGCTTTCGAGCATCGTCTTCACCGCTGTTTCCGGAGTAAATTCTTTGCCCGTTTTCACTTCAAGTTCTCTGCGTAGTCTCCACCACCGATCACATTCAAAGAACGCGTGCTCTGCATCATCAGTGGGATTCAGACAATCGTGGCATTCAGAGACGTCGCGCTTCTTGAACCTCCACAAATATTCGCCGAAACACCCGTGTCCAGTCAGAAACTGGGTGATGTGGTAGTTTATTGTACCAAACGACCTCGACACCCATGGTCTCACATCAGGAATTAGCCACCGAAACAGCTGTTTGTGCGGAAATCCCGTTTTCACACGGGCGGCTTTGGGCGGCCGTGTAAAAGGATAGGGCGTGCCTTATAATCGAATTTACTCACTTGGTATTTTTCGGACCTCGAAGGTGGAGGTGTCCACGGATTCGTCTCGGCGGGCCGGAGGCGCGGAGCCACCGCGCGCGACTGTCCGACTTGCCGCTCGCCTGAAACTCGGCCTCGAACCCGAAGGGCGGAGAAGCGGGTTTTTCCTGTAACTAGAGCGCCTAGCGCTGCGCGCGATGCACCGAACCCTCCGGGAGGGTGCGGTGGGTTTTAATCGGGTCGACTCAAAACCGACACCGACCCGAACACGCACTTTTTAGCGAAGGATCTGTGATCCGCGTAACACGGTAGCGAATGTGTACGTAATCGCAAGAATCGCGAGTTCTCAGCGGAAACTCAACCGATTTCCACGCGGGCTGTAGCAATCGACACAGAGCGAACTAATGCGTCAATTCAAACGTTGCGCGCAAAAAACGATGAGGTATTTTCGGAGAAAAATCGAAAACTCTCGGGAACGACGCACGGGCACGTCTGCACACCACGACAGCCACCGCTGAACTAACCTAACCTAACCTAACCAAACCTAACCTAACCTTTTTTTTTTTTTTTTTTCTTTTTTATCTGCATCCGTAGAAAACTGGGGAGGTACTCGCCTGTTGAGGCATTGCTTCCCCCCAGTTTTCCGATGCCATTTATTATTAAATAAATTTTACAACTTTGTTGTGGGTGCTCCACACACCCACTAACATTTACCTTAAACCTAAACAATTTAGACTTAAGCTAACACACCCTCTCCGGGTGGGGGCCCAATAACAATATGCACATTGGGCCCCGACGGAATTTTATATACATTTTTTACCTTAAAAAAAAACTACTTTATACATTGTATTTTATATATTTTATTTCTATGTACAGATAGGTCTTCTCGGGCCGGTGACGCACGCACCCGCCGCCCTGGACATCTCGTTCACCCGTTGGGACGCTGTCTGCCCCGTTCTGCCTCTTCCTTTTCGCGAAGGACGAGTTCCGCAAAACGGGCGACAGCGTTCCAGGCTTCGGCGTTGCCCACCATTTTCTGGACCATGGTTCTCGGGTCGATGTCCCCAATCGCTTCGTAGAGCTCCCGCCTCTGGGTTGCCCAGGCGGGACAGTCTACCAGCGTATGGTTGGCACTGTCCAGCATGTTGCAGTGTGCACATGTTGGACTGGTTCCTTTTCGATCCTGTGGAGGAAATCGTTGAAGCACCCGTGCCCTGACATCAACTGGGTGAGGCGGTAGCACATAAGACCGTGCCTACCGCCCACCCAGCCCTTGAGGTCCGTGATGAGTGTTCGGGTCCACTCACCACTCGTCGCCGTCTGGAGCCGCCTCTTCCACCTGTTAAGGGTGTAGACCCGGAGGGGGTTTGGCGGCCTCTCTTCCTCTTCAGCTAGCCGGCGCAGTCGAAACGCCTCTTCACGCTCTATGGCCAGAAGGTCCGCTGGTGGTATCGCCGACAGCAGGTTTCCTGCGTCGTACGATACGGTGCGGTACGCGCAGATGCTTCGAAGAACAGCCCTGCGCTGCACCCTCAATAGCTCATCCGCGTTTGCCCTCCGGTAGGGGAGCCCAATGGCCCACACCGGGGCTCCGTAGAGGAGTATCAAGTGAACGACACTGACGAGCAGCCTTCGTCTAGGCTCACGGGGGCCGCCGATGTGAGGCATAAGCCTTGACAAGGACGTGAGCGCGCCCTGCGCTTCTACCGCCGCGGCCTTGACGTGCTGCTTGAAGCTGAGGTCGCGATCCACGATGACCCCTAGGTACTTCATGGTATCGGTTACCTCAACTTCTACGTCATTGAGGAAAATACATGGAACCCGATCCTTGTAATTCCTCCTGAACGTCACCGCTTCTGTCTTCTCGACAGCCAGGTGCAGGCCCAGAGAGCGGAACTTGGTCGCTACCGCGTTCAGAGCTCCGTTTACTCTGTCCTCCACCTCCTCGACCGTCTTGCCAGAGGCGATGACGAGCGTGTCGTCTGCGAAGCCGATTACCGTTGACTGGACCGGTAGTTCGGCTCGCAACATGTAACGGTGCAACACACCATCTAAAACGGCCTTTCTCAAGGCCACCAACGATCCGTACCGAATAGTAAACGCAACTACCGAAAAACCACTAACAAAACATCAGCCAATGGGATTGCGGGGTTTTTACGAAAACAGCATAAATACCGACCGCAATCCCACAATCAGCACAGTCTTCTTCCAACCATCCGGGTATCATTATACACTGGATCAATTGGAAGCCGACACCTCTACGATCAACCGCCAGCGTCTCAACACTTCAGCAGTAGCCAGCTACACCAGCCATGGCCACACCGACCACAGCGGCTCCAGCAGCAGCGGAACCCGCAGCAGACGTGCCGACGAAGCCCACGGCTCCACCGACGATTCCACATCGAGAACCGTCCTTAAGAATACAGAGTCACTTATTTGAGTTGCGCTCTTCTCCCGGTGACTAGAGTCCGTAGGCGCTTATTCAAGCTGCCCTACTTTCCGCCTAGTCACCCCAACATATCCCCCACACTTGTGTATCCCCGATAGGACAATATAGTTCTATTACTGTGAGGTACTTAGTGCCCGTTTCCCCAGCGTGTGAGAGGCGAACTTATGTGAGTCCCGCCCTCACCGATACTTATTGTATTATCTGAGACCTATGAAAAATAAAGAACAACCGTGATATCAAACATCAGTTTTGTTATTCAAATCACGATAAGGCGAGGTACCCGCCACCCGTATCAAACACCGTATCGTACGTCAAGTTCCATAGGGTCGGCCCCACCACCGATCCCTGTGGAACACCGCATGAAACCTCAACCCGCAGCTCTCCGTCGTCCGCTGCGAGGCACGCGATCCTTGCTGCCCGCTCCGAGAAGTAGGAGCTGAAAATGCGCTGTAGGTACAGCGGCACTTCCCACTCCTGTAGGGCACTCATTATATGGCGCCAGCCGATGGAGTTGAATGCATTTCTGACATCCAGGCTGACTGCCACACAGGCCTCGTAGCTGTTCACGGCGGTGAGTGCCTTCTCTCGGAGCATGCGCAATGCGTCGTCCGTCGACTTTCCCTTCCGAAAGCCGAACTGCCGGTCTGATAGCCCCCCTCTTGTCGTCGAGGTGCTTCTCCAACCGGCGGACTAGCAGGAACTCCAGTAGCTTCCCAACGTCGTTCAAGAGGCACAGCGGCCGGTATGACGATGGTTCGTCCACCGGCTTTTGCCCCTTGCGAAGCAGCACTAGTCGTGCTTGCTTCCAACGAGTGGGAAAGCCACTTGCCTTGAGGCAGGCGTTGAGCATGGAGACCACGAAGGCCGGGTCAGCCTTGTATGTCTCCGCAAGGATCGCGTTGTTGATGCAGTCCGGACCAGGGGCTTTCTTCCTGCCCTTTACCCGCGCGACCGCAACCCCGACTTCCTCCCGCGTGAACACGGGATGGTCGTCGGTCCGTGGCCTCGGGACCGGAACCGAAACGAAGGCCCCGTCGTCTGGAAAAAGAGCACTCGTTACTCTTTCCAGAGCGGCGGCCTCCATCTGGTCCGCGGCGGGAGCCCCCTTCAGCTTCTTCATCACTAGCTTATAGGGTTTTCCCCACGGGTCCTGGTCCACGGACTGCACAAGCTCGTCCCAGCACCTCCTCTTGCTGCGGTGAACTGCCACCTTGAGGTTCCGCCTTGCCTCTCTGAGCGCCGCCAGGGCTTCTGCAGAGATGTTCTCGGCTTCTCTGCCGCCCCTAGCCGCTTCCCGCGTGGCGGCACGCTTGACGGCCCTCCTTGCCCTCGTGCACGTCCTTCTGAGCTCGGCTATTTCAGCCGTCCACCAGTGGGCCGGGGGTTTTGCCCCTGGTGGACCCTTCCTGGTGGGTAGTGCGAAGTTGCAAGTGTGCGTGACACGCCTCTCGAACTCCGCCGCCCACCATTCCACGAGCTCGTTGGGGTCTTCTGGCGGCTCCACGATCTCTCTTCCCCACTTAGCAAGCGCATACCCAGCGGTGAAGAGGTCCCTGCCGATGCCCTTCGTGGTATTCCAGCCTTTGAGATGTTGAGTGGTGCGGTGCGGGCGCCTACCAGTCAACATCTCGAACTGGATGGTGTGGTGGTCGGAGTGGTTATCTTCCTCCGACCGTACTGTCCACCCACTCAGCGCTCCAATAACAGACTCACTTGCCAGGGTGACGTCTACTATTGAGCCTCGGCCCCTCCCAACGAAGGTTGGTTCCGCCCCCTCGTTGACCACCACGAGGCCCAGCCCGTCGACAAGGGATACCAGGCCATCTCCCCGCGCGTCGGACACCCAGTCCCCCCAGGCTGCCGAGCGCGCGTTGAAGTCTCCCGCGATGATGGTTTTAGCGGTTGGCCCTAATACCCTTAGGCTGTCCTCAAGTCGCTGGAGGAACGCCGTGAACTGCCTCGCAGTTTGATTCGGAGATACATAGCAACTGTAGATGTGTACGCCACCTACCCTAGCTGCTACGTACTCGTCATCTCGCTGGATGGCCGCTACCGGGATTCCGTTACCGAAGATCCCGATCGCTGCACGGCTGGTCCCTCCGCTGGTGATCCAGCCACCGACGTCGTTGATAACGCCATGAAAGTCAGATGCTATTACCACATCGACCCTCTCCTCCGAGACCGTCTGGGTTAGGAGATCCTGCGCAAGTCGGCAGTGGTTGAGGTTAATTTGCAGAAACCTCATGCACTGCCTCCCTACGCTCCCGATGTTGACTGGGAGTTCCGCTGCTCCCGGTCATCCTCGCTAACCCCTACGTCCTCGATTGTGGCTGAGGGGGCTGGACGGCGGCGGCCCTCTTCACTTGAGTCGATACGCTTGCCCCTGGCGGCGGGCCCCTGGCAGTCCTTCGCCTTGTGGCCCGTCTCGTGGCACCGAAAACAGCACCCTGTGCGGTCCTGCCCCTTGCAACCGGTGGCCATATGCCCGCGTTGGAGACACCTGAAGCACCTGGGTCCCTTGTCCTCGGGGATCCTGATGCGGCAGGTGCTCCAGTTGACCCGGATCTTCTTCACTGCAGCCAACTGAACAGCCACCTTCATGAGAACTGCCATGCGGCCAAACCCGCCGGTGCCGGTTTCGCTCCGGGTGATCACCGGCACCGGTATTTCGCCCTGGAGCTCTGCCGCCGGCCCTTCGCTCACGACTGACCTAATAGCCGCTTGCAACTCCTCGGCCTCGACCCACTCCTGGACGTCTAGAATCAGGATCGACGCTTTCCTACTCGGTCTGCCGACCCTGATTTCAGATCCTAGCGCTCCCCTCAGCTTAGCGGCCACCTCGTCCGCTCGCGCGGGGGTGCATTTAAGCTGTAAGAGCACGGCGCCGTTGCGGGTGCGGGTGGAACTATCGACGGTCACCCCGAGCGCCGACAAGTTAACTGCTGCAATCGCCTTCTTCATGGCTACACCATAGGACGTGCAGTCCGGTAGTGGTCCAATTACTATGGCCTCTGACCTCGGCAGCTTCCTCTTGAGCTCCTCGGGGGTGAGGCCTCTTCTCTGCGGGCCCATTCCCTCGGGCCTTCTCCGGACCACCTCGCTCCACCGCTCGGTGGGCTCCACAAACCTGACCCGCGGAAACCTAACCTAACCTAACCTAACCTTTTTTTTTTTTTTTTTTTTTTTTTTTATCTTAATTTGTTCTGCAAAACTAGAGGAGGAATTGTTATTCACTTTGCTTCTCCTCTAGTCTGCCTTAAGCTAATAAATGCCTACTCATATTTACAACTTATTACCTATCTATACTATTTAAACTTAATACTAATGCCTCCCCCGTTTGCCGCGCCCCTAAGGGCCCGTTGCCCGGTTAGCACCACGTGGAGGTGGGGGCAGGACTTCGCGCTGGTTAGGTCCTACTCTTCTTTCTCTCTCTCTTCGTCTCTCCTGTTCCTCCTTCTCGCTCATCACATACTCTACAAATTCCACTATTTTATACCAATTCTCACTACTCTCTAACATCTTGAAAACAAGGTTTTCGGGGAATACCTCCACCTCCTCTTCGTCCGAGCTCAGACTGCAGTTGAGACGTCTTCGTCTCACCTCCCAGGCATCGCAGGTGAACACTGTGTGTTCAGCATCGTCCTCCGCTGTACCACACTGTGAGCACAACGGGCTGCCTGCTTTATCCCGGTCGAACAGGTACTTGTTAAAGCACCCGTGACCGGATAATACCTGGGTGAGGTGAAACGTCAGCACCCCATGCTGCCGACCCAGCCATGGACGCAGAAGAGGGATGAGCCTCCTCGTCCACCCTCCTTCGTTCCCCATCATCCACCGCAGTTGCCACTCATCCAGGATCCTGTGCTCCTGGAGGCGCCTAATATCAGCTGTGTCCATACCCTGTCGTAGAAAGACCCTCCGGTCAGAGTGACTTCTGGCCAAAAGGTCGACAGGATAAATCCCAGCCAAGACCAGGGCCGCTTCCCTCGACACCGTCCTATACGCTCTTGTTACCCTAAGAGCTATGGTCCTCTGCGGCCTCAGTAATGCGTCCCGGTAGCATTCGTGCCGAAGACACTCAGCCCATACCGGTGCAGCATACAGGAGCTTGCTCTGGACCACGCTCGATAACAGCCTCCTCTTCGCCTGCGTCGAACCCCCGACGTTTGGCATGAGCCGACCGAGAGCCGTGGCTGTCTTCCTGCGCTGCCTTGGCGATATGCTCTTTAAAGGAAAGTGAAGTACCGAGTTGAACGCCCAGATACCTCACTTCTTTGCTCAACTCCAAGACGGTGTTTTGAAGCACCAGCTTTGGAGGTAAATACGCCCTCTTTGCCGTGAGCATTATCGCCTGAGTCTTAGCGACCGACAGCCGCAAGCAGTTTCGATCCATCCACTCGGCGATCTTTGCCAGAGCTGGATTAACCACCATCTCCAAGATGTCGGTAGTCTCCCCCAACCCCAAAACCGCCACGTCGTCGGCGAACCCTACCAAATGCACTCCTCCTCCATAGTCCCCCTCGAGAAGCCCATCGTACATGAGATTCCAAAGTGTTGGCCCTAGAACCGAACCTTGGGGAACCCCACTAGAGATGAGCTTCACGTTACCCCCATACTCCACGCTCCTGTCTGACAGATAATGACGGAGAAGCCGTATGAGGTAAGCAGGGACGCCCTTGCGCACTAGCGCCTGATCTATCAGCCGCCACGAAGCGGAATTAAACGCGTTCGCGACGTCCAACGAGACCAGGACGCATAGTTTGCGCTGCCAGAGCGGCCCTCTACCCGCCCCATTTACGACATCCATCACCTTCTGCAGCGCATCCACGGTTGACCGGCCCCTCCGAAAACCGAATTGATTGTCAGACAGAGACCCCGTATTCCGCAGGTGCTCATCCAGCCGGTTCAACAGCATCCTCTCAAACAGCTTGGCTGTTGTGTTGAGAAGGCATATTGGCCTATAGGACGAGGGAGCTTCCGGAGGCTTTCCCGCCTTGTGAATTAACACAAGACGGGCGTGTTTCCACGGCCTCGGAAAGACCCCGCGCCTCAAGCAGCTGTTGAAAACCCGCAGAAGGGCCGCAGGTTTCTTTCGGATCACCACCCTGAGTACTTCATTCATAACAAAATCAGGCCCAGGAGCTTTACCGGAAGGCAACCTTGCTCCCGCTACGGTGAGCTCTGCCAACGTCAACACCGGGATATCCTCCTCCACCACATCCAGTGGCCCTCTCACCACAGGCAGATGGGCTGGAAATAGTCCGTCCACGATACTCTCAACTCGGCCAGGAATCGTGAGACCCGGAGTGGTTCCGACGCTTCGAAGCCGCTTAGTTACCAACCGGTACGGTAGGCCCCAAGGGTCATTCTCTACCTCTTCGCACAGCCGTCTCCAACACTGCTCCTGACTCCGCCTGACCTCGATACGAAGTGCCTTGCGGGCTGCCTTCATATCGAGCTCGAGTTGAAGGCAGGCGTCGGCATTGGATCTTCTCCTGGCCCGCTGGAATCGCCTCCGAGCTAAGAAAGAGGCCTTCCTCAGCTCGGCGATTCTAGGGGTCCACCAATGCACTGCCTTCTTCCTCCCTCGGTACGATGCTCGCGGCATCGAAATGTCACAGGCATCGACCAAGTAGGCGTTGAGCCTCTCATGACCAGTCAACTCGTCATTGCCCTCCTCCATAGTGTTTTCGGCTAGAAATTCTTCTAGCCTTGTCAAATTCATGTTTCTGACAGCCCAGCCCTTAGGACGGGGAGCTGGACAAGGAGGCCCAGCAGCGTTCACCTCATACGTTATGTACCGGTGAAGACTGCCAGTGTCCTCTTCCAGAACCCTCCAGTTGACCACCTGCCGAGACAGGGAAAGAGAGGCAAATGTCACGTCGATAAACGACTGTGACCCGTGCCTCACGAAAGTGGGTTGGTCGCCAACATTACAAACAACGAGGCCCAGCGACGCCAACAGGTCAGCGAGCTGGTCGCCACGCCTGTCAGAGCGCGGTGAGCCCCACTCCGGCCTCTTCGCATTGAAGTCTCCTGCCACGAGAACTTCTCCGCTACCAGCTCTAATGCTGGACTCTAGCCTCTCCAGAAAAACCTAACCTAACCTTTTTTTTTTTTTATCTGCATCCATAGAAAACTGGGGAGGTACTCGCCTGTTGAGGCATTACTTCCCCCCAGTTTCCCGATGCCATTTATTGCACAATAAATTTTACAACTTTGTTGTGGGTGCTCTACACACCCACTAACATTTGCCTTAAACCTAAACAATTTAGTCTTAAGCTAACACACCCTCTCCGGGTGGGGGCCCAATAACAATATGCACATTGGGCCCCGACGGAATTGTATATACATTTTTTCCTTAACAACTAATTTATACATTATACTATATATTTTAATGCTATGTTACAGATTTGTGTCTTCTCGGGCCGGTGACGCACGCACCCGCCGCCCTAGACTATCCCCTTCACCCGTTGGGACGCTGTCTGCCCCGTTTTGCCTCTTCCTTTTCGCGAAGGACGAGTTCCGCAAAACGGGCGACAGCGTTCCAGGCTTCGGCGTTGCCCACCATTTTCTGGACCATGGTTCTCGGGTCGATGTCCCCAATCGCTTCGTAGAGCTCCCGCCTCTGGGTTGCCCAGGTGGGACAGTCTACCAGCGTATGGTTGGCACTGTCCAGCATGTTGCAGTGTGCACATGTTGGACTGGGTGCTTTTCCGATCCTGTGGAGGAAATCGTTGAAGCACCCGTGCCCTGACATCAACTGGGTGAGGCGGTAGCACATAAGACCGTGCCTACGGCCCACCCAGCCCTTGAGGTCCGTGATGAGTGTTCGGGTCCACTCACCACTCGTCGCCGTCTGGAGCCGCCTCTCCCACCTGTTAAGGGTGTAGACCCGGAGGGGGTTTGGCGGCCTCTCTTCCTCTTCAGCTCTGCTACACATTCCTCAGCTATTGTTGACCAAGCTTGTTTCTTACCTCCATTTATCTTGCATCTGATCCTATTGATGAGAATCTGGTTTAATCTTTCATTTAATCCGTTAGATTGTGGACAATCTACACTAGTGAAGACCAATTGTATATTCATCCTATCAAGATAATTTTTAATTCATCAGAGTTTAAACCAGTGTACTGATCAGCTAATAATAAGTAATTTTATTATTTTTTGCTACTCGATCTATAAGGTTAATAAAATCTCGAGCACACTATCCACGTGTAGTTGCAATCCATGCATACCTACTAAAATGATCGACCAAAATATGCATATATTTTTTTGCTAATCCATTGTTTTCGAAACCACCAACTGTATCAATTGACATAATCTCATAAGGTTCATAAGCAGGACCAAGCTTTGACATCAAACCAATCAATCTGCTTCTTCGGACTTTATTTTCCATACACACAAAACAGTTTTTACAAAATTCATTCACCAGCATACCAAGCTTTTTAAAGTAATAGTATGGCCTTATCATTGCACAGAGTTGAGAAACTCCAATGTGACCATATTTATCTTGTACTCGTTTAATTATTTTCTTACCGAAATCAACTGAAACAAATATTCTAGTTTTATCCTTAAATTTTTTAAATGTAATGTTACCATGTTTTTACGTTTTTTTAGCAGTTTCCAATTCTTCTACATTATTTTTTTGAACTGTAAGTATTTCTGGTAGCTCAATTAAATTTACTACTTGGATCACATCTTCGTTTTCAAAATATTCCAAAACCGGATGTCTTGAAAGAAGATCTGCTAAAATATTTTCTTTCCTTTTCTTATATATTATTTTAAAATGAAATTGTGACAGATAATAAACTAGATCTCCCAGTATTTCATCAGTTCTGGATTTTGTTTTCAAATTCTCCAATGGCTTATGATCACTACAGACATTGAATTCACGATCAATTAAATAATATTGCCAATATTTTATTGCATCTTTAATTGCTTTATACTCTAAATGAATAATATCCATTCTCTTTTCTTTTTCAGACAATTCTCTCGAAAAATAGGCAACTGGGTGTAGTTTTCCATCAGCTTGTGGTTGTTTTAATGATGCACCAATTACTAGCATCTGTTTCAATATATATTTCTTTATTTATATCAAAAATCGCCAAAATTGGTGCTGAACATAAGTATTCTTTAATCAATTTGAAACTTTTTTCACATTCATCTGACCATCGAAACCCAACGTTTTTTCTTAACAGATTATGTAAAGGATCAAACTTTTCCGAACTTTTTTCAATATATTTCAAATAAAAGTTAATTGAACCTAAAACACTACGTACCCCTGATTTATCAGTTGGTCTTTTAAGATTCTTGATTGCCACCAAATTCTCCTGTGCTGGTGAGACTCTGTTCTCTTGTATAAGATGCCCCAGATATTTAACCGATTTTGCCGCAAATTTACATTTAGCCAGCTTAAATTTAAAACCTTCTTTCATAATTTCTAAGAATCTTTCAATATGTTGGACATGATCCTTCCAAGACTGTGAAAAAATTAAAATATCATCAATATAATTAATGCAATACTCATCCAAGTTATTTCTTCTTATAATGTTAGAAAGGATACGCTAAAAAATCGCCGGAGCATTTTTAAGTCCAAACGGCAGCACTTTAAATATAAATTTTCCAAATTTTGTAATAAAAGAAGTCTTTTCTCTATCCTCTATTTTCAGAAGAATACCCCAAAAAGCCGAATTTATATCCATAACCGTAAAATATTTACAATTTGCTACTTTGTCTATAACATAATTTATAGTTGGAAAAGGATAACATTCTGGTATTGTTAATTTATCCATTCTTCTAAAATCAATACAGAGTCTTGACTGACGCCCTTCTTCTTTTTTAAATGCGAGAGTGACCGGAGATGCAAACGGTGAGTCCGATTCTTCTATTAGATCTGCTTCTAGCAACTTTTTTACTTTTGTTTTTATTTCTTGTTCATCTGGAAAAGGTCATTTATAGGCACGAGAGTTATCAATTTAATCTCAGCTTGTCTTGATTTCACTCTGCCTACATCAAATTTATTTTTAGCAAATATGTGAACATATTTCTTCAATAGTTCTGTAATCTGTAGTTTTTTTGTATCATCTTCTATGTGATCTAGATAGTTAGAATGGGATCGAGATGATGAAATGATAAGTAACTAAGTACACGGGCACGTCCTACGTGGGAACGTGCCGGTTAAAGCTAAACCCTATCGTCACGTAGGTTTACTACATTACCTCCCCTGGAAGAGGCAAGTACCTGGTTTGCTGAAAAGAGCAATTGTTTAAGGAGAAACAGGTTGTTTGAGGCGAGGGGGCAATAATGCGATACCTTCTTCTCTTGAATGAGCTTCCGGTGTATTAGACGTTTCAGCGTTTGTAGTGACTGTTGCTTGTGTTTGGATGGATATGTTCGGAGTTCTAGAGTTCTTATATTTATAGAGAATCTCTCCCAGATACAAGATAACGGTTGCTAAGGCGAGTACACTGGTGACGTAGAGGATAATGTTATGAAGATTCTGACCTTGGATCACGTTGACTTGCTGTTGGTGAACTTTCGCAGCTTGTAATTGTTGTTTTGATATAGACACATCGTATAAGTCATTCATTCTATTAGTTCGAATATGTTTGGTCTCCATGACATTATTGCTAATTTTGTCTGACGGACAATCCTCTAATACATGTAACATTGTATTGGGAATGAAATCTTCATACTCGCGATTAGTTTCCAATTTCGTAGGTATGAGAATGTCTCGGGAAGCATATGCCCTGCATGTCTCGTTTAAGGTTAATATTCCAACATTTCTCAACGTATGACTGTCTGAGCGTTTTTCGTCGGTATACGTAATGAAAATTGTTTCTCCACTTGTCGCGTACAGTTAAGCATTCTTCATTTTAAGTTTATGAAAAACTGTGATAGATAGCTGAACGTGCATTATGTTACAAATATCTGGTGTTGTCATGGGGTCCAATAGTAATGACACTTCGCATATTGGCCTCACGGTTCTTGGATGTAAGGGAGTAATTTCTGGACAAAACAGGAAACCAAGGGAAACTTTACAAAGGCTCTGGTCGAACTTACTATACGTGGAATAAAGTCCCTGCGTTTTACTTATGGCTAAAAAATAATAATTAGGTTTTATATAAACACAATTGTTATCATTGTTACATTTAAGTTTTGGTATAAGGTAATATAAAGTTAAAATATGTTGATAAACTAGAGGTATTCCTAAAATGAAAACAATATGGTCATCGTAGCAATATACCGCCAAGTCCGAAAGCTTTACCAGTTCGTTCACAGTGTTTTCACTAAGTTCTATAGGCATATCGGTACCACTGGGTAACCATATCTTAATATCCCTAAACTGATTAAGAAGATCACTAGGTCTTAGTAAACTAGGGTGGATTTGGCCTGTCTTAGCAGCCTGAATTACCTCGAATAAAGTATTTGTATCAATAACATAATCTCCTAACAATAAATTTAATAGCGTAAAATGGCTAGTTACAAATTCCTTAATGCTAAGAGTAGTAGTTATGTTGCGGAGTTCCGCCAATACATTCTTAATCTGTTCAGATACTATTACATTTTTCTCGTGCCATAATTTTATGACTTTAATTTGTTTAGAAACTACCCTAATTTCGCTTTTAAGAGAACTGAGCAATTCCTTTTTACCATCATCAGATCTACGCACACAATCTAAGTCACAAAAACCAAAAATAACTTGCGCTCCTCTGGACAATAAAGTTATTGCCAGACTACGCCTATTCCGAGGGGTGTGTCCTAGAGATTGGAAAATCAATGATCTCTTTTCTTCAGTTTTATCAACCATGTTCTTCATTATTCTCAACGAATTTTCACAGGTTTCTCGGGAAACATTTAACGCTTCCAAAGATTCGCACATTTTCTTGGTAACTGCTACGTGTGAAATAATACTTGCACTCTGCTGTTTGAAATGCAAAATATTCAGGTAGGCTGACACTTCCCATTTATTTATTGTGATTTTCATGGGTCCCCGGTTTTCGTAGTAAAGACCCGAGTTTTGTGTTAATTGATCATCATTAAAACGGAGCAGTACATTTACTACAACGATGAAAAATGACGTTTGGATAATTCTACAGCGTCCAACAAAACAAACAAAAGAAAAACAGTTAGAAATTTGAAAGAGTTTGGAATAAAACGATTAAATTAATGCTAATGATTATTATAATTATATATTTATATGTGTTTAGGATTGTAGGTGATAGTGTATGTTAGTAACTAGGTAGGTTTTAATAACGCTCCAATAGTCGTAGTGACAGAAAATGTTTTATTAACATGAACGATGAATGACAATGCATAAAAGTTGATTTAATACATAAGAGAAAAAAAAAAGACACGTAAATAATAACGACAAATAAAATAAACGCGACGTCGGTCGTACTGACGGGACGATGGGAGAGCTGCGTCGGATGGTCAGACAACCGGTGTAATGCCGGAATGACTCTGACTATTACCCCATAGGATGCGACGTGTGCGACGCATCCTATGGGGCCGATATAATGCCACAATCACTCCGACTATTACACCACTGGTCGACGCACCAACCGCACGACGAACTCTCGGAGAAAGTGGGAGAAGTCAGTTTACTGCCAAGCGCAAGTCTGCCGCGGGTGGGTCTTACTACATAGCGAGTAAACGACTGGATGATTGACCGTCGGTCACTCAGCCTTTTATACCCGACCTTTCTTCGATAATAAAGTGACGGACTCGTGTCCTGTGTCGAACTTTGCCAGGGAGGACTTGTGTTCGATGACGGAAACCGCCGCTTTATTATCGCCGAAACGTCGGGGATACAATTTTAGATTAGATAACGAAAATAATAGTAATAATGGATAATGGAAAAGAAACATGTGGCGTAGACAATATGTATGTACAAAAAGACAAAGAAAGTGTAAATTAATCAAATTGTGCTTCATGAAATTTTTTACTGTTGTTTATGTGAATCCGATAATCTTTCTTCCCTTTTTTAACAGTAATGGTTTCGTTCTCGTGTACATGGGTGACCTCGTAAGGACCAGTCCAGTTCCTACTGAGTGTATTTTTCTTGTTTTGTTCTTTCAGGAGGACCTTGTCTCCTACATGAATTTCAACTTTATTTACTGTTTTGTCGTAATATTGTTTATTTGTTTCTTTTAAATTACTTCGTGCAATTTTGTGAGCCTCTTGCATAGTACGTTTTAAGTCGTAAACGTAATCGTTATAATTGTATTGGGGCTCTGGCTCGCGGAGAAATACCGATGGTATCATTGGTTTCTTTCCAAAAACTAACTCATAAGGGGTGAATTGTGTAGAGGTATGCACTGTTGTGTTATA
This sequence comes from Adelges cooleyi, assembly GCF_023614345.1. Lineage (NCBI taxonomy): Eukaryota > Metazoa > Arthropoda > Insecta > Hemiptera > Adelgidae > Adelges > Adelges cooleyi. The sequence continues at coordinate 444,313 of NW_026095763.1, forward strand.
ACAAAACATTGCATGACACAATAACTTATCCCAATTATTGTCTTTGTCCACGAAACTACGTAAATACGATTTCAAAGTCTTGTGAGACCTTCCTAAAAATCCGTTAGTTTGTGGGTGCCAGGGGATGTTTTGTTTTTCTCAATGTCTAATCTCATTGTCAAAGGGCTTGCGCAAAATGTTTAATCATTTGTTGATTAGAGTGGGCCATGTGTTTTTTGAGTTCGTCGAAAAGCACGATATTGTCTTGACGACGTTCTAGACGGGCCGATTTAACTAGGACATCTTCGCATTTAACCGAAAATTCTTTTGATACGACCTCTGTGATTCTCCTGCCGCCGTGCAGCTTGATGATTGTCTCCTTCATCCAAGTGACGGAGTCTACTATGCTCTGGTAGGTGGTTGCTGGTGACGTCTTAGCCATTTTATACATTGGTACACTGGTGGACGGAGAGGTAGAGGGGTCTGTTACTGTTAGGGACGCGGTGGACCTTTTCCTCTGATTTCTATTATTGCTGGTTGTTGCCATAGCGGTTAAGATCGCGAAGATAAAATAATAAATTTTTCCTTGATGGACACTTTTATACTACTTATGCACTTCACACTAAAACACTGGTAATCCCTTATTCTAGGGATTGATTCGCCTGAGTCTTGGTAGCCTTACGCGTAAGGGCGTACCGGAGGACTGAGTGGAGTTCGGCGGGGGGGGGGGAGGGCGAAAAACTTGTTTTCGTCCTTGCGGTCCCTTCGGTGGGATGTGCGAGAATTTTTTCCGGGGCTTATTTGCTTAGAAAATCGAAAAATTTAAATAAAAGATTTGCATAATAAATATGGCCGCGGCGCACGGAAAAGCTAAACGGCAAACCGCTGTTTGTCGTTCGAGTTGGGCAGAAAAACACGTTGTCACTAGCCTGTATTACTGGGCGGGCAACTTGGAAGTTGAATAACTTTTAGAGTTTTAGTCGGACCGACTCAACAACGACACCGGTCCGATGGCGCACGTTTTATACACCTTTTAACACTAAAAGCACAAAAAACAAGCAATAGTTGCACAAGTTATTTTAAAAACAAACGGGAGCTCGCGAATAGCATGTGTGCTCTCGTTCACTACCACGCGCTGTATGGAACTCGCAGACAGTAGGCGATTATGCGGAGGATTTTTTCGAGCGACGAGAACCGATCCAAAACATCTTCAGTGAAGCATGATGTGGTGGCCAACAATACCGTCTTTTGTCGAAGCTCGGGATATGGACTAACATCCTCTTCTTCAAGCGAAGGCGATACTGACGGTGGCCATTCATCCAGTGGTTGTAATAAAAATGATGGGCCAGTCCACCACATTGAATGATTCACAAGCTCCGAGGAAAATAAACCACGGGAGGCACAGTCCACCGGGTTATGTTGAGTAGGAACATGACGCCAAATAGTCGGTGAGGTTAATTCTTGGATTTGACTCGTTCGATTTGCCACTAAGGTGGCCCAACGATGAGGAGAAGAACGAATCCAAACCAGAGCTGTAGTGGAGTCAGTCCAAGCATGTGTCTCACCAATGTTGAGACGATCGGTAAATGTATTAATCACCATACATAGGATTTTAGACACCAGGACAGCACCACATAACTCGAGTCGAGGAATTGTACAACGTTTGAGTGGTGCGACTTTCGATTTACCGGTTACCAGCCGACAAGATACAGCCGATGATGTCTGAACGCGAAGATATACTGCGGCGGCATAACCTCGCTCAGAACTATCAGAAAAAACATGTAGCTGTATGGACAACGCATCATTAAACGTTATACGACGGGGAATCAAAAGTTGTTCAATTAATTTGAGCTCTGATTGATACTTCGCCCACATCGTAGCTATATCTTGGGGAATTTCGTCATCCCAATTTACGCCGGAAGTCCAAAGACGTTGTATTACATGCTTTGTCCAAAAAGTAAGAGGAGACAATAATCCTAAAGGGTCAAAAACTCGCGCAATGGCCGAAAGCATCGATCGTTTCGTAGGTTTATGTGAAGATGGATTGGTCTTAAATGAAAACGCATCCGTGGCAGGATACCATCGTAACCCAAGGACCTTTAACTCGTGATGTTCACTGGTGTTAAATAAAATCGACGGAGACATAGCACGGTCATCGTCGGCAACGGCTTGTAACACTTGATCATTATTGCTCACCCATTTTCTTAACTGAAATTTAGCAAGAGCGCATAATTTTATTAACTGGCTTTGATACTCCAGAGCATCTTCAGTAGAATTAGCTCCAGTCAGAATGTCATCTACAAACGTGTCATTTAGCAGAACAGCGGCAGCTAATGGATATTGTTTACCGTCGACATGAGCCAATTCACGAATCGTTCTGAGGGCTTGATAAGGAGCGACCGAAGTACCATATGTCACCGTGCACAAGCGATATTCTTCAATCGGAGATTTGGGGGGGAAATCGCCAAAATATCCTGAGGTAATCCCGCTCAGCGGGTTGCACTACGATTTGGCGATACATTTGTTTGATATCGGCCATAAACAAGTATTGCCAGAGTCGAGAGCGAAGCAAAACAATTTGGATATCCGGTTGAAGTTTAGGACCTGTGTACATACTCTCGTTGCGTGACAATCCAACGGTTGTACGCGCAGAAGCATTAAACACGACGCGAAGCTTCGTCGTACTACTATCCGGTCTCAGTACACAGTGATGAGGGATATAATACGAATACACTTTGTCTCTCTCTGCAGGAGGGACAAGTTCCATGTGACCAGCAGTGAGATAATCTTGCATAAATTCGACATATTGTTTACGAAGATCGCTGTTTTTACTAAGTCTGACTTCTAAAGATTTATATTGACGAAGAGCGTTTGTCTTAGAATCACCTAACAAAGGGACGGGTTTCCGAAATGGAATCGTAACCATAAAACGACCAGAACTTAATCGAGTTGTGGTGTTCTGATAAATGGTTTCGGCAGCAATGTCATCAGGGCCAAGGTGTCGAACAGAAGGTAATTCTTCAAGTTCCCAGAATTGTTTTATTGTTGAATCAAGAGATTCAGAGACCGATAAACATAATGACTTAATAGTAGAGAGATCACAAGCGTCAACGGGGCCCATTAGAATCCAACCAAAAACTGTTTCGATGGCAATTGGCTCACCGGCGTGGCGGGATGTTTTGCCGTCAAGGAGAAGCACTGGCAGTATATCTGCTCCCAACAATAAATCCATGGCTTGAGGGCGATGATAAAACGGATCAGTCAAAGGTAGATTTTGTATATGGGTCCATTTCCCAGGTACAATCGGAATTTGCGGGGTTCGTCCAGTAATTTGGGGCACAATATAAGTATCTACAGAAAACGAAGGTGTTTTTTGACCTCGCGGTGCAACAAAATAATTGTTGATTTACCTTAACGCGAGTAGAATCACTTCTAGCAAAGGAAGTAATATTTACAGTCGAGTGTCCTCGAGGAAGCAGCATATTGGCAGCAGATTGTTCTGTAATGAAACTGGCCTGTGAGCCACTATCAATTAACGCTCTGAGGGTATGGCGCTTAGCATCAGAAGTGCAAACATCCAAAAGAACTGTGGACAACAAAATAGTTTGCTTTGTTATGTCTTTTATAATAAAAGAAGCAGTATTGACAATTTCGGTTTGTGGTGAATCAAACTTTTTTTCGAAATGCAACATGGAGTGATAAGAGCGCTGACACGTTTTGCATTTGTATTTCGACGGACATGAGACAGATGAATGACCTGAACCAAGACAATTTATACACAAACGATATGTTTTCACTAATTGAAAACGCTCATTTTACAATAAAAATCTGAACACTATCGCAACGAGTGGGGTTTTTTGCACAATGGACAGCTCACAACGGGAGTCTGTGTTCCTAATAACTTTATCTACCGTAGAATTGTCTTTGGCGTCTATTCTCCAAAACACGTCCTCTGGTAAACCCTTCAGAATAACGCTCACTATAGCCTCTTTTAACATTTTCTTATCAATCCTCCTACATTCTGCTAGCACGTTTAAAATAAATTCCTGTAAAATTTCCTCTTCTCACTTTTTTCTCTTACTCAGATTTTCTTTTAAACGTAATAATTGATCTGCCGAATTATAGTATTCAATAAACGCTTTTTTAAAATCGACCAAGTTAAACTTGGATTTTCGGATTCAATTTTAAGAAAAATAAATTTTAGCTTGTTCCCTAAAATATAAAGGTAACATAACTAATTTTTGCTTTTCCTCCCAAGAATTAGCAGCAGCGATCCTCTCATAACTATCAAGATAATCTTTAATGTCTTCTGTTAATTTGCCAGAAAAATTTTGCGGTTTAGCATTATTGTTACAAGCCATTTTATTCTTTAAAATTGTACTTCCCGATTTGATTTGAATTTCCTCTTTATTATTTAAGGGACTTTTTTGTTCGTTTTCAGAAGATATTACCGTCCTATCCAGATCGTCAGACGGACTTGTTTCGCTAGAGTTTTTAGATTTCTCTTTAGAGAATACACCAGTAGTAACTTGATTAATATCAGAATCAGAATCTGAGTCAGAATTATACTCTTCTGGTAGCGGGTTTTGATCAAAAAGATTTCTTAGCGTAGCCCTAAGATCAACGATTTTACTAGTAATTGGTTGGTCTTTGTGAAGATGACCTAATATATTAATTAAATCGTTCTTAGAACAATAGTAGTATGAATAACCCGAAGAATCTGCCTTTAAAACGGTTATTTTATCTTTTAAGGATAAATTTTGGAATTGTTCAGAAGTATATTTGCGTCTACTTTCAGTTTGTAATATTACAAAGCCACTACCATTAAAAATAACTGTGCTTTTTTCAGGCACCCTAATGTTCCTACAGGACGCAAAAGCTGTTCCGAAAAATACTACTCCCTGGTTTTTAAAATAGTTAACTATGTCTTTTGCTGTTAAATAATCTGCAATTATTTCTTTATTAAAGCCTAACTTTTCCCAAGCAAACTGATCTATTCTAATGGTTTGGTTATTTTCAACCCTCTTTAAATAGTAATTAAATAACGACATAAGTTACATCTAGTTAAAATTAAAATAGTTATGAGTTACAAGTTGTTACGGTGCAGTGCGGTGAGTGGGTCACACTCACAACTGTCCGCCTTCTAGGGCTAAATCAAAGGACCCTAGCCGGGACAGGAAGTGAACCTGTATCTACCCTGAAATAGTCCTAGAGACTCTTTATAAATTTATATAACCGCCCGAAGAGCAAAAGGGCCGGTCGTACCTTGGATAAACTAAAATAAACTAAACTATGAATTAACTAAACTCTCAAATTACAACGTACAATATTATTTATTTACAAAGGCTTAACGCCGAATAGAAATTAATCTATCTTAAACTATGATCTATACGCAAATTAATATCATCTAAATTATTTGAAATATGATTTAAGTCCTGAAACTTATTGATTTTGGAAATCTTTACCATTCGAACTGAATTATTATTTTTAGTCATAGAAAAATTTGGAAACGCCATATTTTATTAGCATGAATCATTGTTCTCGCAGAATCAATTGTTTCTAATTTTTCAACATTTATTTATAACTAGTTAACAGTATTTTATTGTAAAAAAAAGTTAATAAAAAATAAAAAATTGAGCAAATAGATTTTTTTCATTTATACAAATATCTTTCTTCAAAGAGTTGAACACTAATTCATCTTGACTAATCCATGTGCAGGATTTTCCAGAATGCCTTCCGGAATTTGTTATTGCGCCATATCAGAATGACGGGGTTGATGGTGGAGCTCATGTATCCCAACCATGTGAGTACATTGATGATCACCTTGGACTCGGAACAGCATGATATGATTTGCAAAACGGTAAGTACGAATAATACAAGAAAAATGGCAGCCAACAAACGCCGAACACGGTCATGGTAATGCCCAAAGTTTTGGCCGCTTTTTTTTTTTCTTTGACAGCGCATTTCTGCGGCATGCAGTGCCGAGCTGTGGTTGTACTTGCGTGCAACCGGCCGAATCTCCGGCCATTGTGGCCATTTCCATGGGCTCGGACGACGCGTTGTCAGGTTGCTCGGCCGATCTTGTGCCCAACGTCTCTGCTGGTGCTGTAAGGCCTTGAAGAGCAGCGAGTAGTAGATGACTATCGCCACCAGCGGTATGTAAAATGATAGCATAGACGAATATATTACATAACCGAGACTAGCGGTTAGACGACGTATACTACACTCGCCGTACGATCCCGGCGCCAGTAAATCAGCAGTGGCAAGCTGATGATGATACTGTACAGCCACACGAACGCCACTATACAGGCCGCAGGGGTAATGTGTTCCATTCTGCGTATTTCACCGGCCAACTAACGGCATAGTACCGGTCCATTGCAATCGAACATATACTCGCTATGGACGCGGTGCATAACCTGTTGAGATAATTGGAGTGGAACACAAAAGAAATACAAAACAAACACTTTGAGTAATAATAGAGTTAATACTATAAACACAAGTTAAACCAATAATAACAATACAACATAGATATATGTATAAGCCAATAGTAACAAGCACATTAACAAAATAGTAGCTGTGGAACGAGTGTGACCCCTTGTCCACGTATAAAGCTAATTATATCATAAATCTAGGTTAAATTGGTATTTTGAACATTGATAGTGGCTTTCCATTTTTGGATCGAATCAGGTAATGGAATAAACGAAGACCCCTTGGTAGGTCTATATTTATTAATATAGACAAGTATACCATCTATTGTAACTAAAGTTTTTTTGCTTCCTATTTCTATCATTTCCTCTTTTTCACGTAAAATTATATTAAAAAATTCGTCTATTATCGTGTTAATATTGCTATCCAAAAAAAATGTGAGAATGTTTTAAAAGATCTATTTGTTCAAATTCAGTGTGAGGTATTCCATAAGTAGATTCTAATTTTAAACTAAATTTAATAGTGCTTCTATTAATTGTTTTTTTAATAATTCTTCTATTTTATATCTTTTGTGAAATTTAAAAACGAATAGATGTTTAGCTCAGACAAGTCGACGATTTAGTAGATAAGATTCAGGAATAAGAAGAGTAAGTAATATATTGTATTTAATCATAAAAAGTCGTGTTCTGTGTTGCTTGCTTATATAATATAACAACATAATTTATAATACAAGAATGGGTCGCTTGATACTTGATATGCAGTGAGTACTAGGATCTGATGGAAAATATCTAATAAAGCAATTATCGGCTATCGATACCGAGAGCTGCGCAGTCCAACACTGGATATTCAAATACCCAACAACCATGTTTCAAAATGCCAAGTTTCGTTCTATTAATAATTGGTTAGAGCGTCATTTCCATAAAATGAGTCTCACATACGGTGATGTAGAATGCGAGGAAATTGGAAGAATATTAAATTCATTACAAGCTCGAAACATTTACGTGAAGGGGGAACAAAAGAAACAACTTATTTTGGAATATTTACCTGGTATAACTATTATAAATATGGAATTAATGGGCTGTCCAAGAATAGATGAACTCTATCCTAATGAAGAATTCGCTTGTTGTCTCTTTCATAAAGAACTGAATCCCAAGCTATGTACATTTTACAAAGTTTTTACTTTGAGAAAATGGTTTTTGGAAAATGTGTAAATAATACACTTTTTTAGTTTTTGTAAAAGATAATATTAAAATATTTATATATATATCTATATTGTAGAAAAAAAATTGTTTACATTGTAATATATATTATATGATGTATACATGTATAATAAGAAATCTTTTTTAAATGTATAAATAATAAATCGAATATTTTTTTTCTTTTAAAAAATTGTTGTTGCATTTTTATAATCCGCCTGCCTCTTGAAGTTCTCTAGAATAATAATAATATGAATGAACATTTTTTTAACTATCATTATTATATATTTTATTTACTTGATTTTATAATGACCAATCGCTAAAGTGTGAATTCTGTCATGAAGTATGATCCTCTTATCATCATTTCGGTTTAGTGCTAATTTCATTGTTTTGATGGTACAAATTTGATGTTTGAATGATCGTATAGATATATTCTCTCTCTATGGAGTATAATCGTAGCGATAGGATGTACTAACCGTTGTATTTAAGTCATGGTGAGCATACTCTACGGTCTTAAGAGCACAATTATGAGCAATCATTTTGGCTTCTGCTTTATTTAAACCGTAAATGTCCAAATCATCATCACTGTCATCATCGAAAAGACATCTTTTAAAGTCGTCAAGAACCATGTGTTTTTGAGTTACATAAGTTCTTATACCTACAAAAGAGAATAATTTTTTTCCATATAACCGGTATTTTATACATAAATATTATACTAATACAACAAGGTCAGAAAATAAAGAAAGTGACCCTCAAAATGGAACTGTAAAACTCTATGTACCTGTATTATTCATAATATAGGGTTAATTATTTTAAATTATTATTTTTTTAAGTATAGGAAGTAGGTGTTTACCTTCTCAATCGTCAGACCATTCGCAATCGCTTGTTTTAAATTCATATAATGAATTACATACTTTTTTTTATTTTCCAGTGTAGCAAGTAGTTTTTTTGTTTTAGAATTTGGTGGACATTTGAGTTCGCGGAGGAATAGATATTCGTTATGATCATTGTGTAAGCTGGTCGGATAATTCACATCTACTTCAAAAAACATGTCCACTTCAGACTTTTCCGTCATCGAGTCCAAACCCTTCTGTGCTTCCTCCCCACTTCCGGCGTACCATTTAAAATCTGAACATGGCATGTATTGACTCATAGCATACCCATATAAATTTGTAGCATCTTGGTAAACCAGCCATGAAGTCGGATCGTTTGGATTATAACCGGCTGTTTTAGGGTTATTCGCTCGAGCCCATCGTGTGTAAGCTTGCACGAGATCTCCACGAATTCCATTTTCAATTAATAACTGCATCTCATAGTCACTCAATAAATCTAACTGTCCATGCTATGTTTTAACATGCTGTCAAAACTCAACCCAGGACTTGTAAAGTAGAACACGCTATCTAAATTATATGTACTCATACATAAGTCACGGAATCGTTCAAATACATCAGCAAGTGTCATTATATCCACTTTCATGTATATATCGCTGTAGACCCCCAAGGTATCACATTTAAAGTGATCCCATACTTGCACTGCATGTTTATAATCGTCTACACTAATATGATCGCCCGTGAGTGAGTTGAAGAATTCCTCACGAGCTGGCAAGCTGGTGACCTCAAGTTTAGACCAACCGTCGACGAAGGTATAAGGAAAAACGCCTTTTTTCGTTACCAATGGCATGTCTTCGGGACAAAATACTTTGGCCGTCTCCCGAAAATTTGAAAGTCCTGCTTTAGCGAGATCTGCGGTCAATGTAGACAGACTTGATGGCATGAAACGACATGAGTCCAAAAATCGGATTGAAAAATTATTTTTGATATATTTTGTAAATGCTATATATTTTTCCTCGCTGGTTGGTATAATATTGATTGGTTTATCATCATATCCTAGTTGAGTGACGATATAGTGCATATCATAGCAGCTGAGGTTATGAAAGAATACGGGCAAAAAGTTCGGTGTGCGAAGCTTGAGATTGCATGTGTTGCAAAGTGTTTGTCTGAATTTTTCGCATAAATGATCGTGGTCAGCTACTTTTTGATTGGAATCCGTAAAACTACACCGACAGATCTTACAACTTATGGCAGCTGCATGCCTCTGATCTTCTTCATCAGTAAATCTAATCGCTGTATTCGTCTGAAGTAGCGCGCTTATATTTGTCGCTACTTCAACGAGTGCTTCCACAAAGCGTTTCGCTACTTTTGCGGAATCTATCGTCTGCGATCCACGAAAACATATGGGTGTTAGAGGAATATTGTATCGTTTTAAAAGCTCTATAGGAATATTATCTGCAGCTTTCACATAAAACCCATATGACATTAACTATTGTGTAACTATTAACTATTATGTTCATCGATAATTTTAGTGTTTCCGCCTTTGCTGTCTGAATTATCGGGTTTGATTAATAGAGCTTCAAAATCTGCGTACACGACAAACGGATGTCGAACTGTTTTGCCCCAAGCTTCGAATTTCAAAGTCGAACCTGATTCAGGCATTACCGGCAAAATGGTTTTATGTTTGTTACAAATTTGTCTGTGTTGATCGAGGGCCACCTGTCCTGATAATTTATGGAGTTTCGGACGAGTATCGAATCCTGTGAAACATTTTTTACAAAAAACCATTTTGCTATGGTTTTTTGTTTTTTGACTATGTATCAACCTCGCGAAATTTGAAATGTAGGTGAAGTGACTTAAGCCCGTAGTTTCATCCTCTATGAGCAATAAATCAAAATGATCAATTTTTTTCGAACTCGATACACGTAGCGGATAAACATAATGTGCCGGTTTGAATTTAGTATGGCCCGGTTGTTTTTCCAAACCATATACATTTATAGATACCGCAGGATTATCGATTTCGAAGATTTTAATATTTTTAAAAGGTGTTGGATATATAATCCTATTAAAATTATACATTTTCTCTAATTTTTTATAATTTTCCCCAACGTGATTTTTATTCCCTGATGACACGTGCTTAGCTAAAATGGCCCATTTAAAACATTCATTGTCCTTCAAGTTCATAGGATTAATGACCGCCTTTTTCTTATAATATCTTCGGGTAGATATATATGGGATGATGCCCGTAACGGTGTAAATACATACACTCCCAGAAGTATTCCATCAATTGTTTGAAGGAAATAACCAGAGCCCTTGCCAACATACATCTTCTTCTTCGAGGAGCTTTGTAAAGTCATCAAGAACTGCAGCATTCAAATCACTCGTCGAATAAAGCTCTCTAGCAGACGTTTTAAAAGCCCGATTTTCTGTTGTGTTTTCCTGCTGCGGTATACTATAAGTTGCTTCTAGTTTTAAATTGTATTTAATTGGATGAATTGACACCATTGAACTTAAAAGACTAGATATTTGTGGTTTGGAGTTGTTTAACAATTCATTATAATCCAATGTATTGTTTATATTTTTTTTACAAAACCATTTAATTTTCCATTTGAACGATGACTCGATATGAATAAAATTACCCTGACCCGCGGTCGCCGCCATAGACATACGAGCGGTTTTTTTACGTTTATTACACACTGTATTCTCATTATAATAGCCGGGTTCAATCGTAGTATTATTCAACAATTCCCCATCAGCCGTTTTTATTTTTTTAACCGGCTGTGTTGTTGGTAGTGGGTCAGACGTACAATCTACACCTGTTGAATATTTACTTATTTATATATATATATATATTGTTAAAAACAAGTCTTACCGTTACGAGGGTCAACAGTTTTACTTGGTGTCGTAAAAAGGGTGTCATTAGCCTGCGCGTTTGACGGAATATATGTTATTAAACTCGATTGTTCTTGTTGTTGCTGTCGCTGATTAAAATCTACGATAAAAATACGAAATTACGAATAGAATATTATGTTTTTTATTTTTTTTATTTCTACTCACTGTTAAACACTTGTCCTATACCGTCAATAGCGTCATTAAAATCAACCCAATTTTTAGCAAGATCTATAATAGTAAAAATTGTTTTTATGTCCATCGATTTCAATGCTTATTTTTAAAAACTCTATTGCAAGCGTGACAAGGAAATTGAACGTCAGTGTGTTTTATGCCATGCCTGTTTAAATTAGATTTGTTTGCAAAAGATTTACCACATTTTATACACGTAAACATGATGACTTTTAGATAGTACAATTAATATTAATGAAAATAACACGGTTGTACAAAAATAATAAAAGTTTTTTTAAAAATATTAAAAACAGCTATGAACGTAAAGCGTAACATCGACTGACACACGACTAAACCATATTCTTGAATAAAACATTAGTGTGGGGCACTAGTTTTCTTTTCTTTATTTTAGAAAGTTGTTTCTTTTACATATTTTTTTAAAAGTAGGAGGAGGGAATATAGAAGGATAGTTGTTAGAATAATTTCTTAAAAAAAAAAAATGGGGTTATCTCTCAATGTAATAAAAATAAATGTTTTATTTTTTTTCATACAATAATTTCTATACAATAAATAGCTATTTACTTATTTAAATACATAATATTTCCCATTGTCTGTAATGTTATCACATACATTATTTATGTTTGTGAAAATACATAGATCACACTTGCAACTGTCATCTACATCTTGCATGGTTTCAGGTGATGAATTAGTTTTAGTTTCAAAATCTGCAAGTTGTTCAATCACGTTTTCATCTTCTCGTTTAAGAGCCTGTTAATAATAATAATAATAACACTTATCATGATTGTTTAGTTAAAGTATTATATAATGATGTAAAATCTATAATAACCTCTATTTCGTAATGTTTAAGTTCAACCCAAGCGTCAGCAACAGATTTCGCTGCGATTGAAATAAGTTGGTTGATATAGTCAGGTTTATCATTTGAGATTAAGCTAGAAATCGTTTCTTGACTCATTTTTTGTATGTAGCATACCATTTCATCGCTGTGGAAACTTTTTTTCTCTCCACTGAGAGTCTAAATATTTTACAAATACTTCGAGTTGTTCTAACACGATAAGACGGGTTACATACGATTTGTGGTAATATACTGCATTAACAACGTGTTGAAGTTCTTGAATTTTCAATAATTCCTCACGACAAAGTAAAATTTTGGAGTATGTATCACTTTTAGCTTGTACAACTAATAAATGCTGCCCACGTGAAACTAATTTTGAAATTATGAAGGATTCATCTGTTAATAGTTTTTTCATAACATTTTTTTGAAACTTTTTTTCGTAGTTTTCTAAAGCGGTTTTCTCAATTGACAAATTGGTTAATATTGTACTCATAGCAGATATTAATCTGCTAAATAAGATTATACTGACTGTCACATAACTTGTAGAAGTCAAAATATGTATTTTAACATTAAATGTCTCCTTCAGGTCTAAGCCGATTTGAATATATTTTCTACTACTATAGTCAATTGTAAACACCGTACAGTCTATTAACTCCTGTGGTGGACGTAACGTATTATATTTTCTTTTTTTGTAAGTTAATTCATTTTTTTTTATTAAACCGGTCATTTTAAAATACTGAAATGTTGAACCGAAATAACACACAACGAACAGCACAGCATTCTATTAGACACTAAATATCATGAGCTAGGGAATTTCCACTTAACCGTATCGAACAAATTTTTTAGTACCTCACCATATGTAAATTATTAGAAAATAAGAAACATTCTTGTCGAGAAAGTTTGTTTAACCGATGCATATGTATTTTTATTTTTTATAACAACACAAGATTTAGCCTCGACCTCTCCTGTACCTAAAGATTTTAGTAAAAGAGTGGGGGATGTATAACTTTCCTTTTAGAACATCATACTACAGTTAGTTGAAACGGTTTAATACGTTTTTCAAGTTCTACAAGAACAGACGATTTTATTTATTTACTCCGTACATAACAAAAAATAAGGTAATAATATATCTTCTTATAAAATATAAAAATATTTATATTACATATATATATATATACAAATATATTTGTTTTTAGGATGGCTAGTTTCGCCAATTTACTCAAGTTAAAAGTTGAAGAGTCCGAAAAAACATATGCCAAATCAATCAGTATAGGCGAGCTGGAAGTGAACGCCAAATATCAGATAGAAAATGTCAAATTAATCGCCAGTAAATTCGGACCTAACTTCATGGTAGTACGCATGACGATAAAAAAAGATGGTCTAACATATGTCGTTTTTCTACCATAATCGTTCAAACTCACGGAACAGGAATGCGTCGAGTTAGAAAACAAAACAGGTCCGGTGTTTTTAATTTTTAGAGGCCGTAGACAAAATAAGTCATTCATTATAGACTTTGAGACATAATTTTTTTTTTTTTTTAACAGTGTGAAAACAAAATATCTAAAAAATAAAACGTTTATACTCTTATTTTTTTTGTGTTAATATTTGAAAATAAAAATTATAAATTATTATAAATATAAATTATTAATATGATTCTTGGAATCTTACGTTTTGTCTGTTGATAACTTATTACTGCTAATACAATAATAATAATATTATAATGTTGAACCATAATATAAAATAAGTGTATTGAAATATTTTTAAACCTGTAAAACAAATGTATGTTTCTTTCTCATATTCATTTATTTGTAATAGTTTACGAGTTTTTAACAATAATACATTATTTTCTTTTTCTAAATGAGTGATTATGCTTTGTTTGTAATAATTCAAAAGAAAACTGGTTTACCTCACAGCGTATCAATAACATTATATTATCTAAGTTGTTATTTAGTCTCTGAGTTTTTACGACCGTTATGTGGTGTGATTTTTATCACACACACACACATACACATATACACAGACACGCATGAATGCATACATGCTGTGTTTTAAAGTTACGTATGGTTTAAACACATATATGGTAATTAATATTAGGCTATGAGTAAAAACAAAATGTTACAGTATTTTTTTATTTTTACAGAATATGTTTAAAAAAAATATAATACATAAACAGAAATACTATCAATTATAATAATAATAATAATAATGCTGTTAACAAGTATGTAATTCTAGTATGTATTAATAATATAGCTAATACTATCTCAGCACCAATACAGGCTACGTTATTTGCCGATGACTTTAATATCTCTTGTAAAAGCAAAAACATAAAAACAGTGAGATACTTTTTACAGGACACTTTAGACAAACTTTCAAATTGGACACTTAACTCAGGATTTCAATTCTCCCCTGAAAAATCAAAATGTATCAATTTTACTATGAAACGCAAAACCGAAAACCTTTCATTAAAAATGGCCAACAAAGAGATTGAACAAGTCACAGTCATAAAAATATTAGGTCTAACCTACGACCAAAAAAATACATGGGTACCCCATATAAATCAGCTAAATATGTCTTTAAATCGAAACTTAAATTTAATCAAAATGATATCGAACACTTCTTGGGGTGCAGACACCTTAACTTTACTGAGAATATACAGAGCCATTATTAGGTCCAAAATTGACTATGGATCTATAATATACAATAATGCATCTACCAACACTCTTAAAAAAATAGAAAGCAAACACAATAATGGGATACGTCTTGCCCTAGGGGCATTTAGAACCAGTCCCATAAATAGTATGCTAAATATTGCAGGAGAACTTCCCTTACATTTACGTCGTTTAAAATTATCTCTTCTTTACATAGTTAAATTAATAAGAACAAATAACCCAGCAATAAACCACAACAAATCAAGAATCGACCAAGCCAAACTTAAAGGAATAAATCCTGAAAGTATCACTCAAATAGAACAACACCAAATTATACCCTGGACAACCAAACAAACAATATCCGAATACTACAGTACAACAACAACATTACCACACAACATAAAAATAATAATACAAGAAAAAATAGAAATAGAATGGCAAAACATCTGGCAACAATCAAACACAATGCTAAACGAAATAAAAAACAGTATAAAAAGATGGCCTAAAAACAGCATACGTAGTAGGAAAATTGAAGTCATATTAAATAGACTAAGAATTGGACACACAAAACTTACTCATATGTACTTACTAAAAAAAGAAAACAAGCCAGTATGTCAAACCTGCGGCACCTCTCTCACGGTCAAACATGTATTAGTTGAATGTAAAAAATACGAAGACCTCAGAAAAATCAACCAACTGCCTGACGATCTATGGGAAGCTCTGGGTCCATATTCCGACGTCTCCAAAACTGTTAATTTTATCTCTCAATCTGACTTGTATGTACTCGTATAAATAATATTTATTGTATATATCAAAAGTTATAAAATAAGATAATTGTATTGTATAGCCAATGGTCATTGTAACCGAGGCTTTTGATCAATAAAAAAAAAAAAAAAAAAAATAATATGGTATAATTACATTTGTATATATAAAGAAAATCTACACGGGGGGCGCATGACATTGAAATCTAAACACCTAATATTGGATATGATTCAGAAATTGGAATAAAGTAATTAAAATAAGCCCTGACTATTTCCGATTTTAGGGTCAAGTCAGGGTTTGCGGCACGTATCAAATTAATATCTGTTAAGTTTACCCAGACCTCCAGTCTGGCTCTGCAAACTTCACATTTTTTAAAGTTTGTTAAGTCCAATATTAGGTGTCCTGGTTGGAAAGGTTGTTTCCATGTGGCAACCCTTTCAAGATCCCCCTCCGAAGTGATAGCTCCATAGCTGCAAATAGAAGCGTTTATGTCGAAAACATAGTACTTCCTTCTCGTGGTCCTCCCTTCTAAATTTATACTGCGGACAGTCCCACATTTGTAATTACTTAGGATAAAATTGGTGCCCCACATCTCCAAACATAATAATATTTCCCGAATTGAGAAACACCAAAAATTTGCCCGAACAATTCCCTCAAAAGATATTGGTGTTCTCGGAAGATTTAATAGGGATCCTACCGATTTATATTGGAAGTATCTATAGTATAATTTTGGGTGCTCACAAGCGATTTCCCTGAAGTTATCAACGTTGTACGCCCCGGCATAAATTCTCTCCATATTTCTGTAGCTGTTAGCCAAGCCTGGGAATGACATTCGCCAACGTAGATCGCCCATTGCACTATTATCCTCTAAAGACCATTCGTCCAAGTAAGTTTCCTCTTCTCTCGAACATGGAAGTATGTTGGACGGATGGATCGGTGTATAATCAGCGGTGTATTCACCAAATACGCGGGTTTCCACTATATTTAAAAACAGATATAATTAAATAACTAATATTAATCAGAAAATAGCAATAAAGTTTTATAAGTTTCATTGAAAAAAAAATAAAATTACGTACGTTCTGATACGCTTTCATCTTGAGAATCTAATGCTGAAGACGAACTATCAGTAGATACTTGTTCTTGTGCTTCTTCTTCATCTTCACTATCGTCAAATATATTACGCATATACCCCTCATTATCCAAGACTCCTTCCGGCTCGCCAAATTGTTCAATAAATATCTCCCGATCAGTTTGATCGACTTCGATGTCCAATAACTCGTACTCGCCTGCAATAGTTTTGTTAATAAAATAACTTGGCTGCATCTTTGATTTCGTAGATTTGAACTGCTAACAGAATTCAATAAACTTAATATAAATAAACTTGTGGGGGTGAAAAAATAGAAGGTGTTAAACACTTACTTTTTTAAAAGTATTATTGTCGTTGACTTGCCGGTGTACGTCAGTTTAAGAGGTCTTGAGGGGTACTGTCGCGTTATACGTGCATTGATCGTTCGTTTGAAAATCCATAAAAACCATAATATGTTCTAGAGTGATGGTAGTTTTAAGAACTGGTTAATAATACTTGTTTTATATACACTTACAGCGACAGTATAATAAAGTAAACACAGTAAGAGGGTTCGTTAACCTAACACGTATGTGATAGGGTTATAGATGATAATTTAAATACTATACACTATAAAAAAAAAAATATATATATATATGTAATGATCTTTTCCACAAGATATTATAGAATAATTTATAATTGTATATATAGGTAAACAGGAACCACTTTCCACAAGATTACAACAACATTCAGGATCATTCATTATTATACAGTCGTTTACACGACGGGTGTAGGGTATCTATATAATACCTATGTACCTATTACCTCTATGGGTAATAACTGTATTATATTACTTTACCTGACAATCGGAGTAGAACGGGGATTTGTTTTTTTTTTCCTATATGTTTGGTGTAGATGCTCTGTCGGTCGCCGGGTAACGTTATATTAACATTATTATATTATATTATTCTTAACTTTTTTTCGTATGTGGATGATCTTTATCGGTTCTGTCATGGTCTACGGTTAGTAATAAACGTAAGTCTTCGATAAAAAAACCTACTAGCCCGGTCTCCCTAAATCTACAATACTTAATAGATAATCAACCTCAATTAGTGCCTCCTGGCACTAACTTCTCCTTTGATAATCAAGTATCCCTCAGCAACATGAATATTACTGATGGTAATGGCAACAGCAGTGATAATAATAACAGCCACCAGCACAAAAAAACCAATACTTCTTTGACCTCGTCATCTCAATCCGAAATGGTAGTTGATTCTCCTGAAATTCTATTCCCATTTCTATGCCCACTTCCAAATTGAGTGCATTACCTAAACTTTTTGAAAAAATATTATACTCTAAGCTTTCTGTTAGGGTTAATCATATTATTTCTAGTCAGCAACATGGGTTTATGCCTGGTAAATCTACCTTAACTAATTTACTAGAATATTATTCTGATTTAAGTTCAATTGTTGAGAAAGGTGGCCAAGTTGACAGTATATACACTGATTTGAGGAAAGCGTTTGACTCTGTGAATCATAATTTGTTAACAACTAAATTGAATGTTTTAGGTATCAGGGACCCTTATTTATCCTGGTTACAATCATATTTAACAGATCGAACTCAGCAAGTAAAATTAGCTTCAAAGGTATCCCACGTAATTAATGTTAGCTCAGGCGTACCTCAAGGGGGTCATTTATCACCCATTTTATTCTTATTGTTTGTTAATGAAATCCCGAATATTTTTAATCATTGTAAATGTCTAATGTTTGCGGATGACCTAAAAATGTACATGGAAATTACATCTGAGGCTGACTGTTCTAAACTCCAAGACGACTTAAATAAATTTGAAAACTGGTGTTTGAACAATGGTCTTTCAATAAATGCGGAAAAATGTATGAAAATATAATTTTCCCGTTGCCGTAACCCTACTTCAGTCCAATACTTAATTAATAATCGAGTTTTACAAAATGTTAAACAGCTGAAAGACCTTGGTGTTTATTTTTCCTATGATTTATCATTTCATCAGCATATTCAAAATATAAAACTAAAAGCATTAAAAACATTAGGTTTCATTAGGAGAAATTGTTATAATTTTTCAAATTTAATGTGCATTAGAACCCTGTATATTTGTTTAGTTCGTACAATTTTAGAATACGCCTCCATATTGTGGAATCCAGTCCAAAGCGGACTCACTAATGACTTAGAACGTGTCCAAGACTGTTTTTTGCGAACAGTAAGCTCTAAATTTAATATGCAAACTGAACATAGAAATTCAGTTCTGTATTTATTAAATCTCGATATGCTCGCATATAGACGTAAGATAAATGATTTAATTTTTATACACAAGTTGCTTAATAATGTTATCGATAGTCCTGAAATCCTAAGTAAATTGTTATTCCATATTTCTTCCTACAACTCTCGCCTACGTCCAACTTTTCATGTTAGTTTCCACCGCCAAAATTATAGTTTTTTCACCCCTATTAATCGCATTTGTATTGCCTTTAATAACTTACCACTCTCTTTTGATATCTTCCATGACTCCCTTCTTGAATTAAAATTGGTTCTTACCCACAACTGATTTAGGCTCATTTATACTTAATCGTCCAATTTTTGTCATAATTATATATTTTGTTTGTTATCGTTGTTATAAATATGTTTTTCTTTATTGAAACTGTTTATAATTTATAATTATTAATCTGTGGTCTACTTACTTGAATGTTACACTCTTGCCTTCGGGGCGTTAAATATATATTATCATTATTATTAAATCGTCGTGGTTAGTCCACCCTACATGCACACGTCCAGTATATCTTCAAGCATTGGAGACGTGCTTAAAGTAAAGACACATAGGCAACCTATGGAGCTCACGTGCTTTCCTCTTAACTATTCTGGACACGTTTTAATATCTTCCATTGGTGAAAATAATTTGGGTAATTTACACCCTGTCAAACTCGGAAAAGTATTCTCTAAGCTTTTCGATGGAATCTTAAACATCACGTCAATTGGCGCTAAACGGGTTAAAATGACTTTTGTTACTATTGTAAACGCAAATATTTGTCTTACATCTAAATCGCATGCTGAAAACGGCTATGCAGTTTCTATACCTAACACGCTGTTCTATTGTCAAGGCGTTATTCGTTTAGACCGCAGCATAACTGAAGACGACTTTTCGGATGGTCTCGAAAATACTGCGCAAGTAGTATCTTTACGCCGTATCAATAGTAAGAAAGATAACTTACTCATCCCCTCTACTCTTGTCAAGTTAAAATTTCTCTCTTCTACTCTGCCTCAAAAACTCTCAAAATACAAAGTGCTCTTTAATATTTCTCCCAGCGTTCGCTCACCTGTCCAGTGCTCCAAGTGCCTTCCTAGCCGGGTGACGCCTGAGTGTCTTCCCATAACTGTTAATTTTTCATTGTCATGTATATAATATCTTTCATCAAATTTGCTTAATGTACTCACTGTATAGATTGTAAATATATTTTCAAAAAAAAAAAAAAAAAAAAAAAGAGCCTGGATCACGGTTGTCCAGATGGAGTTTAAAGCTAGAAGAATATCAGTATACAGTGCAATATAAAAAAAGGACACAAAATACCAATGCTGACGCATCAAGTAGGATTCATCTGGTAACTACCCGTGTTCCAAGGGAAAACTAGTACCACAAACTATGAGTCAAGAAACTCCAGAACAATCACTTAATCAAGAATCTCCAGAACAATCACTTATTCCAGAAACTCCAGAACAACCAGAACAGCCTCCACATTCCGAAACCGCAGAAAATTCAGCAAAATCTCAATGTCAACATGTGTTAAACAATCTCAGTCGTTACTCCACACTGCCTCCCTAAATCTATAGTGGAAACCTATTCGATGCACCTTCATATGACTATCATTTGGCACCACCGTGTGTCCAAAGATTTAAAATTGTCCAAAGGAATCGCTTTGGAATTTCGTCGAAAATTTGGACAGTTATCTACTTTAAGAAAACAAAGGAAAAATATAACGGAAATCGCTTACCTCAAACTGGGATTCCTATGTTCATTTGCCATGTTTACTTACAATTTAAAGACTCATTCCGCCAATGGTTCCAGTAATATGAACGGAACTATAAACAGTCTTATACGGATATAAACTAAAACCTCAGTACATATATACAGATTATCAATTTGAATTGAAGAAAAACATGCAAGAAACTCACCAAATCGCTAGAAAAAGATTATTAGAAAAGAAACAGAAATCCAAAACTTCCTATGATCAATCCATTTTCCCCCAACTCTACATATAGGTGATAAGGTCTTTCATTTTGTTCAGGAGAAAGCCAGTAAAGGCAAGCTAGCACCTAAATGGTTAGGTTCTTTTGAAATATTAGACACCAACGACAAGTCTGTTATGTTAACTATTTATGTTAAGTAACGCACAACGGAAAGATTTGAATACTTTTATTTGAACAAAATAATAATTATACGAACATAGAACAGGTCAACCCCAACTGTCTCCGTTGCAGGCCACCAACCAACTAACTCTAACCTATTATACACAATCATTAGATATACATGATATGAGATAACACTCAGCCTTCCTGCTATTTTGTTATGTCCCTATAACAATTACAAAAAAAAACAGATAAACTTTAAGTCTTACAAATTAATAACTAATCCAGAACAATTAATAACAATTACATTTTATACAAGCAAAATTTAAAAAACAATTTTTTTCTTTTTTTTTTTCTCTTGTGAGTTTTCTTTAGAAAGACATAATCGGAAAACTTCGCTGGTTTCCTCTTCGTCCTCACTGGCCTCTGTGAACTGATTTATAGCATACTGGTTTATTATCTAGCCATTTAAGAGCCAAGACTTTTTTGTTTTTGTCACATTTATAACTATAACTCCCTCTTCCCTTTTTTTAAGCTCTTTCTCACTAAGCAATGGACAATTACGTAGTCTGGTTTGTTGAACGGTTCCTAGACTTAGTATACCATAGTTTTCTCTTAAATAATATATTAACTCAGGGTTCGTGAAAAAATTATCAAAAAATATAACACTCATACTTATATCAGGTATTGTTTTTGCCAATGCAAGTATTACCTTTGGGCCAAGTCCAAAATATTTGTTTTCATAATCATCAAAAATATATTTATCAAATGTGCTTTCACCACTGTAGGGAAAAAAATCATAAATCATACCATTGATTCCTCACAAAGAATTTAAAACCCCATTTCTTCGGCTTTGATTTTATATATTGTCTTCGACTACCAGCTTTTTTTCCCTTGTAAGGCACCATCATTTCATCCACTGAGAATTGCTTTCCTTGCTCTTGTTTCAAACAGTTTCTACGTATGATGTCTAAGAATGGTTGAATTTTATAAAATCTTTCATTTGGATTGTATTCTTCATTATTATTGAAGTGTATACTTTTAAGAATTTTCTGGTATTTCTTTGGTAACATAATTTTAGATACTTTTTCAAATCCCATTTGATAGGACCAGTAATCGGTATAGGCAGGCAATTTAACTATCCCCATCCATAATTCTATACTTATAAAATCTTTAAGCTCATCATCTGTAATATTAATTGCTTTTCCTTCATTTTGAAAAGTGTAAGGATTAGTTTGTTCTTTAATGTGTTGAAATAAATCATCAGAAAAAAACTTATTAAAATATTCATAAGGGGTCAATAGATAATCTTGTTGAGAAAAGTAAGTATACTCAGGAACATCTACTTGAAAGTCCATTTTTACCCCATTCACCCAATTAAACTTCATATGTTCAACTTTTACTTTTTTAGATTTTGGTTTTACAGGATCTATAAAACTATCTGTGTTAGTGTCTGAATAACATACCATTGACTAGTAATGAACCTACATTACTAGTCAATGGTATAGGTGGAGTTTGTTTTAGTAAACGTTTTAGAAAAAACACAGCTTGTTTATACTGCACAATAATGCAACAAGTAGTGACTAACTAACACGGGCGTGGCACATTTATTTACATTGGTGTGTGTGTGTGTAAACAGCTGACTGGCAGTGGGTGATAGTACGCGATATTAGTGCGGCGGGCTGGTTGAGCGGTTGGGGACATGTACAGCTATTGCTATTAAATCTCTTATCTGGCCGCAACACTAAAGGTATACTGTTGGATATTGAGGTGTGTATGTACGTGGATCAAGATAAAATTAAAATTAAACACTAGTTGTATAGTAATAAGAAAAGTAATAATAATAAGTAATTTCACTAATACTAAAGTAATAATAAAGACTTGTTATACTATGTGAAAAAGTGAGTGAATAAGATATTCCCCGATCTCCCTTTTATATAAGACCAAAAGAATATTCTAGAAGAAAAAACTGTATACGAAGCAATAATACTATTGACGTCAGTTAAAACGCGAATTACTTTAAACACCTTTGATTGGTTAATATGAAATCACGCCATAATATTTTGCTTATTAAGAAAACAAGTTAATCTAAAAACAATATTAATGATAACTTACATTCTAAGAAGAATATAATATAAATTATTTATTGACTATTTCAACACCCTCCCTCAATGAATATATATAGGTAATAATTTCTATAGGTCCGGTCCACCTTCTCTTTCAACTGACTGACTCCCATTGCTGACCGTAACATCTCAAACCTCTGGTTTGGCAATGGTTTAGTTAGGATGCCTGCAATCTGATTCTCCGTTCCAATGTATTGAAGTTGGAACTGACCTTCCTCGTACTTCTCTCGAATGAAATGATACCGTGTCTGCATGTGTTTTGTTCGTCGATGAAACTCCGGATTTTTCACTAAACGTAAAGCACTTTGATTATCAATGAATAAGATTGTTTGTATATCCTTATAATAATAAAACGTTACTGGTAGGCTATTCGTTTCTTCCATGCTGCGTCCAGCGGCGTTTTTTCCACGGCCAGATATACGGTTTCATAGCGCGTTTGGGGCAGTTCTTCCAAAAGATAACACTATTTTTATTTTATCAGCGTGACCAACCCAGAAACACCAAAATATAAAATCACATTCTATCAGTCTGCCAATTCTATCAGAATAAAAGTAACTAAAATATAACTAACGTTTATCAGAGTTAACTATTATCTCTAGAACCAAACGGCAATAATTCAAATGATAAAAAAAAAAAACCGTCTTAAAATATATTATATTTTCTTAAATAGTACACATTTTTACGATACATTTATAACGACAAACCAATCTTTTAATAAAATTAAACTTGATATCAAACGAGTTAACCATATCATTGACTTAATCGCTTCACAACCAGCTAAATACTCTGATTCTGTGCTTGATAAGGCTACCGTTTGTTGTCGTTGATATTACAGTTGTGATCCGAATCTATATACATACCCTGATGTTGACCTAGCTTGGATACAAATCTGCAATACTAAAAATTTCCATAGACAACTGTTTAGTACTATCAAAATATAAACCATTATTATATGTTCGTTTTAAATAACGCAAAATACGTTTCACCATGTTCCAATGGACTTGTTTTGGCTCTGATAAAAAACGATTAACATAGCTAACAGCATATGCTATATCTGGTCTCGTTACTGTTGATAAAAACAATAAACATCCGGCCGCTTGTCGAAATGGAATTTTATCATCCGTTTGTTTCAATTCATTATCTAAGTCAATGGTATTTGATTTATCTATAGGAATAGATAACTCCTTTGCGTCTACCATATTAAACTTTTTAATTACATTTAAAGCATAATTCGATTGATGCACAAATAATGAACCATTAGGTAATTGATTTATTTGCATGCCAAGAAAGTGTTCAAAATTACTCACTTTTACCTCGAACTCAGCTTTTAAATGTGACAAGAGTTCTGTAATTGTTTCTTTATCTCTTGAGAATGCATTTCTTCTTCTCTGACATTTTGAAATTTATCGTCGAAAAGAAGTGAACCTGGTCGACCATGTTCAAGTTTTCGGCGATTTTTTCAACTATCAGGTGGATATGTTTAATTGAATCCATCTGTTAGAAATTTTTTTTTTTGAGAATTTGTATATTTATAAAGATTATTTACATTTATGATTAGTTTTGTTTATATAATTAAGACAATAATTATTTCCCTATGTTAAGTATATTTGTACATTTAATTGCTGCGTATGTTTCTTTATATTTCTTCCGTTTCATGATAAGTTAAGGTTTTAAAATTTGTACATGACTTGTATCTTGTAAGGTATGGTTTCATTCTCGGTGTTTTTACACCGACCTTACTGGCAAATTACAAAAAAAAGGTCGCCAACCTTAAAGCCGAGCCTTGGTCGTTGGCGGAGCTTCTAAGGATTTTAATGTATATAAAAATTAAACATATTGTCTTAATTATAAAGGATACGGTTTTTTTATTAAGTTCATGAAATTTAAAGTAATATATTTGATATTATAATTATTAATTTAGGTGCCGGAAAAGCCAAAGTGCCAAAAAACCGGTCTACAAAATATAAGCATCATTAATTAATACTGCGTGTGTAAGGGGGATCACATTTCTGCGAACCTCCCGAACATCACTCGCAAAGCTCTTAAATAATAAAGGAGAATAAAGATAAGGAGAGGGAACTCAACTTACATTGTGGTATCCGTATGTACGGCGGCGGTATTTGGGATGACGGTGCAGTGTTATCCGATTATAAGGCTGGGCGGCAATCACATACCGGTTATTAAAGCGCGCACGAGCTCACACAATACAAAACCGGGGACACGAATTTATTTGGCACACCAAAATAGATTTTGTCGCGTTACAGAAACCCACCTGAGAAAGTTTGAATCAACGCGACAAAGTTTCTCATAAAGACCAGAAACAAGACAAAATTGCATGTAATAAAAATATTTACAAAAGAATTATAATAAAAATACTCCAAAAACAGTGGCCTATCGGTCAAAACAATATAGTATATAAGATAACAAAAAATCATACGTCGATGGTGAATGGATAAGGGCCTCATACCAGATACGGTCTTCCCTTGTCAATCGACGCTGAAGAGTTGTCAGTTTTTGGGTTTCTGATAAATTAAAATTAATAAAGTAGTTATCTAAATGATTTATGAACTTTACTGGATGGACAAACATTAAATCACCAGAGAACTCGGGGACTGAATCCATTAGACGTTCTGGTAGAGAAAATGACGAAAAACGACTAAGATCAAACATGGACGTGTTCATTGGGATATTGGTAATTGCATTAATACTGGTAGAGTTAGAAGATGGCAAGTTTGATATTGTGATACTAAGGCGTTTCCAGTTTGTTACTTAGGGATGTCTGTCGGTCAGTTATTTTTTAGAGAGAGAATTTGTCTCATCTTGAAATGTCTTAGGCACCTGAAGTCTAATATCAAGCAGCTGAAGATCTTCCCGAACTCCGTGAACTAGGGAGCTCAAACATTTATTTTCTTCCTTCCTAGTTTCAGACTCTTTGTGGATCTGCCCTTCAAGATTCTCGAACATTGAATCTAGGTAAAAGTAGGAGCTCGTGATGGGACTCTCCGACAACGGCGACTAGGCATTCAGGCCTGTCGCAGTAACGGAGGTGTTGTTTTTTTGTACTGACATATTGGTTTTGGCTGGTTTTTTTTTTGGTTTCCTTCCCGCAGGGTGAATGCCATGCAACTGCGGAGGGTTCAACCCTCCCTCCGCCGAGGTCCAATTTCTTTTTGGGTTATTAGGTTGCCCTCCACTGCTCCCCGAGGAGTTTATCCTCGGATGGTGGAAGATTTCGTTTAACCCTATACTGTCCACTGGCACCGCGTAAACGTCCTCGACTTGTCCGTCGGAGCGTGACGTTTGTGTGGTGCCAGGGGAGTCCTTGTCACCTCCGATGGTGGCGTACACACCATCGTTGTCCGTTTGGACCCCCCGTTTCTCTTTTCTCTGCGCCCTCTGGTGTAGCTGGGAAGGGCCTGGTCGCTGGGTCGGGTCGCAGCAACTTGACCGCTACTTTGGTGCCTGCGAGTGCGGCAGAGGCCGCCGCCGTGGGGACACTGGGGGCAAACGTTTTCACCCCTGACCTCCAATTGGCCAAGCCGAGCTGGTGGTGTTTCCAGCTCGGGATTGGACGTCCCGTTTGATTGTGGCCCCATTGTTTTCCGGGCCGAACACGCTAAAAATAATAGACGTATTTTTTTGGCCTCTGCCTATTAACGCCGCCCCTCCGACAGTACCCATCGCCGTCGCCCAAGAGCCTCCCCCTCCTTCTTACCACTGGAGGATGGGGTATCCCAGATTGAGCTCTTGGCCTTGCTCGATCGCCCGGATCGTCTTCGACGGCTCGACCTTCGGATGGCCACACACTCTGACGTGTTGAGCCTTCTCGTACTGCCGGTGTTGTCAAACGGCCTTTCCCCCAGGACGCTGATCATTTCTGAACTGTCCACGAATGAGGGAAAGAACGATGTTGAAGTATTTGGCGTGCTCGTTGACAAGCGCCTAAATTCCGCATCTTCGCGAGACCTTATCCCCCTGAAGCCAGGGAAAAACGGCATTATCTCTTATACGCACCCTTTATTATTATTATTACTATTACTATTGTTCGTGATAATACTATAAATAAAAAAAAAAAAAATTAAAAAACCATAATCACTGGGCACGCTCTGTATACGTGACACAGATGTAATCTATACAAAGTCTATTGATTAGTTCAGTAGATTCTAATCGAATAGGTTGTAATAGTCCTGTTTTTTTGCCTGTCGGGTTTTTTAAAAGTTGGCACGAAACACAAGTTTTAATGATTCTATTTGTATCTTGAATCATAGATGACCAATAATACTTAATTTTTAGTCTAGCTAAAGTTTTTAATGAACCAAAATGTCCTGAGAAAACAGATTCATGGTATGATTTTAACACTAATTCAATTCAACTTTTAGGTATCGCTAAAAGATAATTAGTACCTTTCGGTGACCAATTTTTATAAAATAATGAATCATCTTTTATACAAAATTGTCTCGATATAAAAAATAATACACCAATAACAGTGTATGTATAATAATTAATAACTTTACGAGACCTCTAATTCGTATCGGGTCCGGCCTTACAATTTAACTCATCACCTATAATATGCCATATAATGGTGCTGCTGCCCTGATGTAGTGTGAGCTGTTGAATACTTGATTCGTGTTAATTGCCCACGGCTCACCAATTACATTGTACCATATAATTGCCGCTTTTTGAACAAAGAGTGAACCGCCAAACTTTAAACAAACACGCAGCCGCTGCCCATTTGGTCCAACAGGTACTGGAAGCTGATGACAATGATTTCATTGTTATTGTCTGTACTTTTAATATAATTCTTGTGTTTGACCTGTTGACCGAAGTGTAGGGTAGCACTGCCTGTATGTAAATTGCTTTGAATACAACTCTTTAATTGTTGTGTACTTTAATTATGAAAACTGACTTAGAAAAATTTACCATTTACTGGTATGCTTGTTATCATTTTGTTAGTCATCAAGTTTAATTTTAAGTCGTTCGTACATTGTAACATATTATGGACTAAAATCAATAAATGTCAAATTAACAATTATCTTTATTCATTGTATTCATTATTTTTTATTACATTTATAAAGGACATATGTATATATTAATATAAATCGTATAAGGACACATTAAATAATTTTACGGCACTGACTCAACGTGTTAATTCTTATTTGTATATTTTGTATTTGAGGGGCGACATTAAAAATATATTATGTATATTTTTCTGAAATTTAAACATATTTTACTTTTTTCCTACTGTTTAATAATAGTTCACAATAGAAAATCGTGTTTCCTGAACAATTTGAAAATTGGCAATAATACACTTTGGAATGTCACCCCTCATTTATTTGTACAATGTACGTACCTGTTCAGTATTAATCAAAGCGTTACAATCATTAATAGTCCCTAAAAAACTATCGATCTGGTTGAATAAAATCCATATTGGCTGATACACCTCATTTTGCCCAGCTCCAGATCGATTTTAAAAGTTTTTTTAGAATTTAATACACCCATTTATTTAATTTTTAGGGGATTATTAGTTGTATTAAAACAAACAAAACATAATTGGCGTAAACAAATTTTAATTTTTTATGCCAATTTTGTTTTGTTTTAATAGAACTATTCTATTAAATCCATTACTCTCACATTACCATTTTTATTTTTACACCCTACTGAAAAATGATTAATTTTTTGAGCACTTTTGCACTTTTTACCATAAGCAGGACAATTTTTTGGTCCATGTTCACGATTACATTTTTTACATAAATATTTGACATTGCTTTTATTTTTATAATTAATATTACTATTAAAGTTTACATAATCTCTATTATTTCTACTAAATTGTTTACCTTTACCGTTGTTTTGTTGCCATTGATAGTTTGATTTCACCCTGTATACTGACATGTTCCCATTGGCTATTACTGTTGTTGTTTCAATTTCTTGTCTACTTTTTTCCGATAACTCGATAGATTGACAAAATTGAACAGTTTTCTCCGCATCCATATTATTCTCCAAAAGTTTTTGTTGTGTTTTTTTGTTTTGTATTCCCAAAACTATTTGAGTGCACATTAATTGATTCTCTGCATCTTTGAACTCGCAATTTTTTACCAGTTCCTTGAGATCCGTGTAAAATTTGTCAAATGGTTACGCTGTGACATATTTCCGTTGGAAGAATTTGAATTGCGACATAACCAAAATCCTTTTTGGTATGCACCGGGATTTTAGAGCATCCAATATCGCACTTACTGTTTGTTCTTCTATGGAGTCTTTTATTTGGAAGTAAATCTTCCTAGCTTCCTATTTAAAAGTCTGACAACTTGGATTTCTTTCGATTTTTTGTACGTTTCATTGGCCGTGAAGTAAATGTCGACTTCTTGACGAAACAATTCAAAGTTTGATTCGATATTACCGTTTAGATTTAGTTTTTCCGGTTTTTCGTATTCTGCCATTTTATTTTAATTTTATATAGTGTTTTAATCACGCACTACACACAATACCGTCTGCGCCATGTTATGTTAGGGTCATTGTGAGCAGGTATAAGAACAATATGCTTACTATAGCACGGCTGTTTATTGACTGCCTGATAGTCCCAACGGGGCAATCACAATATACATATTATATAAATAGTTTATAAATATCTACGATAACAATACAAAAACAAGATCTAAAATAGTAATAACAATACAATGCATTTATAAGTTTTTATTTTTAACATAAATCCATGATTTTATCAGTGTATATATAATCATATCTTAAATTATGATTAAAACTCAAGTAGTACCTAATTAAATCTCCTGACATTTTTAATGTAGGTATTGTGTAACAAAAATCTTCAGCTGGCACTGGCTTATATTGTTGTAAAGTAGGTTCTTTAAGACGAGACCATTGACATTTAATGTCTGTTGATGGACATCTTGGACAACATCTTGGACAACCTTGGACATCTTCAATATCCTAACAAAAACAGATGTATGATGGTACATATACTTATAATATTATTTGATTAAAATTAAAGACTAATAATAATCTTAGTCCATATGCATAGTCCTAACGTTATGTGCTACATAGCATTGCCAAAATGTCCCATAGCTACATAAACAAGTTATGGGCCATTTCCCATAACTTGTTTATGTAGCCCATAATTAATTTGATGTACCACATAAATTATGTTATGCACAAATAATATTTAAGTATCCCATAGCTATGTAAATGTTTATGGGATGTTAACCATTTTTATCAGTGTTACTATGTTTATATCAGTGAAAATAAATAAATAATAATAAATAAATAAGATAAGAAGTGATAATAATTTGTGTTATTTTTAATTTTTAATTTTAATAATTAGTATAGTTTATATAAGTAAATCGCTATGAGTAACGAAGAAAAAATGAAGCGTGTTCGTGCTCCTAATATAACGGAAGAAGAAAAATCTATTATTTTAAACTGTATAACCCAAGAAAAACATATCATTGAGTCTAAAAAACTGACAAGTTTACCAATAAAGATAAAAATATAGCTTGGGAAAAAGTAACAGCTAATTCCAACACACACAACAAAGTAAGATAAACTACAAATATTATTATAAATAAATATAATGTAAATTACTGGTTATGTGTAGTACTAGTTTAGTATAAACAATAATCTAAATTAGATATTGTGCTTACTGAACTCATACACGATTATTTTTTAGTTTCAAAAGTGTAAATGTGTTTTGTCCTGCCAACAATGTGTCTAGTCATCAACTTATTATTATGATAATAATTGTAATTAAGACACTACTAATCAAATTAGTCGACACCCTTTTAAATATAATATAAATAATAAATAATAAAATAAGTTGTTAGTTTAATGAGTATCTATCTAATTTAGATAACATTACAATTTTTTACCAGAGAGATTCAAAATGCCTACGCCGTTTTTGGGAAGTCGAAAAGTAGGAAAGGATTTGCTACAGAAAGAA
The DNA here is from genome assembly GCF_023614345.1 of Adelges cooleyi. Classification (NCBI taxonomy): domain Eukaryota; kingdom Metazoa; phylum Arthropoda; class Insecta; order Hemiptera; family Adelgidae; genus Adelges; species Adelges cooleyi. The sequence continues at coordinate 475,572 of NW_026095763.1, forward strand.
GGGAACACATGAGAACTGGAGGTGGGCCTGAAAAAGGAAGTTATAGTGACAATACTCCTGAAGTACATGAAATAGTTTAACCCCAGATTGTAGAACTGCCCTTCCGCGGGACACACCTTGTCGTGGTGGAAGGGCTCACGGGCTCTGAATTGAGCCCGTGCCAAGCTGTCCCAAACACAAGAGCCGACTCTTACTTTAACTAGTTGGGGTCGGCAGGCCCGGTCCACCTGCTTACACTAGCCAAAGGACCCAGAAGGACACTGTAAACCACCTGCCGACAGGTTAAAGTCGGGGTGAGGATACACTTTAAAACAAAGTTACTCCCCCAGAGGTCTCGGATACTCAGGGAGCGGCAGGAGTGAGTGGGAATGATGGTGTAAAAACCGGACCTAAGGTAGCGGGCTCACTCCGGTCGTCATCCAGCGACCGTGAGCGGAGGAAAGATGAGGAAAAAAAGAATGCAGAAGAAGAGGAAGTACTGGACCGACTAAGTCAATTGGACCCTTTCAGCCTATGCGACAAAGCTGAATAATACATGATAAAGATGATGAGAAGAAAACTCGAGGAACAAAAGAAAAAAGTCAAACTCATAACTGGAGGTGATTCTCCCACCGTCTCCAAATGCCACATTGACGAACTCATCGAAGACATGGACGAGCTGAGTCCGGTTATGAAGTCCCTGAGAGGGAAGATTTGGGAGATCGACCAGGAGCTGGTAGCTGCAAACAACCGGGAAAGGGATAGGTTGTACTTTGCGAGCAAAACAAGTGTTATATACATAACCTTCTACACCCTTCACACAAACACATAACTACACATAAGCACATTTATTACTCATATTATAATGATGTCACTCTGATAAATATAAAACAACCGCACATCTATTATAATTGTGAAATGTGAATCATGGTCAGTAATTAAAACACGCCAGTACAATTGTCTAGCACAATAATTTGATGAAATTGTAAATGTACGTTTCATATACAGAAGCCATTCGGTTTCCGTTCAGCTTAATTAAACTATATGGAAAAAATATGTTATTACCATTTTATCGCAAGTTAACACTAATTAAAATAATCATCCGATGTGCGTCCGCTATGGCGTCCGCCCATCAATAAGCTAAAGCCTACACAAATTCCCACAATAACACATTACACAAATTATCATGTCCATATAAATAGGAGTGGGATCCATTGCTAAACCAGACGAATTACCAGACTCAACTAGTATACTACTCTGTGACAGATTGTCCATTTTTTATGTTTTACAAGTGTTAATAAAAATCAAACTTATATTTAAAAAGTCTTTAATTATTTAAAAAAACATCTTCCTGAATTGGTTTCGACGACGAACAACAAATAAATTTCTTAATGTTCTGGTACCAGTAATCAGAACTATTACACAAGTGATGTCGGGGTGTCCACAGATCCTATCACTGAAGAAGTCTCAGTCACCTCCGAAGGTGAAGCTCTAGATAAAGACGATGCCCTTAGGATGCTCACTAAGGAGGTATCCCCGGTAATAGCCGCAGAACCGAAGAGAAAGCGACCGAGGGTCGATGAAGAACCACCCACTAACTTGGAAGCGAGTTTTGGGTCCGTTGACATTCAGAGCCTCGAGGACGATGAAGTGGCCATTGAAGCTGGGTTGCGTCTTGCGCTGGCGTAGGCCTCCCGGCTTACGATGGAGGCATATGGTGCGAAAGAGGAAGGAGAGATAGCCGAACATATCGTGGTCACGGCTCGTGAACTTAGAGGAACGGTCACAGCGCATTCTTGAATCAGCAGGACTATCTCTCTTTCTCCCTTTTACGTGTCCGCTTTAAACATGATTAAAAAAAATGCTATAAAAACTACCTACACCAGCTAATAAATAATTTTGTATTAAATATGTAAAAATCAAACAGTTGAAATACATATTTAAATGGTTTATGTATAATGTATGTATAATATGTTACTGAATTGTATCAGATAAGATCAGTGATAACAGTGGCAGTTTTCAGTTTGAAGAAATGATGGGTAATGATATCGATTGTCAAAGTACAGAAAATATAATTAACAATAATGCAGCTACGTCAACTAATAACACTAAATTAGACGCTAAACACTTTTTTGGTTTTACAATTTGTAATTTTATATTAATTTTTCCTTTAATGTAATAGTATTATAATATTAGATTTATTGATAAAGAACACATCCAAGAAGGAGTTGCATATATTCGTGTGTAGTGTTGAGATTACATCAAGTGTTGAGTGGTTTTTTCTAAAGCCGCGTTGCTCTTTATTCAGTATATTTGATTTTTCCAAATACAAGATGAGACTTGTGTTTATTATTTTTTCTAGTGTTCTACTTAATGTGTTAATAAGTGAAATAGGTCTATAATTAGAGATATGGAATTTGTTTTTATCTGGTTTTGGAATTGGAATTATGTGTACTATGTTCCATTTTTTGGGGAATATGCCTTTTGATAGAATATTATTATATACATATAGTATTATTGTTTGTGTGCTTTCAAGTGTAAGGTTTTGTAAAAAAGCGTAAGGGATGTCAATTGTCATCTAACTAATATTATTTCTATTGCGCTATGGCAAAACCTGATAAAGTCCTTTTTATAAATGTTGTCAAAATTGGCCACCATGCTAATAATATGATTTTCATTTTTGTTGATTCGTGGTGGATTTTTATATAGTTTGTTGTAGTTGTTGGCACGTGTGTATTGGCAGTAGCTGTGTTTTCTACAAAATGTTATGTGTATGTAGTAAAATTTTTATGAGAAAAGGGTGTTATGAATTGTATAGGGGGAATTATGGTATTTGTTAGATGAAATTATTGCTGTGTTGTGTATTTCTATGTGATTAGTTAGGTATTCTTCAATGTTATCCAGTCCCGTTCGTAAGGCTAAGTAAGTAAAAAGGCATGATGTGTTTTGTGCCTCGGAAATCGGGTCGTGTGCGCCTGATTCGTTATGTATTTTATTGCAGATTAAATCTTGTGCCTCTGTAAGGTTTAGTAGGTTACCATTATTGGCAACGGTACCTAATTTCGTCGAACATATAGGTTGTCTATTAATAAAATCATAGAGTGATAAATGACATGTACCGTTGTCAAATTTGGGATGATGTTAAGTTTAACATTTTATTTAGTAGCCTGTGATCGTTTTGGCCATGAAACAATCAAGCCAATGGCCGTTGGTCAAGGGAAAAGTAATTGTTAACAAATTCAGAGTTTAGAGTATTGTAATCTGTTGTTATTGCTTTGTCAATTTGTTTAAGTATAGCTTGTTTGTGTAGAGTGTTTTGTGACATAATATAGTTGTCGTCAAATTTTCTGAAATGTTGGCAATGGTGTGCTGGGAGTGCTGTAGATTGTGGTTCTCTTAAGACTAATGGGGGTCCCTAAGTTTGACCGGAGTCGCATTTCCAAAGATTTGTATTATAGCCCCCGAAACTAAGATGTCGTTACCTTGATAGTTGCCAAATTCCCCAGCAAATATTTTGAATGGAAGAGAAACAGCAGTGCCCTATGTATTTGTTGCGGACGAAGCATTTTCTCTAAAAGAAAACATTCTTAAACCTTACCCCGGAACTCACGAAAAAGAATCCTCCAAAAGAACTTCTAACTACCGACTATCAAGAGCCCGAAGAGTAGTTGAAAATGTTTTTGGCATTTTATCAGCCGTTTTTAGAGTTTTCCGGAAGTCAATGCTACTTGAACCAGAAAAGGCGGAGGTTATAGTAATAGCATGTATACACCTACACAACTTTTTAAGAAGAGACAAGTCTTCTAGAGATATTTATTCACCAGCTGATTCGTTCGACCGTGAAGTTGAGGGGAATATAATTAATGGATCATGGAGACATGAAGTAAACGATAGCTCTTTACGACAAATATCTAAAGTTGCAAGAAGGGCCCCAAGAGTTGCAGAAGATATTCGAAATGAGTTTTCGGAAAATTTTTCTAGTAACGGTGCAGTACCATGGCAAACGAATGTAGCCTAGCGTACTTTACAACTATTTCGTTTTCGTCATAAGTATTAAACGAATTAGTTTTTTTTATTAACTTTTTTATTGTCTCAGAGTATGACTGATTAATTTAATGTTATTTATTAAGGATACATTTTATATTAATGACTAAAATTTATAAGAGTAAGATAACTCTATGTAATTTCGAATGAGAAAAATATATAATATAATACTATTATAATATTATAATATATATTATACAATTTATATTTTAAACATTAACTTATTTAAATATGTACAACTAATATTGAATAATAATTTATCTTACATGAATTACAGACGGATACAGAATTAAAGGACAACGGTCCAAGAAGTGTAGATGAACTAGAAAAATTATTTAAGGTCATCTTTATCTAATTAAAAACTGACTTAACTTTCAATTTTAAATATTGAAGACGAATTACTCAAACCCATTAATTGGTCAGATATTATACAAAAATGGCCGTTATAAAATCAAGCAATAAGAGTATTTAAAATATGAATACGGCTACCCACACGCCGTTGCCCGTGTCCTCCTTCATTTATTATAATGAAGCTATACTTCAAATTTTAAGTCTATAGCTATTATAGTTTAAACTTAACGTTGATTAAAAGTTCAAATTTAAAATTAATGTATGTATGTATTAAATGTATGTATTTATTTTACTTAGCTCCACGCCAATAGCGTGTTGCTGGATATATGTGCATACACATTTTAAATAACAATTAAATTACAATTTAATAATTAAATTACAATTTAAATAATATTATAAAAAATGTTGACTCAAACGCAGGCGAATCTGTTGTGACGGGGCGAATGCCGTTCGCACTGAATATCATTTCCTTTGATCTTACCGCCACCGGAGCGAACCTCCGCGAAGGCGAACGAATGGCACTAACGGCCGTTCGTTCGCATTCGGCTCACCGTTTACACTTACAATTTGATGTGCCGAATTCGCGTTCGTTCGCATTCGTGGCCTAATGTAAACGGGCCTTAATAATGAATGGGTCATCTGATGCAGCCCAATAATAGGTTTGATTGATGCCACTTAATTGGTCTCTGTTTTTATTGTATAGTGTATGGTCAAATGTAATATTGTGTAGTGTGTGTGTGAGGTGAAGGACCACTGTACGTAACAATATATACAATATTATTATTTATTATTTATTTTTTTGGTTTTATATATATATATTAATTTACACTTCTAAGAGTTCTAATACATTTACTATACTTATTATTATTTGTTCTTATTATGATTTATTTTTGACAATTATCCAATTATATTTGGTTGTGTCCATTTTGTGAGTTTTATTCTATAACATTTCAACTTTTGAGTTACATATATTGCTGCATATTAATGTGTATATTTAAAGAGGATATTTTTTTTTTGTTCTTATATATTTATTGGTAGTAGTTATATACAAAGGTTTTGTGTTTTGTATGTTTTTTTTATTAGTTATTTATTTATGTGTATAGTTTAACTATAATTTATTGTTATATTGGCTTAAATTTAACTTATAATTAATAAGGAATATAATATTATGACATTTTTATCCATTATGAATGTTATAACTAATTTATAAATTCTAAAATAATGATTATAATTATTGAAATAATAAATAAAATAATTGGAATAGTGAAAGTTGTGATATAATATGTTACAAGTGTGTAATAAATCGATTCTAAAGATAAAATAATTAATAAATTATATAATGCTTAATGTGATAAAAATAAAATTGTGTTGTGGTTATTATCATTGCCTAACCGACTGTTTTGTTTGTAAAGGCTTAAATATGATATATATGTTTTGGTGTAAATAAAATAATTAATTCTATCCTATTTTTTATTAAAGATATTGTGTTTAAAGAGTTCTCCTAGGTACTTGCTAATAGGAAATTTGTGTATTTAATGTAGGGTACATATTGCGATATGTTGTTTCGTTTTGTTTGACTGTGCATTGTTCAAGATCATGTGGTTGAATATGTATTGTATTTAAGGTTAATTCTTCTGTTGTAGTATCATTGGTTTGTTGATTTATATTTGCTTTTTTGTATAGCTCACTATGACTTTTGTGCATGACATATTGTGTAATTCCACTGAATGCTCCTGCTAAAACTTTTGTACTACATCCAAAAGTTTCGTACAATACTGTCATGTTCAATGCAGTATTTAAACATATGGCTATGAGCTTTCCCATAAAAATGATCCAAATTAATCCGCTCATGAGGTTACCCAACCAGACGAAAATTCCCCAAAGAGTTTGAAGTTTTTGTTCTATCATTTTACTAATTACTTCGTGGTCTACTATAGTTTTTATTTTTAAGCCTTGATTGATTGTAGAATAACCCATTGACTCTCTTGCAATATTACTTTGCGCCGCATTTATCTTTTGATTTTATACTTTCTTTTGGAATGAGTTTATTGTTTCTCTAGTATATATTCCAGAGTTCATTAGATTTTCTGGGATTTTGTGAGACCAAGTAAAAGATGTTTCTGGATTTGGATTTTGTGGTGTTTTAATGTCTCTATAATCCGGGGATAATGAAAAACAAGTTTTTTAGCAAAACACAAAAAAAAAATTGGCGAGACACAATATCTTAAAGATTGAAATATCCCAAGTAAAATACTTGGAAAATTCCAAAAAAACTGTAGAATAATGTTCTACACACAAGAAAAAATCAAACGAGAAGTCCTTTTCCCTTTGAATATAACACACAAAAATTTGAGAAAAAAGGTAAAACTTCTTCCTCAAGAAAAAAAACACAAAAAAAAACTTGGCACTTACCTTAAAGCGACTGTAAGATATCTCGGTGGTCGTGAAGTTTCAAGTCACAAGATGAGCGCCAATTTTGTCGTATACGCACTTTGGTACACGAACCGTGTTTGGTTGGGGTAGTCTGGTCCTCCAGATTGGGGGTTGAGCGCGGGGCTAACAACCCCGCCTTGTAAAAACTCAGTTGTTATGATACCATCAAATAACCAGCCTCGGACATGGAGTAATGGGTATAAGTTAGGACATGGAAATCGAAAAACTGGACTTAAGATCGCGACTTGGAACATGTTAAGCCTTTTTAGAACTGGAGCCTGCCAGAATCTTACAGATGTACTAGAAGCATATGGAATACATATAGCTGCCCTGCAAGAGATAAGATGGTCAGGGAATGGACAGCTAAAATTTGGGAAATATATAATTTATTTCTCTGGAATGGAAGAAAGTCATATTTTTGGGAGTGGCTTTGCTGTGCACGAGAATTTGGATCCATACATAAGAGAGTTCAATCCTATTTTAGAAAGAATAGCAGTACTAAGAGTGGACACGAAACCTCTAAATATAGTATTAGTATGCACACATGCGCCAACAGAAACAGGGGAAGAGGACATTAAGGATGCATTTTACGAAGAACTGTCTCACACTTATGATAAACTGCCAGGGAACCTAATCAAATTAGTACTGGGTGACCTAAATGCCAAATGTGGAAGGGAAGCACAGTTTGCTCCAATGATAGGAAGTGAAAGTATACACGAGTCAAGTAACGGAAATGGGCTTAGGCTCATATCCTTTGCAGCGGCAAAAAATATGACAATAAGCAGTACAACGTTCCCACACAAAAAAATACATAAAGTCACATGGAAATCACCGGACGGGACAACAGCCAACCAGATAGATCATGTACTTATTCAAAAGAGATTTCGTTCATGCATAAAAGACATGCGAAGCTTCAGAAGAGCTGACTGCGACACAGATCACTTTCTAGTAGTGGCAAAGTTTAAGTTGAAGCTACAAAGTCGCAAACGGCTAGAAAAAAGGAATAGTACAATTATTACCAATACATTGGTCTTTAAGAACTATACTACACTATACACTACAAAATACTATAAATATACTGTAAGTACACTGTGTATCTGTATACTATAAATATACTATTAATTTATGTTTTACACTTGCTGAGTGTTAAATCATTTTAATATAGCTGAGTATGTTTCATCTGTCATCATGATCATCAGCTTCTAAAGGCCAGTATGTTTATACTCAAAAAAATATTACCCCCCCCCCCCAGGCAAAGATCTAAAGCCGCCCCTGGATATCTTCTATTTGGATAATCTTGTATCTGAATTAACAAAAAAATCACATGGTGTAAATTCACGAATTTTTTTTTCATATCGCCTAGTTGCTCCCAGCTCATTTAGCCGTCCATATTGTAACGCAGGTAAATCGTCATTTATATCCTTATACAAAATACGACGAACAGTTGGACCATATTTAATTGTCTTTAACCTTTTACAAATGGACCCAAAGTTTGAAGCGGCCAATCACTTTTTACGAGCTTCAAACCAATTACAATTTTCAGCCTGGCCAATATAAAACTTTTCTTTCTTATTCTGTAATTTGTAAGGATTTTAGAAATTGAATTTTTTCAATTTTGAAATCTTCTTCATCCATATATAGTTTTTCGTATTTACTCAACTGTTTTTCTGGTTTTTTTTGCAAATTTACCGATAAGTGAATAGGGACTAATTGATGTAGTTATCTTTCAAGTTTTATTAGCCCAATAAGGTCCCATTAAAATCTAAAGCGGCTCCATGTTGAAACATATCGCCATCTGGCGGTACATACAAGGCAGCCACGGTCAAGAAGACAGGTGCAGCCAACGCCGCACGGGACGCGCCCTAGTGTTGCATCGGCAGGAAGCCAGTCAGGACGACGTACGCACGCTAGAGGGCGCGCAAAAAGAACATCAGTTTATTTTCGACTGAAAAATCACCCTGGGAGGTATTAAAAGGGAAACCGCCTGATTGACCTATTAGGGATCTATTAAATATCCCACCGTTGGAAGGGAAAGAAAATAATATCATTACTGTTGTAAGAGACAATATTTTAAACAAAGCGTTGAAAAGAAAACTAAAAGCTGATAGGAATAAATATTTTATAAAATATTCGGTGGGACAGTTGGTCTTGGTGAAAACCCACCCAAAATCTTCAAGTCTTGAAAGAGAAATAAAAAAATTATTCTTACTTTTCGATGGCCTCTACAAAATAACCGAACAGTTAGGGGAAAATACGTTTATTGTAAATAATTTGCAGAGTGGCCAAACAACAGTCGAGAATGTCAGGAACCTCCGGCCGTACTTTGGGAGAAACACCGAGCGTCCAGGAGTTAACCGGGAAGATAGATCAACTACTCGACGACTTCCTCGGCTATCACCGTGACGAACAAGAATTAATGGAGGTCGAGTGGTCTGAGATATCTGACTCAGAAGACGTGATCATGGCTGAAGAATACGTGTGGAAAGCTCAACCGAAGGTTGACACTCCGGTGCCGTTCGACCTAGAATACGAGTTACAGCAAATCGGAAAGGACACACTGGTAGTAAAACAATTGACAATTGAAGAAAAAAAGAAAAAGGCCAGTGAAGAAAGGAGGCGTAAGGCAAGGATCACCGGAGGACCTCCGTTGGTTCTGGATATTGAGATACCGCCATTGTGGGGGCACATGATACCATTGCCTACTACACCTCTTATCACAAACACCACCACCGACCCAGCCATCACTTCGCCAACTGGAACCTGTATTGTCACCATCGCCGACCCAACACACACAGACTTCTCCACCGCAACACACACCTGTACTCGATACACCGCAGCCAATATCATCGCCGGTGGACCTCACACAGCACCCGCTGGTCAACGACATCCAAGGCCTAATACAAAAGCTGGATGAGGCGATGCCGCACAAACTGGAGTTAAAATACACTACAGAAAAATTTATTAAACTGGCCAGCAAGAAAGTTTTCAAATATGCAGGAAAACGCAAAATCCAAGATAAGATAAAAATCATAAAAAAATTATTGGAGCTAAAGGGCTATGAAGCACCCAACAACTCCGCCATGAAAAGGTTAGCTTTTTCGTTCTAAATTTGCAAATAAATGGTCCAAGGGAGGACCAGAACATTTTTCTTCATAAAAGTTCTGTCTCAAGGGGAAGACAGTGAAACATATCGCCATCTGGCGGTACATACAAGGCAGCCACGGTCAAGAAGACAGGTGCAGCCAACGCCGCACGGGACGCGCCCTAGTGTTGCATCGGCAGGAAGCCACAGTCAGGACGACGTACGCACGCTAGAGGGCGCGCAAAAAGAACATCAGTTTATTTCTAATCAACAATTAACAATTGTTAAAATTTATTGTAAAAAAAGATGCCAATAATTTATTCGAATCTTTTAAGAACCACAGGGAAAATTATATATCATTAGATCAAAGTTACTTTTAAGGCCATAGGTCGATAAACGTTTGAAAATAGGGACACACGCTGAATATAACTAAACGCGTTTCGGGGGCCCCAAGGGCAGAAATAAGCATGCGGGCAACTAATTAATCATCTCTCAGCTCATCGGTCCAGCGGTGCTTGACTTGTAAGTCCAACCGCGTTTGATCTTTCCTAGTAAACGGTGTTTTTGGCTACTAGCCAACAATCGATTGCATTATTTTCCTGTCTTATTCACGGTGTTTTTAGTCACGAGCTAACAACTGTTTGCCTTATTCCAAATAACCTGGTGGTGTTTTAGATTAAAATCTACAACCACTTCCTTGTTTTATCTTACTAACGGTGTTTTTAGCCTAGGCTGACAACCGCATCCATCCCACTCCACTACTATCCGTTTCAAACAGCGTCCGCCTGTCACATTAATAGTTATATTTTTTTTTTTTATAGGCTAACCACCGTGTCCCGCCTCTCAGCGTACATAGTTTATATTCTTTTTATTTTGCTCGCTTTTGTTTTTTTTGCACTATTTGGGACATTACTGTAAGTAAGAATCTTAATATTCGTAGTTAGAACCCATTCGCTCCAGCGGTGTTTATACTTAAAGTATCAACCGCGGTTGGGAAATTCGGTTTTATTTTTATATATATATATTTTTTTTTCTCTTCTTTTTTTTTTTGGCATCTTTCAACACATTTTTCAAACACCAGTGTAAACACATATTGTATTACTAAAAAAAAAAGTAATAATAAAGGATTTTTTAAATTTTTTTAAAAAGGAAAATTACGAGTTATTTAATTGTAGTTAGAAAGTAGTTAGCAAACCCTTCATTTAAATATACTTTGTAATTAAAAGAACAGACCTACTCTGTCAGGAACACAAGGGATAGGATTTTGTGGATAGATAGGGATTGTTTCAATGTGTTCTATGCGTGTTTGAGACTTTTTTTCCATGACTTATTTGTTTTCCTCCGGAAAACTTTGCAACAAGTGCAATAAAAGTTTCCGCTAAAGTACCTGTGTCATTCCTAAGTAATTGCGGTGCTTTCCGAACAAGAGGTTTAAGAACATCTTCAACGTGTTTTAATAATTTTGCATTCCATTGCTAGGAGAAGTATATCGGTTTTTATTAATTGTACAGTAATTATTTTTGAATATTCGGTGGTCGCCAACTATATGTTTCGGTCCATATTTTGAATCTTCTCTCAGCGTATCAACTTTAAATCCCATTTTATTTGTAGAATATCGTATCATTTTGTGTGATTAATTTCTTCATCCACACGTGAACCAACTATTCTGCAGCAAATCTTTTAATCTTACTGATATAAATTCGAATTAATCCATTGGTTCTATAGCTGAACTTATAGTAATACGAGAAAAGTCCATGATGTAGCTCGATAACTTTGATCTGCTTGTTTCCTTGGTTGGGAAGAAACGTCCCATGCAATATTTAATTATCATCTCGACTTGTTGATTCACTTTTTCTGTGGTAATTTGCCAAGTGTCTTTCACCACATTCGTAGACAATATTATATTCCAATTCAGCTAATTTAACCAAATTTCTACGGTTAAGTAGGATGCAGCAGCCATTTTGAATTTGGGATTCAATAACTAACACAATTTTTTCTTTAAAAACCATTATAGTTAATAAAATATTGTTGTCTGGAGAACTTTGTCTGTGTATTTTGTTCTGGCTTCTCCATGATAATTGACATTATATCGGTCATTAATGAGTACATTGTTTTCAAGTATTGGTTATACTCACATAGCGAGAAGGCGTAATGAATGGATCATAACACCAAACGATTTCTTCAGATCGATTCCAATCTGTATACATTTTCGGTCGTTCAAATCCAATGTATGGCTGTTGCGTCAAAACATCTGTGATGCATACGGATTATCAAATATATTGTGTGGGAGCTAGACCCAATAAATTTGCAGCGTTTAGATATTGGGGTAGGATTTCTTTTAAATATCGTTAAATATGTTTTCTAGGCATCAGACGGTCATGATGTTTAAAATGATATACATTATTTATAAAAAAAATTTAAGCAAAGTTTTACAAAAAAAAATTACAGCTATCACATCTGTACCCCTTTTAATTTCTTCTTCCACTGGTCATCTTAAAAATATCTCTGATTAATGTTATCAAAAGACGATAATAATTAAATTCAGGAATATATAAATACATTTGAAAAATATGTATGTAGCTCATTACTAGAGCTCGGATGTTAATAAACAAAAACGTATTCAAATATACATTTGAAATTGCCAAAATATGCAATTATATTCTTTTTATTAAAATGTAGGCATGTTTTTTTAAATTCCTGACTTAACTAATAAAAAACAAAGCCGACTTGGCTGGCACAATATTAAAAAATACAATTTTACATAGGTAATTTTAATTAATAAAAAAAGTAGCCAAATTGGCTGGCATAATATTAAAAAATACAATTTTACATAGGTTGATTAATTACAAAAAAAATTTTTTAAACAGTCTATTTACTAGAATAATATCTTCAATATTATTTTGTATAGGTAGCATTCCATTCCAAGTGTTCCCACCTAAAATTTCTAAGTCAAACTCATGTCCGCCCGTTTTCTTTTTACACAAATTTTTACACAAATAAAAAGTGGTCACCTAGTATTGAAAAACAACGAGTTCCTTAGCATTTTTCTGTACTTCAAGATAAAAATATTTGCAATTACGTCAAACCATTTTTTACTCCAAAAAAATAAAAAAGGTCCAGAGCCGAAAATTACAAAAATGTTTTTCAAATTAATTCTTTTGGGGTAAAAAATGGTTTGACGTAATTGCAAATATTTTTGTCAGAAAGTACGGAAAAATGCCAAAGAACTCGTTTTGCTTCAATCCTAAACGACCACTTTCTATTTGTGTAAAAATTAAAAAAAAGCAAGCAGACACGAAAAAAGTTAATTTTTTAATTTTTAGCTGGAAATAGTTCCAATAGAGTGGAATGCCTTGTTGATTAAGTATTTAAATAATATTTTTATAAGTCAGAATTACATTGAATAACAATTGTTTTGCTGATGTTTTCGAACTTAAAGGATCTCCGAAGTTCCGACAATATGTTTTTATAAGTTGAAAATGATCGCTTTACGTCTACCTAGTTGAGTGGTGCGTACTTAAAATGAACAATATCGCTTGTTTCAATATTTTTCGGAAGACCGTCTAATGAATCTATTTCGCCATCTAATATTTTAGACATTTTTGATAAAATTTTAAAATAGAATTTTTTTCTAACACTTTTTGTCATTTAATATATACCAGTTTGCCTTGAGGAGTTAATGCTGCAATCGATCATTTTTCCAAAACGACACTGATGATGGCAACGGAATTCGATAAACTATTCCCCCTTTCTTCGAGAGATGTTAAAGAAGAAGATAAGTAAGAAAAATTTGATTTCATAAATGCTAAATTGGCTTCAACTGTATGTTCACCTATAACTTCTTGAGCTGTACGAATTAGTGTTGTAATTTGGATTTGAATCATCGAAGGATTATAATACTCGGATTCGAATACCTAATTTTTAAAGATTCGAGTATTCGAATATTCTAATAATTATTCGAATATTCGAATAGTTGAAAATTGTATACATTCCTATTTAGAGGAGTATAACTCCTACTTTGATCGATGTAGAAGAGTGTTAAGGTAGCACTTCAAAATTTTATCAGTCCAATTCTACTCAGCCTGGACCGATCTATTCCAATAAAATAAATGTAACTTACTGGATTGACTTCGATTCAGTAGAGCTGAGTTAAAACTATTTTTGTAACATTAAATCAAGTTGGGTATTAACTAATATTTTATTTTTCGTCAAGCTATTTTGAGTCGTCAATTTTTTGCCTTTTTTAACCATCTGGATCTGACCGGGTGAAAATAATACTTGTATTCCAGAATCCATACATTTATTGCTTGAAGATTATAGGTAAATACACTTTTAACAAAGCCTTCCTCGTTAAAAAATTGTATATATTTAAATTAACACCCGATCTCTACGATTTATTATCTTTATTCCCGTTGTACTTATTATGATAAAAATAACGTAAATTGCACAGAGAATTTTTAAGGGATAAAATTAATTTGTATTTAAAAATTAGTATTTATTGTATTGCTGCATTTTTGTTGTTTTTTTTTGTATTGATTTTGAATTAATTGAAGAATAATATATAAATAGATATACTAGATTTACTATAATAAAAACTTTATTATCTCATATACGTAGGTTCATACAAACAAATGGAATCGTACCTTTTGTTACTAAAAATAGTAGGTACTGTAGAGTGCAGTTCAGCAATAGTGACAAGTTTTCTTATTATAGTCTTAGATAACAACAGTCAGAATGGGTGATTGGAATGCAGTAGTAGGAGAAGGAGTTGATGGCCAAGCAGTTGGTCATTATGGACTTGGAGAGAGAAACGACAGGGGAGAGCGGTTAGTAGATTTCTGTAAGCAATATGATATGTCGATAGCTAATACATTTCAGAACATACACCGAAGACGAAGATATACGTGGAAAATGCCTGGAGACATTGCAAGATATCAAATTGATTATATACTGATAAGGAAACGATTCAGAAACCAAATCCACAGATGCAAAACGTACCCAGGAGCGGATGCTGATAGCGACCACAATCTTCTAATGATGAAATGTAATGTAGTTTTCAAGAGATTAGACAGGCTAAGAGACATGACGGTGAAGAAATGGAATGTACAGATCCTCAAAGACACAAAAAATGCTACAATACACCATATTACTACAGATTTAGTAACTTATAAAACTATTAAAGAAGAAACTGACAAAGATGAAGAGTTATTACGGCTTAAAAATGACCTTCTATTAGGAAAAACGCTGTCAACAGAATTTAGTTTACATGAAGGCATACTACTCCGAGGTACTTGTATTATTATTCCTAAATCCTTACAAACATTAATTTTAAAGGAATTACATTCAACTCATCAAGGCATCGTTCGGATGAAAGCACTAGCTCGACGTTATTGCTACTGGAAAAATATTGATCAAGATATAGAAAAAGTCACTAAATCTTGTAAAGCTTGTATTGATCAACAGAAAAATCCGAAGAAAGCTCCACCTCATATTTGGGATGTCCCAAGTGGAAACTGGGAAAGAGTACATATTGATTATGCCGGACCCTTTCTGGACCATAATTTTTTTGTTACAGTTGACGCCAGTTCTAAATGGCCTGCAATCATCATGTCAAAAAGTACACCTACTTCATCTTCTACAATAAATGCCCTTCAGGAAATTTTTGCCCGAAATGGAATTCCAACTATTCTTGTAAGCGACAATGCAACAATATTTACTTCTGAAGAATTCAAATCATTCTGCACAAGGAATGGAATTCAACAAAAGTTCATTGCTCCTGGACATCCTGCAACAAATGGGCAAGCAGAATGCTATGTTCAAACACTGAAACATCGCCTATAGTGCATGAGTACTGATCCAGGTACCTTTTATGAAAAACTTTAAGAAATTTTCCTATACTATCGAGCTACACCACTTTCAACTACGGACAAATCACCAGCTGAACTTTTTCTACAAAGGAAACTACGAATTCGCTTTGATCTTCTAAAATGTCGAACATTCTACAATGGACCTTTAGTTCAACCTGCAGTAGATATCTCTTTACGTCTGGGAGAACGAGTACAGTCTCGAAATTATACATCATCCAAATTGTGGCGTTATGGCACCGTAGTACAAATCCTTGGTCGTCTACATTACCTAGTCAAATTAGACGACGGTTTCACAATAAAACGCCACACAAATCAACTCCGCCGTATTGCCATTCCCTTGGATCAACAAAATACAACAGCAACAAATACCAACCAACAACAGGCTCATCCAGGAAATAAACCAACTCGTTTGTTTTAGATCACCCGCCGTTCACAAAGAGAACGTTACCCCGTTTCAAGAATGAACTTATAAAAGATTAATCTTGTTTGAATTTTTGAATAATTTATTTTGTTTTTATATATATGTGTGTTACATAATTAAGCCTAGGAGATTATTATGTATTAAAAATATTTATAGTGATAATGGCAACACTGTCATTTTGTTGTTACTCATTCTTATCAAAAATTGTTGTATTAGTTGTTGTATCAAAAAGAAATATACACAAGTTTAGTGTCTCATTAACATATTCGGTGTAACAATATAATTCCCAACCCACAAAAATATACAACACTATTCAAAAGCACGCTAGTAGGTTTAATTATTAAATATACCAATATTGACAAAAAGTGACATATAAACTCATTCCTTTCTACAACAAAACTATGTTATCATACAGCATAATAGTATAGTGTATGATTAATATCATTAATCATACACTATACTATTACATATAACAACCGTACTCATTAAACAAATATATAAAATACACATTTCAGACAGTGTCGATTTGTTAGATTCCGATAGCGAAATAATTGAAGAACAGGTCACTACATCTAATGAATCGTCTACTATTTTAGTTCCGCCTAGTAATCCCAGTACATCTATGTCTAATTATCATGTAAATAAGAAATCGCGTATCTAATGTCACTGCATCTGCTATAACACGACACGTATCGAAAAGCTGTTCTGAACTGATAACACAGGCAATGTGTATCATAATATGTGTAGATTTAATGCCAATAAATACTGTTGAACATGGAGGCTTTAAAAAATAATTTAATGTCATTGAGCCGAATTATAAGATACCGTGTAGGAAAACAATTCAAACTCGTATACAAGCATACGATTCAGAGAAAATAGATTCAATAAAAGCTAAACTGTTGTCAATCGAGTCAGCGGGCTTAAATACAGACTGCTGGACCTCTAGAAGTATAGATTCATACATGACTGTAACTGGCCATTACTTAGACGATAAATGGAAATTACATCCCCTTAATATGTCAACTTTTGAACTTACCCTAAGTCATACATCTGAACATTTATCAGAATCAATTGAAACTTTATTATCTGATTGGGGTTTAGAAAATACAGTTTCAGGAATCAGTCATGACAATGCTGCTAATATAACTAATGCAGTCCAGTTGTTATCTTCAAGACATATAATGAGTAATGTACTGGGCCAGGATGACTTGCCAGTACACGTAGAAAAATAGAGCTCTTGTGTAGACGAAGGTTGATTGTTCAAAAGATATGGATATGTAGTTAATCAATCGATTATATTTAATAAACACAATAAGTAAAAACACATAAAAAGAACACTGTCGTTCTCGTCACGGAGTTACAATAATCAATCTAACACGTAAGATTTCCCCGTAAGCGAGAGACGGACAGCTTCTGAATACTTTGTAATGATCACACTAAATTTAATATATAATCTACGTTACATAGCTAGAACAACAAGTGGATCCCGACCATACGGTGCGGAATCCCTTATATATCGTTAGTCTAACTATACACACGTCCGCAGGGTTTTGCACACGGCACGGTGTCTAAATATACTTACTATCTAAATATCTACTATCTATATAACTACTATCTAAAAAATACGAGGACCAGTACATATTTCCTCCCCATAGTTCCTCCCCTCTTAAGATAAAAAATATTATTGAAAATAATATTTTGAAACAAACATTATTTAAAAAATTAATTTATACACACTCGAAAAACACAAAATAGTACCCTAGTAAAAATTAATTATTTTCATTATATAAACATTACTTAATGCTTGGGTTAGTTAGATATTGAATACATTTTCATACCTGGATATAAAATATTAAGATAGGAGATTGTAGGATTAGATAAACGCGAATCAGTTTGCGGTTCGTTGGTGATGTCTGTTGATATTGACTCGTCAGTTTGTTCACTGATGTTGGCTGCTGTTGGAAGCTCATAAGCCTCGTCGATGGCTTTGACTCTGTTGGCTGGCTGACAGCTGACTATGAATCGTCCCTTTCGGATGATAATGACCCCAACTGCACAGCCGATTGCAATGATCATGACCAAGGCCGCCGAAATCACATAGTTGTACACCGGCTGTTGTTCTTGGCCTTGTTCCAGATTCACCGTTGCGCTGATTAATTCCCGCAAATGAGACAACGACTTGCCCACTGCTGGTAAGTCGTCAAACTGATTCGTGTTTAAAATAGATTTGGCTTCCGGAACTAGAAAATGTATTTTATTAAATAACGATTTATCCACTGACAACTTAGTACTAGGTATAAAATCTGCAAATTCCTTAGTGATTTTCACAGAAATAGGAATCAACACGTCGTGTGTTGCATAAACCTTGCAGGTAGGATCTAGATGCAATGTCTCCACTCCTTGAACCGTGTGAGTTCTTTGATTCCTTGAATTCAGTACAAGCAATGACGATCGAGTCTTCCTTAGCTACGTACAACCACTCATTTTTGTACTGTAACTTATGGAATAACGTATTATCCAGCTTAAAATACATTATTTGACAATTTTTTATTTATTTACTTCAAGTTCTAAATTACTTCAGAGAGTAACATTGTAACAATTATATAATAAATACCTATAATATACTTAAAACACAATTTCTTTTTTGGCTTTGGGGGTTTGAACCCGAACCCCCCTGTTAGTACATCACTGTACATAAAAATAAATACATTTTTTCCGATTATTTTAATTTACCCCCAAAAAATAAGCATCGCTTGTGTAAGGTGGATATTAATTACTTTAATAAACCTCAATTAAGTGTCTTCGAAAGCCCGACTACCGTGTATTTCAAGCCCAACTAGGCCTGTGCCGATATACCGATTAATCGTTTTTCATGCTAGATAGTATCGATTAATCGATATAATTAAAAATATATATATATCGATTAATCGGATATATCGATAGAATCGAATTAATAAAAAAAATTATTTGTGAAAAATGCCTGGAATCATGGATAGAATGGTCTACCAACACTAGAACTAGTGATGCAGCTAATTCTATATTCCAATTGAATAATCCTAATACTCAGAAAAAAACAAAGACTGGGCTCTCTGTCATTTTTGATGAATCCATCAATAATGAAGTAAGAATATAAAAGTTGTCTTATAGTTATTAGTTAATTCTCTTAAATTAATTCTTTAGGTATTACATATTTTTATTATTTTTAGAATGACGAAGAAACTGAAATAACTATACTCTCAAAAATAGAGAAAGAAATAAAATCATATGTTGAATTTTCAAAGGTGCCGTATGAACAAGACCCATTAAAATGGTGGGCATTAAATAATGGCACATATCCACTTTTGAGTGTTCTGGCTAAAAAAATATCTATGTATTCAAGCGACAAGTGTTGCATCTGAAAGAGTGTTCAGCAAAGGTGGGTTAGTAGTTACAGACCATAGAGCTTCACTTTCAAGTGAACATGCAAGTCAATTAGTTATTTTATCAATGAACAAGGACTATGTTCCTAAGCCTACAGTTTAAGATATGAAACATTCAGACTGATATGAATATTTTGATCTTCTATTAATTTTATTTTTATGTTACATTTACAAATTTTAAGCTGTTAATATTGTGATTACTTATGTTATTTTAAGTATCAAAGCAGAAAGAATTATTTATATTTGTTGTCAAGTTGACAGAACAAAAATGTTATTTTGTTCTTATTTTTTTTTATGTTTTAAGCGAAGTTTACTGATTTATTTAATAGTCAAATTATAAATACCTACTTGTTGATTTTATATATACTTTTTTTCCTTCGTGAATCTTAAAATCCCTTTTTGAGCCCCTCTTTAAAATGCAAATTTCGGGATAATCCTTTAGCTTCTAATTACGAGAATACGAGAGATGTGTTACTTTTTAGTTTTTATGATGTAAAAAATTGGCAGTTATAATTTTTGGTTTTTTTTTGGGGAGGTAACCGATTTTTTTTCATTTTTATCCAATACTATCGATTATTTTAACACCATCGACTATCGACCATAATGAATGACTATCGCGCAGGCCTAAGCCCGACCATATGCAATGCCTAGGGATGAAGTAGAGACATATTCTCTACATTGTGTTCCTAGAGATGATATTTGCATCACAAATAATCGTTTATATTTTGTGCCTACATAATAAACTGCGGCATATATAATTATAAAATACTGTTGTTCTTATTCATTTTTACAAATAACATTCATTGACTAATGTAGATCTTTTGGATTATTGGCAATATTTTCTCTACTATAGTTTTATTCTATTACTCTGAACTAGAAACTATGACTATGTACACTAATGACTAATTAGTATTGGAATACTACTTTATATTAGTAGAGTAGCTAAAATAATAAAATAAATAACTTTGCTGGACAAAGACTAGATCAGAATGAATTTCACATTTTCGTGTTATAATTAATAAAGAGATTCCTCTTACAAACACAGATAAGTTTGTAAAAGTGAGACCTCTATTTATTCTTTTAAAAAAAAGGTTTTATGATCTACCAATAGAACGCAATATAAGTATCGATGAACAAAGAGTTCTATTTAAAGGAAAATTTGGTCCTAAGCAAATACATGAGAGGAAAACCTCATCCTTAGGGAATTAAAATATTTTTAATGTGTGGTTCTAGTGGTATTGTGTATGACTTTATAATGTTTCAAGGAAGTACTACTGAATTAGACCCTGATGTACAAAAAATATTTGGCCAAGGCGGAGTTGTAGTTATGCATTTTATTGAACGTCTAAAAAGAGACAGACACTTTGTCTATTTTGATAACTTTTTTACATCTTACAATTTACTCTCAGTTCTAGCAGATAAAAAAAAACATGCAGCTGGGACTGTACGCGTGCCCAGATTTCCCAATCCTCCACTCATCACAGATAAATGCTTGTCAAAAATGGGTCGTGGCACATCATATGAAATAACAGGAACTGTAGAACACCAAAAAAATTAAGTTGGGCTGATAAAATGGTTCGATAATAAAGGTGTTGTTATGGGTTCAAACTTCATAACATCTGGTAAACCTGAAACCATTAAACGTTGGGACAAGAAGAACAAAGAATTTGTAGATGTTGAAAGACCTGAGATTATTGGCCTATACAATAAATCAATGGGCGGGGTTGATGTTCATGACCAGTTAGTAAGTTTTTATAGAATATTTATGAAGTCACGCAAATGGACTTTAAGAATGGTTGTGCATTCGTTTGATATGACTGCTGTCAATAGTTGGTTGGAATATAGGAAAGATGCTCTACATCATAAACTTGGAAAAAAAGATACAATGGACTTATAAGCATTCAAAGAACGTTTAGGAAAAACTCTTATAGTAATAGGCAAATCTACAACAATAATAACTCCAGCAAGGAAAAGAGGTAGACCTTCCCTAGTAAAAGGGGAATGTATGTACTGGAACAATGGGGTGATTGGGGATTGGGGATTGGTGATTAACTGGGGGATTAGCCTTGGAGATTAGTTTTGGGGATTTGGGATTACGCAGGTGGCGATCGGATAATTCACAGCTGTCTTGTACCCCGCCTCACGTCGTCTTGTAGGTGTCTCGGCCGCCGCCCGGAGAATGGCCTTCGGCCGCCGCGGGGATGAATGGATGACGGTGTAACAATGAACTCCGCCTCGTTGACCCTATCCTTACCTAACCTAACCCAATCGGCAAATTTTAATGTATTATATTTAAAGAAAAAAAATCTTTATTATTTTTATCAACTTATATAAATTTTTATATTATTATTTTTAACAGCTAGTTATTTTTATAATATTTATCCTAACCTAACCTAACCTAACCTAACCTAACCTAACCTTTCACCGATGTTTTAAGCTGTTATAATTTTTAAAAGCCATTTCTTAATAATATTATTTATGGATAATACATATAAAATATTATATTACTTTTAAATTTTGTTTTAACACACTGTTTAGCTGATGTCATAGAATACGATATTTTATTTAATACAAACCTTACAAGTAAAAATGGTAAGTTTCCATTTAGTACAATATTTTATCCTTATAACGCATAGAAATCATGCATACACACCCACACCTTAAGCTCACAGACAGGTGAAATTATGTAAATATTATGGTAAGATTTTTTTTTTTTTTTTTACAATTCTTACTAACCATAGTGTTATAGAAACGATTAATCCAGGCTACATTTTTTTAAAAATAATAAGGATAGATATTTAGTTCATAGACGAGTCATGGTAATTTAGTTTAAATAAATTTATTAAATTCAATTAAATTAAATACATAGTTAACTAAAAAAAATGAGGATTTATTGTTTTTTTAAAAAAAAGTTTCTTTTAGGTAAAATATTTAAGTCACAATCATACCTCTTAAAATCTAATATTAATAAAAAAAATTTACATTAAATAACTCTGGTTTCTTAAATCTAATTTTAGTAAAAAAAAATTACAAGCTAACATATTCAATAGGTAGATCAACGTAATTTACGAACTTCTCTAATGTAAACAGGCTCCAATTCCTGGCGATTGGTCTATCGAGTGTGAGCCATCGGTACAGTGGACGTCTGCATTGTTTACAATGCATTAAACGCATAAATGCGAAAAGTCCATTAATATCGTTGATGGCAAATGATCTTACCCCAAATTCAGGTTGTCTTTCTATGCCTACAAAAATACTCCAACACGGGCGTTCATTGCATATATAATCGCAACTGTTGAAACGTTTACAACAATACGCGGCATTCCATTCGGTAAACGCACTTGAATATCGTCGTATATGATCTACCCCGTATTTTAGAGGATATTGAGATATACGCTCAAAAACAAAACGTGAGGTAAATATATCGTTTCTTGTATAAATTTCTGATAGACTTGACATAGTTAATTTGCTAATATTTTAAGTTAAAAAAAATACACGGGTTGTTCACTGAAATGGTTAACAGTAAATGTTGATTTACGTATCTAATTATTTTCCAGGATATATAGATTCAAAAAAAATATTGTGTATGTACCCGAGAAGTTTTCTTTATAAATGTAGATAGTAAATTTACCGTTAGGTTAAGTTATACATGATGTAAAACTGAAGAATTTGGATTGGTCACGTAAAGATCATCCTCCCACATGTAGCGACGTGTAAGGTTATTTTAAAATAATGTATACTATGTACTATACTAATATATCGTCAGAAAAGGTCAACCCAGTTTTTTTCTTTATAAATATAAATCGTAAATTTACCGTGTAACCATGTTATCGAAGAATTTGGGTTGTTTGCTTAAAAAATCCTCCCCATGTGGCGATGCGTATGGTCATTTTAAAATAGTATTTACGTGTAAAAATATACACATAAATTTCGTTTCGGTCAACGAAAGGTCTTTCCATAGAATCTTATAACGCACTCAAAAAAAATCAGGTTCAGACCAGTGCTAATGTTTGGTAGATGCAATCTGAAACGAAATATCATCCCTTCCAACGAGTTGGGAGGGATGATTATTTTGCTTGTTGGAGGGAGTTTATGATTAAATCTTAGACCATGCTAGTGAACCAATATTTCTAACAACGTCAGATTTGGTTCTACAGCGAAAACGTTAGCAAGTGCATCTTAGTTTTCACTCCGTTAAAATATTACATTTATTTTTCAGTGTTTAATTTTAATATTATCGGTTTTGTGTTTTTTTAAAAACAAATTATCATATTTAATATTATTATTATTGTTAATTTTAAATATATTTTCGCTTTCGCATAAATTTAACATACTAACGCATACAATATATTAACGCTTATATAAGATATTGCTTACTAACTTTATAACGAAATTCATTTTTTTTTACGCATTTAACATAATATATTAATATTAATCAATTATTATTATATTATTAATATTATATTGATCATATTAAATTTTTAATCATGTATCAATGTAATATTTGTAAAAAGGTGTACTCTTTAAAGCATAATTTAAACCGTCATCTTAAAACTCATGATGGTGTTCGATCTTACTGCGGTGAATGTGAATATGATTGCGAAATTAAAATCAATCTTACTCGACACTGCAAAAGGAAGCATGGTATGTGAATTATTTAAAATAAGATACATTTTTTTTAATTTAAAAAAATTTAGTGATTTAATTAAATAAATATATATTTTCATACAGCCGGAGCTGGTCAGGATGGAAGACACGAGCGTTTACAGCAACGTACTAGCGTTATACAACACACATCCAACATTAGGTTAGTATAAACATTTTTTTTTGTAAAATAGTAAATATTATTAAGTAAATTTTTTTTTTTAGGACAAAGGGACACATCACATAAAAGCTTCTTCGATAGTGAAGGTGATGAATTATGTATTCAAGCGTATGATAATATTCCAACAACATCGGCAAATTTACCGGACTGCATACAGACTCCCGAACATATACAATCAACCTCGGCAAGTGGATCAGGTTAGTCAATAATATAGTTTGTTACAAGTGAAACGATAGGATATAGTTAGATTAAAATTTAGTTAATAATATATTAGAAATAAATCTAATCGTTTAAATAGATATTATTACAACTTGGTTAAATTATTAGTAAAACCATTATTTTAATTTGTTTTACGATTAAATGTATAAATATTTCTCATATTAATTAAATAGAACTCTGCAAAGTGATTTACAAATTTTAAACGATAAACTATTTATATAAAAATCGATCACCGCCTACGATCGTTTTTTATTTTAACTGAAATTATTTTTAAACGATAAAATATTTACATAAAAATTGCCTATCTTCAACGCCTGATATTTTTTTAGTTTTTATTTAAGTTGATTAGAAAATTATAGTAAACGTATTATATTAAGTAGGGAATATTACTTTATTATTAGGTGTAGGTAAACGACAAAGAGACAACATCAACCAATCTAACACCCGATTTAAACTAGCTGCATCGACTAGCTGCTACTCAAGTAGATGGATTTGTATTAACTAACAGTGGATTCAACGGGCTTTGTAAAACTTTCTACAGAAGAAATTTTAATCAGTTAGCTGATTATGACTCTTTCCTGGCTGATACCAAACCGCAACTATTCGAATTATTAAGAACACTTGTAGCCGAAAATGCGGTTAAGTATACATTAAAACTAGAATCGACGTATAAAATCCCTTCTACAGAAGTTTTGGAAAATAAAGCATTCAAGACATCAGCAAGAACTCTATTTCAAGACACAAACATTGAATCGGCAATAGACGAGGATTTTGCTAAGTTAATTTCTGAAGAGGCTGAGATGGAGGGGAAAGGATCCGGGTTTTCTTTAGAGAAAATTGACGGTGTACTACTCGATATATTTAAATATACACCCCTTGGAGGTTCAGCTTTTATACCGCTTCCGGAAACAATTGAAAATCGTAAGGCAACAATAAACGTACAAAATAATGACAATATGTGCTTCAAATACAGCATTATGGCTAAGGACGTTACTGCACCAAACCCCATCATCCCTGTATCACACATTATCAGAATGTACCAAGCAGACACAATTTTTCGGGAATTACATTCCCCATGCCATTATCTGAGGTGAAACATTTTGAAAAAAATAATCCAGGGGTATCGATAAACGTGTACGGCTTCAAGAAGGGGAGTTTAACGTATAAAAATAAATCTAAGAATAACAACGGCCAGACGTCTCAAAAAGCAGAAAAAAACGAATTCATTATTATCCCGTACAAGGCGTGTGACCGTGAACTACCCGATCATTACGATTTATTATATTTCAGCAACGGAGAGGGAGTATATCACTACTGTTACATCAAGAATCTTGCAAGATTGGTTGGATGTCAATTGTCTAAAAACACCAAGGAAAAAGCCATCTGCAGACGCTGTTTTAAGGTGTACATCGATGAACCGGGTAAAATTGATAAAGAAGCTAGACTTGAAGATCATAAACGAATATGCGTCAAGAACGAGTCAGTAACTCCAATTCTACCACCGCCAAATACGTACATGCAGTTTGAGAACTGGGGTAACACACAAAAAATCGATTTTGTTATTTAAGCAGATTTCGAGTGTTTGTTGAAGAAACCTGTAGGGGATAACCATTTTGGGAAAACAACTGTCACTCAAGAACATGTTCCCATGAGTTATTGTTATTTAGTTAAAGCTAGCGAGGATGTACCAACAGAGCTAATGGATCAATTCGACATACCGCAATCCCCGGTTGTATACAAAGGTAATGCAAATTCTGAGGCTAACGATGTACCAAAGCATTTTATACAGAGCATTACTAATGTGGCACGTAAAATTGAACAGCTTTTAAAAATCAACACTCCTATATGTATGACATCACAGAACGAAAGTAACCATAAGTCTATCGTGAACGGTGGTAAATGTCCTCTTTGTAAATGTAAATTTTCATTAACAAATAATCCGGTACGTGATCACCACCATTTAAGCGGTAGATATAGACAGACTGTCTGTAATAGGTGTAACTTAAAGATGCAAACTTCAAAGTTCGTAAGTTGTATCATGCATAATCTCTCAAGTTATGATAGTCATATAATAATAAACGAATTAGGGCACGATCCGCATACAATAAACGTTATTCTGAATAGTGAAGAAAAATTTATATCTTTTTCAAAATATATTTCGAATAGGTTTTCCATACGTTTTATGGATAGTTATCGTTTTATGACTAGTAGTTTGGAAAAATTAGCCAATAACCTTGCTCGATCCGATAAGACAAAGTTCCGTTCTGTGATAAATGCATATGGTGAAGATGATTTGGATATGGTTACTCGTAAAGGTGTTTACTGTTACGATTATACTGACTCATGGGAAAAATTGGAAGAACAGTGTCTACCGCCTATAGAACAGTTTTACAGGTGAATTATAATAATTATATTACATAAAAATAATAATAATAATAATAATAAAATAAATTAAAAACAATTTTTTTTTTTTTTAGTTCACTGACTGAGAAAAATATTTCCCAAGATGACTATAAACACGCTCAAAATGTATGGAAACGTTTTAAATTCAAAACTTTAAGCGAATACAGCTTATGGTATGTGATATATTTAATAGTATTCTATCTTAGTCTGACAATTATTTATATTTTTCAGGTATAATGAATTGGATGTACATATTTTATGTGATGTTTTTGAAGCTTTTAGGGAGCTCTGTTTAAAAACATGAAATCGATTGTTGTCATTATTATACTATCCCTGGTATGAGTTTCGATGTTTGTTTGAAATACACTGAAGCCAAGTTGGAATTGATATCAGACTATGACATGTTACTTATGTTCGAGCAAGGTAATAACAATTATAGTTTCGCTGATATTACATCTTTAACAATCGTTATCTAATTTAGGTGTAAGAGGAGGAATCTGTCAAGCTTCAAAGAGATACTCTAAAGCTAACCACAGCAAGGCACCCGTATACAATCCTGAAGAACCAAACAGATGGATAACATATCTTGATGCAACAAATCTGTGAGTAATAATAATGTGAAAACTGTATTTATAGTTTATTTTTTTTAATTTTCATATAATTATTTTAGATATGGTTGGGCAATGTCACAAACGATACCAACTGGTAACTTCAAATGGTACGAAGGAAATCTTTCTGTACAATCTGTTAAAAACCGTTTAGACAGAATAGATGACAAATCGGAAAACGGGTTGATTTTAGAGGTTGATGTCGAATACCCGAAATCCCTTCATGATCAACATTCAGATCTGCCGTTTATGTGTGAGAAGATTACCCCTCCTGGTTCAAAGATAAAAAAATTAATCTTGACGTTAAACGATAAAAAAAAGTATATTGTGCACCACTCAATTTTAAAGCAGGCTCTGAAGGAGGGTCTTGTTTTAAAAAAGGTGCATAAGGTACTTCAATTTGACTAAAGCCCTTGGTTAGCTAGCTATATTTCACTCAATACGGAAATGAGGAAAAAAGCAACCGACGATTTCCAAAAGGACTTCTTTAAACTTATGAACAACGCAGTTTTTGGTATATGTGTATATATAATTATATTTAAAAAAAAATAATTTTTTTAAAAAATAATATCATCTTAATTATTTTAATAGGTAAAACCATGGAGAATGTGCGCAATCGTATGAAGATGTCTCTTGTTTGCAATCCTGTAGCTTTTCAAAAACTGATAAACAAGCCTACATTTAAGGGTGTAACGCAATACAATGAAAACTTGTATGCGGTACACCTCCACAAGGCAGTTTTAACTTTTGATAAACCTATTTATGTAGGATTTACTGTCTTGGAAATCTCCAAGACTTTAATGTATAATTTTCATTACAATGTAATGAAAAAATACTATGGATGTGACATAGAACTGTTATACATGGATACAGGTAATACTATTATTTATTTTTTTTTTTATTGAAGAACTATTATATATATTTATTATTAATATTTTCAGATTCTCTAATGTATTTAATTAAGACAGATGACTTTTACCATGACATGCTAACCAAATCAGGTTTTCTGGAAAAATTGGATACATCTAATTTCCCGCCATCTCATCCGTGTTATAGAATCGAGAGAAAAAAAGTTCCCGGAACTTTCACAGGTTAGTTATACAATATAAGTTTCTTTTTTTTTAATTGTATATAGATAATAATTCTAATATGTTTTAGATGGGACTGGAGGTGAAATTATCTCAGAACAAGTGGCTCTAAAACCAAAATCGTATGGTTACATACAGGTTGGACATGAGCATATTAAAGCTAAGGGCGTTGCTTACCATGTAATAAAGAACCACATGACATTTGAGGATCATATGGATTGTTTATTCCAAGGTATCAATGGAAAAGACCCTGCTGCATTCAATCCATACCGTACGATGAACTCATTCCGTTCTTATAAACATAATATTAAAACCATTTCAACCCTCAAGCTAGCGTTAAATCGACATGACGACAAGAGAGTTGTATTACCTGACCGTATACATAATTTACCTTATGGACATTATAAACTAATGTAAGTTATAAAATCATTAGTTTGTTATAAGAAAATTTAAAAGTAATATAATATTTTATATGTATTATCCAAAAATAATATTAATAAGAAATGGCCGTTAAAAATTATAACAGCTTAAAACATCGGTGAAAGGTTAGGTTAGGTTAGGTAAGGAATGATGCGGAGTCGGGCAGATGGACCAGGAGGATGATTCCAGACGTGAAAAAATGGGCAACGAGGAAACATGGAGAGATCAATTTTCACCTTACACAAATGCTCACCGGGCATGGTTGCTTCCGGGATTATCTACACAGATTTAAGAGAACGACGGACCCCAGGTGCTTGGACTGCTCTGCTCCGAGAGACAATGCTGATCATGCAATCTTCCATTGCGATCGATGGTGGAGACAGAGACGGGACCTAGAGGCCAAGATGGAAAAGACACTGGAGCCAGAAGTAATGGTGGACCTGATGTTGAAGAACCGAGACAACTGGAACGCAGTCGGACAGTTTGTCAGTGGCATACTTACAAAGAGGGAAGAAGAGGAAAGAACACGCCAGAAAGAAGAAAGATACATATTACTTTAGTTAAAAATCTATTATAGGCCGAAGGCCACAGCAGGAGGGAAGAGCCCTCCAACTATTTTGTAAAAATATTGCTAAGTTGTAACAGTATTACATTTATTAATAAATGATGTGGATGTAGAGGGAAGGATGACCTATAAGGTAAAGTTCCCCTCTACAGCGCTACGATTATAACACAAAAAAAAAAAAAAGGTAAGGTTAGATTGAAAATTAAAAAAAAATTAGCTGTTAAAAATAATAATATAAAAATTGATATAATTTGATAAAAATAATAAAGATTTTTTTCTTTAAATATAATACATTAAAATTTGCCGATTGGGTTAGGTTAGGTAAGGTTAGGGTCAACGAGGCGGAGTTCATTGTTACACCGTCATCCATTCATCTCCGCGGCGGCCGACGGCCATTCTCCGGGCGGCGGCCGAGACACCTACAAGACGACGTGAGGCGGGGTACAAGACAGCTGTGAATTATCCGATCACCACTTGCGTAATCCCCAATCCCCAAAACTAATATCCAAGGCTAATCCCCAATCCCCACATTGTTCCAGTACATACATTCCCCTTCTACTTTCCCTAACACCATCTCCAGTGCAACAGTCAGTAGAACGATCAAAAACCAAACCAAGATCTGTAGATTCATTCGCCTATGAAGAAACTGTTAAAGATCAGCTAAATCATATTCCCACTTTTGATAACAAGCCCAACAGTACTAGGTGTAAGTATTGTAAATATAAGACACATGTATATTGCATTAAATGCAACATACATTTATGTTTTGTGCCTGGAAGAGAGTGTTTCCGTTCAAAACATACCCAATAAGTAATTTTTTATAATTTTCTTATTGAAATAGAAAATTACTGTTTCTGTTGATTTTTACTATTTTGATTATTTTTTTTTCATGTTACTTTTTATTTATTTTTTCAAATTTGTAATGAGCAATTACTATTGTAACAGTTACTGTGATATGTATTGTATAACTAATGTGGTAAAAACTTTTTACTATTTACTCATTATAAGGGTTGCCTACTGTTTTTGTTAATTTTTACTGTTATGATTATTTTTTTTCATAAGTAATTTTTTTTATTTTTCAAATTTGTAAGGAGAAGTTACTATTATAACAGTTACTGTGATTATGTATATTACAACAAATTTCATGAAAACTAACAAGTTATAAGAATTCTGTTTCCTTTTAAAAGAAGATGTTTATAATAAAGTGTATACAAACAAAAGAGCTCATGGTGAGGGTAAGAGTGTAATATTAATTAAGAATTTGTAAAAGTTAGTTATAATTTTTACACTATAATAATACTATTTGTATTTTAATATAAGTTGTATTGTTGTCTTCGAATACGCCTGATGCCCCCTACCTCATTATTTCCTATGCAAATTAGGTAAAAAAAAAAAAAAAAATTGTTTTAACTCATTAAGCATCCCATTACTGAGGATTGATCAACAAATAAAATCTAGCTCAAAAAAATTAATTCCAGGTCTGAACGGGTTAACCACGGATTTTTATTGTTAGGGGGTAGATTCAACGATTTGTGCTAGAAAGGACCTTATTCAGACATTCCGTGGTCTAGAAAACAGCTTGTTTAATTTCCGATTCATGCGAAAAGGGGCCTTATTTATGGACTAAGGTCCCTTTTTACATTCATTCTAAATTTCTATTGTTGTATCTCGTCTATTTTATCACTTATCTTTTATTTCGTCTGTCTTATAATCATGTAGTGTTATTCTACTATCAATTGATGTTTTTTTTGTATTATTATCTCTTGATATTTAATATCAATTTATTATGGTACAAGAAAACTTTTTTTTTTGTTTACTCGTTAATAAACAACGTGGTTTAAGAACTGTATTGTGCGCTTAATTATTTACTAACAAAAAATAATAATTGTGCATAATATTGTGCTCATTATGGATGAAGAATTTAATAATCCATCAAAAAAGCTAAAAGGCGATCCATCTCTTTGGAAACGTAATATTGCCAAGAAAGCGAGAAAAAGCGGTTTGCCTTATGTTAACACTAAAGGCAATCCTTTCCTAATAGCAGGTTCCTGCTAAGCAATCCGGACCGAACACGTGCAAGTAAGTTAATAAATTTTTTATTTCTTTTCATGAATATTTTATTGATAGGAGATGTATTGTTATTAATAGGTGCAAAAAGGTTTGCATGGCACTTTCCAATAATGACAAAAAAGATATACTCCAGCGTTTTTTAAATTTAAACTCAAAGGACGAGCAAGATGTATTCTTACAAAACCTTGTCAAACGAACTCATGCTGCAAGAAAACGAAATCGTGGAGGACAACAGCCACTTTCTCGGATGGTACTTACATATAATATTTTGCTTGGGGAAAAAACCATAGAGGTTTGTCGAAATGCTTTTTTATCTCTTTATTCAATTTCTCTAAAACGTCTGAAGAGAATCAACAAACTAGCCAACTTAGGGGTTTCACCCAAGGATATGAGGGGAAAGCCGGAAAGTTTAAATGCTCTGTCTGCTGAGGTCTTGCTCAAAATGCAATCACACATCAGCAGTTACCCAACAGAAACTAGCCACTACACTGGCACTGTGATTAAATACCCGAACGAAAGACTTGATATTAAAACTATATGGAAAATGTACAACCAAAAACATAGGGAAAGTACAGTCGGGTTTACAACTTTTTATCAATTTTTTAAAGATAATTTCAATCTCAGGATTCGGTCAGCCTCAAGTTGATTGTTGCTGTGAGTGTAAAATGCTCACTACTAAAATAAAAAACTCACATGTTTATGAGGCAGCAAAGAGGAATGCTGAGGCTGATTTGATGATCCATAAAAGGAGAGCTCGAAAATTGTATTCAAAGTTGAAATTAGATGCCGAAAAAAATAATACAGATGATACGGTTGCTGCCATTGTGTTTGATTTCATGCAAAACCTCACTCTGCCCATAATTCCAGTACAGGATATAGAAGCGCGTCTCCAGGAGTGATAAAGGCCTATCCTTTTGTAATAGTTCTCGATACAAGTATCAAAAACTATTAAGAAATTTGTAGTTGTTCAAGTTGAAACCAATTCAGTAAGATGGATTTTGTAAATAATTTAAGACTTTTAAAATTATAAGTTTAAATGTATTGCACATGTAAAATATAAGTAGACAAACTGCTACAGAGATGTATTTTGCTTGAGCTAGTAATTCGTCTGGAATAGCCCTAAGTTCTGACATATAGATATCCTGATGGGTTAACTGTATAAAATTATTAAAATAAATATCATCTCTTTTCGTGACATCAGGTGATGTAGGAAAAGATGGTCTATTGCAAATTCCTGACATTATGAATTCTTCAACTTTCATTACGAATTCTTCACTGTAATACATTGATTTGAGTTATCTAAATATTATTGATTAATTAAGAATTTAGTACAATACAGTTTTGTAATAATAAAAATGAATTGTATTGAGTATAATAATATAAAGCTAAGTGCGTACATATGGTGCAAAAAATATGATAGTTAAAAGTAAAAATTTACCTAATTCTAGTTAATAAATAAGTTAATCTAGTATGTAAAATAATTAAAAAATGTTAATATTTTTTTTTTTTATAAGTTTTTATAAATTTATTTTTATTTTTTTATTATAAGTTTATATATTATATTCTAGGGATTCCTTTTACTACGCTAATGGGCCTTGGTGCTATTAGATCAGGTTCTACTAATATTGAAGGTTACCTAGGTGATACGCCTAGCAGCTGATATTTAATCGGCACCTGAGGGAAAAGCAACAACGCGTGTGGATTGCTTATCCCTGGTGCTAAAGACAAGAGTGCTAAAGGTACGTTATTACGGTCTTCGCAATTTAATAAAAATTGAGCCGCTGACACTAAGTGACTTTCAAATTGTACCAAATCAGTGTTGTTAAACCATGTGCTACCAAGCTCATTTGCCCTACAAAGGCACCACATTAAAGATTTATGATGCCTGCAGTATTGTTTAATCCTATCATGATAAATTACTTGGCATAGCTTATAGAAAAGGAAACTTAACCTATATTCCGTAGGACTATGGACGATCTTCGCTGGAGAATCGAACTTATGGAATCGTGCAAATAGCTGATATTCCATGGCGAACTGTTTAAATATTAAATTAAAATGAGTATTCAAAAATTTCACTTAAAGAACTTAAAAATTATTAATCCCTTACGTTAAAATTTAAATAAATAAAAACCAACCCCAATACCAATATAAAAATGTTTTTTATCACACTTTTATCCATTTATGCAAAAAGGAACCTTAGTCCAATTCATTTTTTATTTTTTATTATTTTAACTATAATACCTAGAGTCAAAAGCAATTTGCGTTATTGACCCATATGTTCTTTGTGAACACTAAAAAAAAAATCATTAAAAAATCTTAAATTAACAAAGAACTAGGAAGTTTTTTTTAATTTTCTCAAAATTAAAAAAAATTGATAAGGACTCTTTTTGCATGAACCAAATCCATTTGAAACACTTGAATACGCCAAATGGACGGCGTTCGTGACAAAGGGTATAGTCATTTTTTTATCATTTTGACATTATGCATCAATTTTGTAACACATTTCACGCCGGATCGAATGGTGGCACTGAAAGAAATTCCATTTGTTTTAAAAGATATCGTAAAATTGCATTGTGATAAGGCATAAGTCGCGATATGAAAATAAAGTTTGTGAAAAAGGGTATAAGTCAATTTTATACTCGATATTTTTATGTGTATTTTTTTGTTTTTTTGAATAGGCGTTATTTTTTGTTTAAAATAATATAATTAAATTTATTGTTATAATAGTTCCTGCAAGATGACTTCCAAAAGAATGGCACAATTTTTAAGTATGGCCCAAAGCAAGTAAAGCGTTTTGAATTATATAATGATATTATTATATCAGTTCAAATAATATTATTTAAAGTATTCTATCCAAAAGTAAACTAAAATACTTTATTTAATAATAATATTATAATATAATATTTTATTTGTTAGGCATAATTTAGTAAATTTGTAAATTATTATTTATTTAGATATTAGTATAAAAGATTCTTCAGATGCTACTGTACCAGTGCGTCGCAATTTAATTCATGAATTTAATGCTACTTCTCAAAAATATGCGAAGGTGAGATTTCCTATTTAATATTTCTTATACTTTAACAATAATAATTTATTTTAAAATAAAATTAGCTTTTGATTCAATTTTAACCAAATTTTATTAATTTATTTAGAACCAGAAAAATGTAAGTCTATATAACAAACAAACTGAGTTCAATAAAAATGAAAAAAATAGTTATGAGATTGACACTTCAAAAAAAAATAAAGTACAGGTTAATAGAAACTTATTATAAATTCTTTAAACTGAAAATGTTCACTTTTTATTATTAAAATCTATAAAGTATAATCTTTTGATATATTGTTGGGGCTAGGCATGGTTAAATCAATGTGATTCCAATCCTGATAATAGTCAAAATAATAAAAATAATAATACAGTAATGCTAAACGGAGAGAGCTATGAGCAAAACAAAGATAATATTTCTCTTCATAACCCAGAAAAAAAATTTGAAGTAGAGTTCTTTAATACTATAATAGATATATACATAGAGCTATCAATTCTCTGCAGGATAGATTTCTCCAGTTAAAAAATCATTGTTCTAACTTTGGTTTCTTGTATAATACTTTAAAGTCTTGGGAGCATGGAACCATACTAAAGCATTGCAAAGATTTAGGGATTTTACTATCATCAAATGATACTACGAATATTGATGCCATTGAATTATTTGAAGAAATAAATTTATTTTGTCAACTAACAGAATCAAATAGTTCTACAATTAAAAATCTTGAATACATTTATAATCATCAGCTTCAGGAAATTTATCCTAATATTGCAATCAGTTTAAGAATCATTCTTACAATTCCAGTGACAGTAGCGTCTGCTGAAAGAAGTTTCTCCAAACTAAAACTTGTAATGCATTATCAGACGATCCGTTGTTAGTAAACAAACTTTCAGTTTCAAAAAATAAAAAACTATTTTGAGTTCGTGTGTTTTCTTTTTGTTATTCCTTGTGCATCGTGACCAGGATGGGGGAAACCGACCCTAATTTACGGGCACCTAGTTATACAGACTTAATCAAGTTGTTGGACACCTTGCAAGAGAAGGTGCGCGCACTCGAAAATGTCTCGCTGTCGAATGATGGAGAATCGAGAACGGTAACCGAATATCGTATTTTACCCGATGTAGATAAAACAGTAAGGTCATTGGATGGATGCGAATCGACATATGATGCGAGAGACTGCCTACAGACAGTTGAAGGTACCGCTGAACTAAATGAGTGGCCATTCATGTTCCGATTTCGGTTAGGTTAGGTTAGGTTTTGGGTAAACCCTACAGAGAAGCTAACACGCAAAAACATGGTGCCACAATTGCAATCCTTAACCCCAACGTGGTTTGTATCTGCAGAGGAGATTGCTAAGATTGCAAAGGTTGCTAGGACAGCCTGGAGACTGATATCGAGCAAACTAATCAGAATTGCGAGGGACATTTTGGACACCTCGGTATTTCCCTCTGCATGAAAGGAAGTCAACATAGTGGTCATCAGAAAGGGAAAAGACCAGGACCCGGTTCTGCCGAAGTCCTACCGGCCAATTAGTCTGCTGCCAACTCTATCGAAAGCCGTAGAATATATTATCTGCGAGAGGATTCGTGAGGAGATCAGGCCTAACGTGAGCGGTCGTCAATATGGTTTCACTAGAGGGTTGTCGACCTCGAGCGCTATTAATGATATTTTTAGATGGATAGACGGAAGAAACGAAAAACACGTTATCTCCGTCTTCCTGGATATCTCGGGGGCCTTTGACAACCTGAAGTGGTCCACGCTTCTTGAGGACATGCGCAGCCTTGGCTGCACGTATAACACAAGATCGCTGACGCTGAGCTACCTCACCAGACAGGACTGCCACTCTGTACATGGGCGGTAACAAGAAATCCGTGACCCTAACCAAGGGATGCCCGCGAGGCTCACTATTTGGCCTTGTACTATGGAGCGTGTCCATGGAGAACCTACTGCTCCACCATACGCCAGACCATGTATGTATTCAAGCGTACGCCGACGACATCGCTGTCTCCGTCGCGGCCAATACTAGGAGAGAGCTAATCGCCAGGGTGGAAGAGACTATGGTCATAGTTAAGCAGTGGGGCGACCTCAGAGGTTAGGTTAGGTTAGGTTAGGTTGACTGGCAAAGTCCTATCTCCACCTTCTCGTGGTGCCGGTTGGAAATGACCTTAATTGGTTGGCTAACGGAGAAGGCAACTCAGAGCCGACCCTTAATTTTATTAGTTGGGGTCGGCAAGGTTCGTGGTCCACCTTTGGACGAAATAAAGGACCACAAGAGAAGGACACTCTTAAAAACCAGCTAGAATTTGCTTCAAAATCGAACATGGACAGTTTTAAAAAATACAAAGTTACCCCCCCAGAGGTCTCGGGTACTCAGGGGGCAACAGGAGTGAGTGGGAATGATGGTGTAAAAACCGGACCTAATGTAGCGGGCTCACTCCGGTCGTCATCCAGCGACCGTGAACGGAGAGAGGAAGAAGAAGTCCTGCGAGCGGCAAAAGAAAAGCGTACCAAGCGAGACGCCCGAGGGCTAAACGGCTGATGACATGAATAGTCCATCTAACTCCCTCACTGGAGAGGATTTAGATTATTCTAAGGCATGGGTTGCGTCGATCGAGGCAAAGACCATTCACGACAGTCTAGAAGACGAGATTACGGCGATAGCCAGGGAAGTCACTCGGATGATACTTTCTTTTCGGGCCACGACGAATAAGCTAGTAAATGTCAAGGCTGATGGTGTGAAAGATGCGGTGCACGCCATGTGTAATATGACGGAAACGCTTATGAGCAAGCTAGGGCCGCTGAGAAGTGCTAGGATCAACTACGTCGAAGCGGAGGTTGACAGGGTTAAGGCAAAATGCAGGCAGGATTTCGTAGGCCTTAATGATGCGGGGTCGATGGCCACAGGTACGACGATGCGCGCATGGGAATCTTCGGCCTTGACGAGCTGGCAACAGTGGAAGAGGTTACCCAGGCGGTGTCTACAGCGGTTGAGGAGGCCGGCGAAATCAAGGTGTCGTTGGTTAAGCAGGATCGTGGACTCCAACTGGAGATAGTCACGGCTAGACAGGAGGTCATTTCCCGGATCCTCTTGGAAGACTAAAGATCGGGTATGTTTCGTGCAGAGCACGACTTTGGCAGGAGACGAAGCGCTGCTTCAAATGCATGGGCTCCGGCCACGAGTCAAGGGAATGCAAATATGCGGACAGGTCTAAATGCTGTAGAAAGTGTGGGTTGGCCGACCATTTCGCCAAGGATTGCAGTGCGGATGGAGCAACTTGTGAAGGGTTTCGGCAGATACTAAGGCAGGAGGCATTGGGTGCCAATTCTGCCCAATGATTAGATTCCTGCAAATCAACGTTGGAGTGTGCCGGGCGGCGCAAGATCTTATGATCCATGAGGCGCAGGACAGAAACGTTGACATCATCATTGTCAGCGAACAGTATAAGAACCGTGAAGAGGACAACGGATGGTATAACGATCGCACAGGGAGATCTGCAGTCGTTGTTGCGTCCAGCTTGCCGATTGATATCATAGGACCGCCGGAGGAAGGCTTCAGGTGGGTGCAGGTAGACGGTATACGGGTATACAGTTGCTACTTCTCACCGAATGCCCCACTTCAAGCGTTCGAAGAATTCTTATCACGGTTGGAAGACAGCGTTAGGTCTGCAATAACACCTGTTATAGTCGCTGGAGATTTTAACTTTAAGTCGGCAGAATGGTCAAGCCCTATTGAGTGCAACAAAGGACGATTGCTAGCCGATACTGCAGCTTCCCTCAACCTCCTGGTGTGCAATAGAGGACTGGAACCCACATTCGTGCGGGGAGCCTCAAGGTCCTTCATTGACGTCACATTTGCCTCACCGATACTGGCTGCCAGAATGGAGGACTGGTCCGTCTTGGATCAGGAGTCCATGAGTTTGCACCGTTATGTGTTTTTCAGTCTTGCCATGACCCGTTATAGGTCAACGGAAAGACAAGGCGCGTTCTCTGGATGGGCGGTATACAAATTGAACAGCGCGAGACTAAGGGCCGCATTGATAGCTCATTCGTCTCCAGTCCAGGGATCGGTCGAAGATCTTGAGCAATGGCTCACTAATGCCTCAAATGCCGCTATGCCGAGGCGTCGGATGGATGCAAAACGAAAGTCAGTGCCATGGTGGAACGACGAAATTGCAACGCTAAGGAAATCGAGCCTGGCTGCACGTCGCCGATACCTACGAAGGAGACGGAGGCTGGATGAGGACCAGTGCGTGGATGAGGCTGAAGCACTTAGACTAGCTACTAAGAACCTTAAACTGGCAATAGCATCAGCTAAGGAGCAGTGTTGGTCTAACCTTTGTCGGGATGTGGACAGGGACCCTTGGGGACTACCCTACCGTGCGGTGATGAAGAGACTAAATCGGAGGAGACCCATCCCTGGAATAAATCTACCTGGACGGTTAGATGACATTATTGAGCGGTTGTTTCTCACACACCCTCCTCCAGTGTACCAGCAAGCAGTGAGCCCAAATGTTTCACCGACGGAACTCTTCACGGTATCGGAAGTGCTCGAGGCGGGGAAAACTTTACCTTCCGGCAAAGCTCCAGGCTCGGACGGTATTCCTAACGAAGTGGTAAAGTCTGCAGTGCGTCTTGACTTAAACCGTTTTTTACAGGTGTTCAACAAGTGTAATGCTGAAGCTAGGTTTCCGAGAAGATGGAAGGCGGCGAAGCTTGTTCTTTTACCGAAACCTAACAAGCCGTTGGAGGATCCATCGTCGTACCGCCCCATATGTTTGTTGAACACAGTGGGGAAACTACTAGAAAAGATCATCGTGAGAAGGTTGCGAGTCTACCTGGAACAAAACGAGGTGATTAACCGGAATCAATAGGGGTTCAGAGCCGGACGGTCAACACTGGACGCTCTTAGTCATCTACGACGGCTAGTTGAAGAGGCAAACGGGCAGGGTATGACCTGGCAGAATAATAAGATCGTCGGTATGCTGACTCTTGACGTGCGAAATGCCTTAAACTCCGCACCGTGGGGATGTATAGTCGAGGCGCTAACTGCAATGGCGGTGCCGGAATACCTGGTTAACCTCATAAAATCCTACCTTGGGGGCAGGAGCCTTCAGGTGCAGACAGTGGATGGACCAAGGCGGGAACTAGAACTTTCCAGTGGTGTACCACAGGGGTCGGTGCTAGGACCCGATCTCTGGAACATCCTCTACAATAGCCTACTCGAAGCCCCGATGCCGGAAGGAGTCAGGTTGTTGGCCTTTGCAGATGATGTGGCAGTAGTAGCCTCAGGCGTCCTCGGCCAAGAGGTAGAAGAAAAGCTGTCGATCGCACTAACTATTGTCCAAAGGTGGATGGCGGACCACAGGCTTGAACTGGCGGTTCAAAAAACTGAGGCAGTATGTCTAACCAGACGGAGAGTACATAACTCCTTCGTAATGAACTTGGAGGGGCATGCTATTAGGTCACAGCCGAGCCTTAGATACCTCGGTGTCCAAGTTGATGCAAGGCTTCATTTTGCCGAGCATGCTCCCTTAGCGGCTGACAGGGCAGCGAACGCATCAAGGCAGCTGTGCTACTTAATGCCAAATCTACGCGGACCAAGTGAGGGAAGACGTAGACTATTGGCCAGCGTTGTCAACGCGCGATTACTTTACGGAGCACCTTTCTGGATAAAATCCATTAACGAAGGTGCTTTCAAAATGATGGCAGCGGGACAACGAAGAGTGGCATTAAGGGTGGCGATGAGTTATCGAACCGTCTCTAGTGCAGCTATCAGCGTGGTCTCAAGCATTCCACCTCTGAGGCGACTGGCTGAAGAGAGAAGCGAAGTCTACCACGGGACAGATAGAGTTGCAGCAAGACGCGATATTTCGAGTTGTGGCAGGCGGAATGGGACGTTGCGACAACAGGAAGATGGACGCATCGACTCATTGGGGATGTTAGAAGGTGGTGCTCCAGAGGTCATGGGGCGGTGGACTTCCACACCACCCAGGTGCTGACAGGACATGGCTGCTTCAGAGCGTATCTCTTCAAGTTTGGAAGAGATAACTCGCCAAGTTGCGCTCAGTGTGACCACCATACGGATGACGCTGAGCATGCGATTTTTCACTGTGATGCGTGGCATGCGTGGAGGAGGCAGCTTTGCATCGAGTACGGGATTGAAGACTTTGGCCCGGATAACCTTGTCGTCGAGATGCTAAAGTCCGGAACAAAATGGAGAGCCATCACGAACTACATTCGGAAAGTGATGTCGACCAGGGAGCGGGAAGAGCGACGCCGACAACAGGGTATATAATCCATCGACAAAGCTAGAAAATGAAGCAAACAATTAATGTTAGTTAATGTCAATAACGGGTGTAATAATTACTGTGAACCTGCCTCGTTGTAGAGGAAAATAGGTTTTTTGCAAATTTATTGTATTAATTATAAAGTGATGAATAAACGGCACCGGAGACCAGGAGGGAAGTAGTGGCCCTGGTCAGTTCCCTTCCAAAATCTCTATGGGTGCACATGCCGAGGAAAAAAAAAAAAAAAAAGGTTAGGTTAGGTTAGGTTCCGAGCTGGCGACGGCTGAAGAGGTCGTTCAGGCGGTGTCCATGGCAGTGGAAGAAGCCGGGGACGTAAAAATTTCGCTGGTAAAACAGGATCGATGGTTGCAATTGGCTGTGGTCACGGCCAGGCAGGAGGTCATCGCTAGGATTATCGCTCAGGAGAGACTGAGGGTAGGTTATGTCTCCTGTAGAACGCGTCTGTGGCAGGAGACGAAGCGCTGCTTTAGATGTATGGGCTTAGGCCACGAGTCACGCGATTGCACCGGCGTGGACAGAAGCAAGTGTTGTCGGAAGTGTGGTGTTGCGGAACACTTTGCCAAAGATTGTGGCGCAGACTCGGCGACGGTGGCCCAATTTAGGGAGAAGATCCGGCAGGAGGTATTGGCGGCGTCTTCGTCCCGATGATCAGTTTTCTGCAGATTAACGTAGGAGTCAGTCAAGCAGCGCAGGCGTTGGCGCTGCAGACGGCGAGGGCCAGAAACTCGGATGTAGTCATTTTTAGTGAACAGAACCAAGCGGGTGAAGAGGAGGCCGGGTGGTACGCTGACCGGACCGGCAGGTCGGCACTACTGGTCGCGAGTGACCTGTGAGTGGACAAAATTGGCCCAGAGCAGGACGCAGGCTTTTGGTGGATAAGCACGGGAGGCTTGTCCATTTACAGCTGCTATTGCTCCCCGAATGTGCCGCTTGTCGAATTTGAGCAATTCTTGGCTCGCTTGGAGAGGAGCGCGCGGTCAACGGATGATCGGATACTTATTGCCGGCGACTTTAATGCCAAGTCTCCTGAATGGGGAAGTCCGGTGGAGAATGATCGGGGTCGGCTACTCTCAGATCTCTTAGCCTCGTTGGACCTAAGGGTAGTGAACACGGGCACAGAGCCTACATTCGTGAGGGGCGCCTCGAGATCGCATCTGGACACAGCGGCGGCTTCCAGAGGCGTTGAGGT
Source organism: Adelges cooleyi (assembly GCF_023614345.1). NCBI lineage: Eukaryota > Metazoa > Arthropoda > Insecta > Hemiptera > Adelgidae > Adelges > Adelges cooleyi. The sequence goes on from NW_026095763.1 coordinate 517,901, forward strand.
GATCAACTGGTCCATACTGGAAGAGGAGTCCCTTAGTCTCCACAGGTACATTGTTTTTGATGTCTTGATGGAGGGTCGGCCGAGAGAAATAGACCAAGTAACCCACAAGGGATGGGCCACGCGGAGCTGAACACGGATATTTTCAGGAGGAAGTTTAGCGCCATGGTGAATAAGAGAATGGAAGCGGGGAGCGCGGAAGAGGACGCGGAGATCATGAATAGCTGTCTCGCAGCGGCGTGTGACGCCAGCATGCCCCGTCGGGCGTCAAGGCCTGGCAGACCACCAGTCCCATGGTGGAACGAGGATTTGGCGAGGCTGAGGGCTGCGTCCTTGGCGGCAAGGAGGCTCTACCAGAGGAAGCGGAGGCGCCATAACGAGGAAGCTTGTGTACCGGAAAGAAATAGGTACCGGCAAGCAAGCAGAGATTTAAGATTGGCGATACTGGCGGCCAAAGAACGTTGCTGGGCGGAATTGTGCGCATCAATTGACAAAGACCCTTGGGGCTTGCCATATAAAATAGCGTTCAAAAAGCTCAAAAAGAAGAGGCCAATACCGGAGATCGAATTGCCAGGGAGGCTGGATTCCATCGTCACCGCGCTATTTCCGACATCGGTAGAGTCGTTGGAGGAAGTCGAAAGAGAGGAGGTTGCCCAGGGAAACCTCTTCGACGTACCCGAGCTGGTAATGGCGGTAAAAAGTCTGCCAAAAGGAAAGGCGCCAGGATCAGACGGAATAGTGAACGAAGCCTTCAGGGTGGCGGTGTTGGCAGAACCCCAGAGCTTCGTGACGTTCTTCAATCGATGCCTGGTGGCTAACTGCTTTCCTACAAGATGGAAGCTAGCTCAGCTGGTGTTGTTGCCCAAACCGGGTAAACCGTTGGAGCAGCCCTCATCTTACCGACCCATATGTCTACTGGACACGGTCGGTAAGTTGCTGGAGAAAATGCTGGCCAGGCGGCTCTGGCCGCACTTACAGTTGGCGGATAACCAGTATGGCTTCAGGGAGGGCAGATCCACTCTCAACGCGTTGGAACGCCTCCGGGCTATAGTCAACGCGGCGAACACTGGTCCCTCCAGAGACTATAGATTCGTCGGGATGGTAACGTTAGATGTCAAAAACGCCTTTAATTCGGCCCCTTGGGAAAATATAATAAGGGCACTGGAAGCAAAGGAAGTACCTAGATATCTTCTGGGAATATTGAGATCATACTTACAAGGGAGGCGCCTAAGCTATGGAACAGAATCCGGCCAGTCCAAGATTATCCCGATGACCTGTGGGGTGCCTCAGGGGTCTGTTCTAGGGCCAGCCTATGGAATGCGCTGTACGACGGACTTTTAAAGGTGCCTTAGCCCCGGGGAGTGGAGCTTTTGGCGTTCGCGGACGATGTGGCGGTGGTTGCGACGGTGGTGGTGCCATGGCAGCTGGAGGAAATGCTGGAGGAGGCGGTGGCAAGAGCTTGCTCCTGGCTTGCCGACAATAAGCTGAAGCTGGCAGTCGAAAAGACGGAAGTAGTCATGTTGACTAGGCGGAACAGGTTGAAGGATTTTGTTCTAACGATGGGAGAACATCGGGTTCCATCGGCACCATGCTTGAAGTATCTAGGAGTTCTGGTCGATACACGCCTTAATTTTGCGCAGCAATCAGCGGCGGTATCAGAACGTACCGCAGTTACGGCTCGGCGGTTGACGAATATATTGCCTAATGTACGGGGCCCTCGCCAGGGAGCTAGGAGTCTGTTGGCATCGGTGGCATTGTCACAATTACTGTATGGAGCACCTTTTTGGATTACATCCATGAGCACCAGCGCTTTTAAACAGGATGGAGGCGGTACACAGGCGCGTGGCACTGCGCGTAGCGAGCTGCTATTGCACTGTGTCTTACGGTGCGGTAGGGGTGGTGGCTGGTATGCCACCTTTGCGACTATTGGCGGATGTGCGGGCCAGTGTTTGGCGCGGTGAAGATCGAGCTGAGAGCAAGCGACGGCTGTTGCGAAGTTGGCAAGCGCAGTGGGATGCGGACGTAAAGGGAAGATGGACCCATCGGCTGATTCCGGACGTTGAGGCTTGGTCGACCAGGAGGCATGGAGAGGTGGACTTCCACTTAGCTCAGATGCTGACGGGCCACGGGTGTTTCGGAAGTTACCTCCTTCGCTTCAAGTTGATTGAGGTGGATGGCTGTGCACAGTGCGGGATGGTTCCAGACGATGCTGAGTATGCCATCTTTCGCTGTGACGCATGGGAAAGGTGGAGGCGGGAGCTGCGGATCAACATCGATGAAGAGGAGTTGGAGCCTGATACTCAAGTGGAAAAAATGGTTGGGTCAGCAGCGGTATGGATGGCGGTGGCATCTTTCGTCAAGCGAGTGATTTCGGAAAGAGAGAAGGCGGAAAGGCTGAGGCAAAGGGATCCTGAAGAATAAATACATTAAATTGTTTTTTCCGGTGCTTGTAAATCATTGTGCAACCGGGGAACCGGTTAAATAAAAGTTGTAATTGATCAATAAACGATGTCTGGTCGGGAGGGAAGCATAGCGGAAGCAAAGGTCTTCCTCCCGTCCTGGCGGTACCACGATAAAAAAAAGGTTAGGTTAGGTTACGATGGATTACTGCGAGAAAACTGGACGAAATAAAGGACTACAAGAGAAGGACACTCTTAAAAACCAGCTAGAACAACCGCCGCAATAGCAAGGAGCCCCGGTCTCGCCCAACGCGGTCGCTGCAAATCGGAATAACCCGCGAGTCAGGCTTGTGGAGCCCACCGAGCGGTGGAGCGAGGTGGTCAGGAGAAGGCCTGATGGAATGGGTCCCCAGAGAAGAGGCCCCACCCCCGAGAAGCTGAAGAGGAAACTACCGAGGACAGAGGCGATAGTAATTGGACCACTACCGGACGGCACGTCCTATGGTGTGGCCATGAAGAAGGCTATTGCAGCCGTTAACTTGTCTGCGCTCGGGGTAACCGTCAATAGCTCCACCCGCACACGCAACGGCGCTGTCCTTTTACAGCTTAAATGCACCCCCGCGCAAGCAGACGAGGTGGCCGCCAAGCTGAGGGGAGCACTAGGATCGGAAATCAGGGTCGGCAGACCGAGTAGGAAAGCGTCGATCCTGATCCTAGACGTCCAGGAGTGGGTCGAGGCCGAGGACTTGCAAGCGGCAATTAGATCAGTCGTGAGCGAAGGGCCGGCGGCAGAGCTCCAGGGTGAAATACCGTTGCCGGTGATCACCCGAAGCGAAACCGGCAGGGGCGGATTTAGCCACATGGCAGTCCCCATGAAATCGGCGGTCCAATTGGCCAGGACCAAGAAGATCAGAGTCGGCTGGAGCAACTGTCGTGTCAGGGTCCTCGAAGACAGGGGACCCAGGTGCTTCAGGTGCCTACAACGCGGCCACATAGCCACCGAATGTAAAGGGCAGGACCGCACTGGGTGCTGCTTCCGGTGCCATGAGGCGGGCCACATGGCCAAGGATTGCCAGGGGCCCATCGCCAGGGGCAAGCAACCCAAGCGTATCGACTCGAGTGAAGAGGGCCGCCACCGTCTAGCCCCCTCAGTCACAATCGAGGACGTAGGGGTTAGCGAGGATGACCGGGAGCAGCGGAACTCCCAGTCAACATCGGGAGCGTAGGGAGACAGTGCATGAGGTTTCTGCAAATTAACCTCAACCACTGCCGACTTGCGCAGGACCTCCTAACCCAGACGGTCTCGGAGGAGAGGGTCGACGTGGTAATAGCATTTGACCCTCATGGCGTTACCAACGACGTCGGTGGCTGGATCACCAGCGGAGGGACCAGCCGTGGTCGGCAAAATGCTAACGGCAGGAGTTAATCTTGCGGCTATTGAGGTGTCCATAACGAGCATGAAGAGAAGCAAAGAAGGCCGAATTGTCCTAACCGTCGGAAGGGCGAGAAAGCCGCGAAGCTGAAGGCAGAGGCAGAGAAGGTTCTAGGCACTGACGCGGTGATCCGAGAGTCGGCTAGACCCATTATCATGGAAGTCTTAGGCGTGGGATGCTACGATAGCGCGGACGACGTGATATCGGGCATCTGTCGGGACGGAGCTAAAATGGAAGATGTTACGGTGCGAAGGCTCGTGCCCTCATATGGGGGCACGCAGAGGGCATTGGTGGCGGTGCCTGTTGCAGTAGCCACAGACTTATGCAAGAAGGGTAGAATTAAAGTCGGATGGATATCGTGTCGTGTTCGTCTGGCAGAACGTCGCGTGGACCGCTGTTTCCGCTGCCATGGTTACGGCCACAAAGCGGCCGGTTGCAAGAGCAGTAAGGACAGGAGCAAGCTCTGTATGTCATGTGGGGGATCGGACCATCTCGCTAGAGGTTGTACGGCCCCCAAACACTGTGTACTATGCGAGGAGCTGTCTAAGAGAAAAGATCACTATCCAGGTAGCAGCGCATGCGAAGCGTTCCGGAAGGCCAAGGCTGGAAGGTAGCTTCAACAGTAGCCCTACCACGAAGCTGACGACGATCACACAGACAACGACAGGAGGTAAAGCCCGGCTGCGTCTGTGACGCGGGGCAGAAGTCCCAGACGAGATAAAAGCAAATTTATTTTATATATTTGATTGATTGATGTATTGTGTTTTGTTATAATTTATATGTGCATGTTGTATTGTATTATATTGTATGTTGTAATTTTCACAATAAACGATGTAGGCGGCCCCAAAGTAATGCTTAATAGGCGAGTTCTGGGGCCGTTTACGATTCAAACAGAAAAAAAAATGAATGTTCAACATTTTAGATTTTTATTAAGAAATTTGCGTTTTGATGATTTTACCAACCGTCCAGAAAGAAGGGAAATTGATAAATTGGCTCCTATAAGGGAACTTTTTGAACTTATAGTCCAACATTTTCAAAATAATTTTATTCCGAGCGAATATTTAACATTAGATGAACAATTAATTGCTTTCCGCGGTAGATGTTCGTTCAGACAATATATTCTAAATAAACCTGCGCGTTATGGAATAAAAATATTCGCTCTCGTAGACGTAAAAAATGCATATACGTACAATTTAGAGGTTTATGCCGGACAACAACCAGATGGCCCTTATAAAATGAATAATAATGCGGAAAGTATTGTCAAAAGAATGGTTCAGCCAGTGGAGGGTACTAGGAGGAACATAACCATGGATAATTGGTTCACTTCACTTCCAGTGGTAAAATATTTATTATCTGAAAAACAATTGACAGTAGTGGGGACTTTAAGAAAAAATAAAACATGCATTCCAAAAGATTTTTCAATTTCAAAAGATAGGGAAATAAATTCGTCATTATTTGTTTTCCAAAATGACTGTACAATCACATCATATGTCCCGAAAAAAAATAAAGTAGTTATATTGCTATTCACTCTGCATAGTGACGCTTCAATCGATCAAGACACGGGCGATCAACAAAAACCAGAGATGATTACATTTTACAACCAAACCAAATATGGCGTTGATAGATTAGATCAAATGTGTAGTCTATATGATGTTTCAAGAAATTCTCGTCGTTGGCCACTTACTATATTTTTTAATCTAATTAATATATCATGTATAAATGCTTTAAATGTGTATACTTATAACAATATCGACAACAAACCTAAAAGATCAGACTTTTTGGAAACATTTGCCTTACAACTGATGAAACCAAATATTGAAAGTATTTGTGTGGGTTATCTGCAACAGCCGATTCCGATTCCGACTTGGACTGAAATTTAGCATCTCGCTGAGCTCGGTAATCGGAGTCCACTTTCTGGCCAATACGCTGACGGAACATGTCATCATTCTTCGCTCGGGAATTTCGGTGTTTGGTTTTTTGACGGTCATTCTTGGAAAACTTCCGTGGGCGAGATGACTCCGTTTCCATCGAGGCAGAAATATTCGAATGAGGTGTTTTCTACCAACTAGCAAACCTAATACCGTACTTTGAATAACAGAGATATTAGATGGGAAACGAAGCCTCTTGTTACAAAAGAAATCGTTTTTACTACTCTTCGGGACAGATAATTTCCAAGTGAGCCATTTCCACCTATAACATTTTTTCTCAGATACTTCTCACTTATATCATTTGAAGACATGGCATTTTTCACTAAATTATTTGCTGAGCAGCAAAACACACAGAACTGGATCAAAACCAGGGTTGCCAACCGACCGGTTTTTAGCCGACCTAATCGGTTATTTAATATCTAGGCCAGCTGCCGGTTTTGCATCAAACCGGCCATATAAGAAGGTCGGTTATTTTATTTTTCATAAATAAATGTATGTTGCCAATGATTTATCATATACCTTAATATAATTTTCTACCAAATTATTAATGCAATAACCTTTTTCGTTGTTGTATAGTACTGTATTGTTCAGTGTTTCAAAAATTACAACCATCAGTCATAAAAGCAAATCGTAATTTTCGTATTGTACACAATGCAGCTAAAAACTGCATGACAAAATTGTCTTATGAAGTGGAAACATTAGTCATTTAAGTTTTTAATGAATTTTCTGGTATTGCAAAAAATGTTCAGTCATTAAAAGAATGTTTTGATTTTGTTCAGTTAGAATTCAATAATGTACTTACACATATTTCAATAAGACGGAGAAGCTTATACTATGCAGTTGGCCAATTAATCATAAACTGGGAAGCAACTAACTTAATTATTAATTGTTCTTAATAGATTGTATAAAATAATACTTTTGTTGATACAAATCAAAAGCCTTAGGGCACTGGGCACACAATTTTCGAAATTAAACCTTTAAAACAGTTTTTTTTAAACTTAATATAAATTTGAATAAATATATTGGTGATTATTTTTATTTTTTAACTATCATACCTAATTTTTCCAATTAATCATAAACTGGGAAGCAATTAAAGTTAATTTTTTTAAAGAAGGCGAGTTATTTATTATTATTTTGTGCCAAAGGGGCAATTGTGTATTAATTATTTATCTTGCTTATTTATTTTTCATTGTATTTGTAATGCTAACCAAACCTGTAAGGGCGTATTGTCAACTCTAAATACACCTGGAAACGAAAACAACATCAAAGGATCAAATCAAACAACCAACCACAAGGCAATCTTATCTCCTTCACCTGCATAAAACAGCAAATGGCGTATAACAAAAACTACCCACTCCCTGAAACACAAGCTATTAATTAAGTAAAAATTTCACCACCAGGACAAAATACAAAAAATATATTTCAAAAAAAAAAGACCATCCAATTTACTAATACTTCAGTATTCGACTTACCGCGAGCCAGAACATACACAAACATCAACTATAATAATACTATACTAATACTAACATGTCTTTCGAAACAAATACATCCTTATATACCGAAAATACAATCGAGAAGTACTTGGAATTGATAATTGCCTACACCAATAACAATTATTACTTCCACATCAACTTCTTATTGGACCAAGGATTTGAACATATCAAAAAAAACAAAGACGTATTCCTCAAAAATTATCTGTTCTTCCCATTTAACTTCGATAAAAATCATTGGATGCTAATCACTTGCCATGTGTCCACGGAGTGTGGTCATATATGATGGAAGAAGAGGGACTTACGAAGACATCACCTTCGACCTGATCAATTTCCTTACACAATAGGAAAATGTACATCAAACAAAAAAATTATGGACGGTTAAATTCGGAAACCAACCAATGCTAACAAATTCATGGGACAGCGAGCCAAATTTAATGGAAAATGCGACACTTGGAAACCAACAAGTCACCAACAATCAACCAAGCCATGATGCCATTTATAAGAACAACACATAAGGAGGAGATCGCACAGAATACACTCTTTCTCCAAACTCCACAACCACAAATAATTCAGACGACAGTACACCCTACACAGGTACCTAATTTAACGGTAAATTTTAAGACTTTGAAAAACAAACAAAATCTTTCTAAAATAAAAAAAAAAAGGATTAAGAAGACATAAAAAAAAGAAGGCTAAGCCTAATTGCAAAAGAAATGTAAAAAAAAGATTGCAATATTTAAATCCTCAATAGCACTTTTTTTAATAAACATATTTTATATTAGGCCACGGGGACGTGTCCAAAATTCGAAAGTGGCACTTTGTAATGATTATATTGTATGTACTAAATCATTTACACGTAATATCATAATACATAACACATTTTATAATTAAATTGTATGCACTAAAAATACCTTTATATATGATCAGATTATATGCACTAAATTCAATATTTGCACTAATCAAAAATATATTATATTCTAAGATAAATTGTATGCACAAATAATAATATCGCACACAACTATTTGTATATTATTTCAAATACAATATTTTATAAAAGTATAAACGGATATACTAAAATAAAACAGGACACATAACATATGCTGACTCATACCATACAATTGTACGCTTGAATTATTATCCTAGGAAACATTTCATACTTCACCCCCCTGCTAATGACGCATTTATTAGTATCCGGAGCAGTACAATTAGCACTCTCACAACACACAATAGGCAAATTAAGAGGCAAACCATTAATACTAAAATCACAGCCATCATATCTACCTTTTAAACAAATAGTTCCACTATTAAAACATATGTCAAAACACATACCCCAAGACAGAATAAAAGCATTCACTGAACAACTAAATATAGCAATTACAACGGACTACGAAACACTAAATTCTGCACACATAAACAATTATATATATAGTAACACTCATACACTCATAATAGTATTATGGAATGGCCACATGGACAAGACAGACAATTCTACAACCATTAGGTATTATTCACAAATATCTAGAAATAACGGTATATGACACAAAAAACAATGGCATTTTTGATCTCATACTAAAAGATATGACCACAAAAAAGATAATAACTTACACAACACTAGGCCACTTTAACAAATCAGGACGATTACTCAACTTAAAAGAAGCTCACAGCATGATTTGTAACCAACATATAAATATTGGTCCCGCCCACTTTCCAGAAATTGATACTACAATGACACACTGCATTTTTAAATACTTAATCAATAGAATAGGATTAGACAAACTAGAATCATACTTAGATAATACAGTAGAACACCTATTCTTCTAAATTAATCTAAATAATTAATCAAATACTCCATTACTTTCATAACATCAAAACAATAAGACAAAAAAAAATCAAAATCAAACTATCAAACATCTAAATCAAATATTCAATTATTAATTAAGATTTTCGTTATGACACTAACGTATATAAATTATGCCAACTTATTATCTGTCAGATTATTAGCTATAAAAATAGGAAAATTTAACACGGATAATATATCGCAACACTTATTAGAAAGAAACCAATGTAATGAATATTTATTTTTTGATTGGAACAGAAACTATCACAGAATATATAATTATTTTTAAAAAAATAATTTACACCCCATAATCGTACGCACACTCATGCACTTCCATAATACACACTGTCTCAGTCACCCATCAATTCCACAAGAAGCCATAATACAAAATGAAATATTTAACAGTTCTCTCATACTAACTCCCTATAAAACCAACGACTTTGAGAACACTCAATCGGTCCCTAACGAACTCGGGAACATTTATTTACTTTCATCCACAAATTCTCCGCTCACTGTAATATTTAATATAATTAATGAAGCACAAAATATTATAAACCAAATGGGTTGGCAAAATTATGAACTAATATTATTATACCGACTCCTTTTAAACTTTAATTTTATCTAAAAAAAGACACAAAGCACGCAATATTAAGTCACAAATAAAACATACTTTACACTATTAACTTCACCCACTTTAATAAAACATTATATTTAAATCACAAATTACAAGTTAATATTAACATATATTTCAACTAATTAATTTTATTATCAAACTTTATTTAATTACACCTAACTTAAACAAAAAAAAAAAATATATATATATATTAACACGGCAAATCAAAACCTGCTACAGTATAATTTGATGAAAGTAAGGAAAAGAAATATTTAAACAATTAATATTTACTTAACAAAACTACACCATACACATAAAGATACATGCGAAGCACAATTGCACATCAAAAAAAAAATACAGCTTATGACAAATATGAGCTCATTATCTTATAAATGACGCTCAGAAGAAAAATATCATATGCACAAAACTCACGAGATTTAAATATAAAGGATATAGTTATTATATTATAAAAAATATATACGCTTTCAAATGTATTTAGAATACACTATAGCATCCATGCACTTTTATGTGACAAATCAGGTAAGGTTATATAGCTTTAGTAGTGCATGTGCATATAATTCTTGAAAGTATTAGGTATATAATACCTAAAACTTATCAATATAAGCTATGAGTTTCCATTATTGGAAAAATATAAAGCAAGAGGTCTGAAATTTCAATATAAATGGTTTGCAGAATTTAATTGGGCTTGCTTACTCGGAGACTAAACAAGGAGATTTTTGCAAGTACTGTTTGCTACCTATTTGCTAAACATGGTGGAGTAGGAAGTCAACCTCTGGGGCATTTTGTTTCAACTGCTTTCACAAATTGGAAAAAAGCAAGAGGTGTTAAATGATTTAACTATTACAATAATTATAACAGAAAATGGTTTAGTAAAAAAATAAAATAAACACATGCATTAAGTTTTATAACTAAAACTTGTAACTTATAACTTGTACTTAACATATTACCTAGTTCATAGGTATATTTTTTTACTAAGTTATTTTCTATGTAATTACCTAACTATTTTTAAAATGATTATATTTTCTGTAATTAACAGTAGAATAACATACTCTTTTTAACTTTAGACGTTTCAAAATCATTCCCAATTGAACTATCATCTATCTTCTATACTAGATGCTGACCATTTTTTATCAATACTTGACCATAAACAAGATTCTATAGTTGAGAAAATAGAAACAAATATGACAGCACAAATTAAATTGAATAGGAGTCGTTTAATTCCAATAATTGTGGCGGACCTTGAGCTTTAATAGGGGATAATTTGGCGTCCCACATCAATGAACGTGTGCTGTCGTTATGTAAAACACATAATATAAAGTTCATCTGCTTACTACCAAACACAACACACATTGCTCAACCTTTAAGAAGCCTTTAAGAAGATGAGTATGTTGCTAAGGGCTCTGGCTATTCCCTTCAGACAATTGATGATTTACTTCTGGGTGTGCATGTATTTACCCCGTTACGGGCGTCATCTCATATATATCTACCGAAAGATATTATAAGAAAAAAAGCAGTCATTAATCCTATGAACATGAAGGACAATGAATGTTTCAAATGGGCCATTTTAGCAAAGCACGTGTCTTCGAGGAATCCCAACTCTTATCCCAACTTCTACCCACATTCGTATTACGACATATTTATTTTAAAAATATTAATTGAATTATTGAAATTAAGTTTGAATTGTTAGCAGTTCAAATACAATATCTACGAAGTCAAAGATGCCGCCAAATTACTTTGTTAACAAAACTACTGCAGGCGAGTACGAGTTATTGGACATAGAAGTCGATCAAACTGATCGAGAGATAAAATCGAACAGTTTGGCGAGCCGGAAGCAATCTTGGATAATGAGGGGTATTTGCATGATATATTTGACGATAGTAAAGAAAAAGAAAAAGGCCTCTAAACTATGAGGGGGGAGGGTACAGCCCCAGGTCTGTTCGCAGTATAAATTTAGAGGAGAGGACTACGAGAAGAAATTACTATGTTTGCAATTACTTCAGAAGGGGACCTTGAACGGGTTGCCACATGGAAACAACTTTTCCGAACAGCGCACCTAATATTGGACTTAATAAACTTAAAAAAATGTGAAATTTGCGGGGCCAGACTGGAGGTCTGGGTAAACTTGACAGATCTTAATATGATACATGACACAAACCCTAACCTTACCCTAAAACCAGAAATAGTCAGGGCTTATTTTAATTATTTTATCCCAATTTCTGAACCCTATCCAATATTAGGTGTGTAGATTTCAATGTCATGCGGGGCCGGTGTAGATTTTCTCTATATATACAAATGTAATTATGTCATATTATTGTTATCAGTATTATTATCATTGTAATTGTTTTATTATATTATTATACATAATAGTATTTCTGTTAATGTATAATATATTCTGTACAAAGAAAAAATACTGTAAGCTACAGCTGATGTTATCGTATACTTTTTAACAAATGTTATCATATAACTTTTGTAATGCTATCTTAACTGTTGATAATGTTATCTTATAACAAAAACTTATGAAAACCTTTTCACTCTAGTTAGTTTTGTTGAGTGCATTTATTTGGTTTTAAGTTTTATTAATTTAACTTTATCATTAATTCATGATGAATTGGAGTGATGAACAAAAAATTTCTTTTATTGAAATGTATCGTAATCGAAGTTTTTTGTGGCACCCAACTAATTCACTATACAAAAATAAAAACAAAAGGCATGATGGACTTATGGAAATTGCGATTTCTTTTGGCATTGATAAACTTGATGTAGTCCCTCTAGGTACTTAATTTGTAGGGCCTCTCATCTGTCTCGTCCTGTTTTCTTAACAGACCACCATGCCGCGGAATGCAGTACGAAAATGAGGTACGAGGTCTTATCAAAATTACAAGGCGGAAGTGTTGGAGGCATGCCAAGGAGCCATAAAGTCGAAACAAATGAGCCAACGCGAAGCTGCCAAACACTACAAAATTCCAAGATCAACCACAAAAAATAAACTTAAATCACAGCACGGTAACCATATTGCTCGTCCAACTGTCTTCAAACATTTTTTAAATTAATTTTATGATACTCTCATTATCAATCAAAATGATTAACGCGCATATATTCAATACGCTTTAATACTTTAAAAATAGATCACAAATTAGTGGATTTTATGATACATATTATTGGTGTGCAACAGGCAATCCTTTCTTAATATCTCAACATAACGGTCCAATTACTTCTCAATTAACTAATCCCGCACAAAACCGCGGAACACCACCAATTAGCAACTTCTCTTACTCAAGACAAGATATAAATATAAGGAAATTGGAGTATATACTTAAATCAGAAACAAAACAAAATCTATTTAATAAAAATTCACTCTTTGCAATACACACTACTAACATACATTTCTGTGACGATAAACACAACCTTTTCTTCTTCAACTTGGATAATAAAGTTCACTCCATTAATTCTCTAGCTCGTATAATTGATGAAAACCTTCAAATAGGCATATCAAAAAGATTCTCCATAAAAAAAATCCTTAACATATGTTGTCAAACAGAATTTTTTCTATTTTTTACCTGTCATCTGTGGGACAGAAAATATTTATCAAACTTTACAAAAATTTACAAATTAATTGAGATTTTCGCCATGACACTAACGTATATAAATTATGCCAACTTATTATCTGTCAGATTATTAGCTATAAAAATAGGAAAATTTAACACAGATAATATATGGCAACACTTAACATATATCTACCGAAAGATATTATAAGAAAAAAAGCAGTCATTAATCCTATGAACATGAAGGACAATGAATGTTTCAAATGGGCCATTTAATCAAAGCACGTGTCTTCGAGGAATAAAAATCATATTGGTGAAAATTATAGAAAATTAGAAAAAATGTACAATCTCAATGAGGTTATAGCGCTCGATCAACACAATCAAATTTGTAATAAACATAAAATCATTTTTCCGGTAATGTCTGAAGCAGGTTCAACATTAAAATTCGAAGCTTGAGGCAAAATAGTTCAACATCCGTTTGCCGTGTACGCGGATTTTAAAGCTCTCTTGATCAAACCCGATAATTCAGGTAGCAAAGGCGGAAACACTAATATTATCGACGAACATAAATTAATGTCATATGGATTTTATGTAAAGGCTGCAGATAATATTCCTATAGAACTTTAAAAACAGTACAATATTCCTCTAACACCCATATGTTTTCGTGGATCGCAAACAATAGATTCCGTAGAAGTAGCGAAACGCTTTGTGGAAGCAATCGTTGAAGTGGCGACAACTATAAGCGTGCTACTTCAGACGAATACAGAAATTAAATTTAATGATGTACAAGCTCAGAGGCGTGCAGCTGCCATAAGTTGTGAAATCTGTCATTGTAGTTTTACGGATTCCAATCAAAAAGTAGCTGATCACGATCATTTATGCGGAAAATTCAGACAAACTCCATATTTTCAATGAAATTCACAATACCAAAAAAATTAAATCAAATTTTCTTAACTAATTATCAAATTGGTCTCAATAAAAACTTAACTAAGCAAGATATTGTAAAGCTATGCTGCCAGACAGAATTTTTTTCTTTTCTTCATATCTCATTTATGGGATAGACAATTACCTAAGCTAAATAAAATTTATAAAACAATTGAAATTTTCGCAATGACTTCCTAACCATTCGAACTCCTATACGGCCGACGACCAGTTATTCCTTCAGTATTTTATAGGGATCCAGACCCTATGTATACTTTTGATGACTATGTCACGGATTTAAAACGGAAAATGCAAGAGACGCATAAAATCGCAAACGAGAATATTATACAATCTAAACACCGTAATAAATCGTATTATGATAAAAAAGCGAGAGAACAAGTATTTCAAGTAGGCCAAAAATTTTTAATTAAAAACCAATCTAAAGCTTACTCGTTAGCAGACAATTGGGTGGGGCCTTTTACTATAATCGAAATACATAATCATAAAAATGTCACAATTCGACAAGGTAGACGGGACAAACGTGTCCACGTCAATAATTTAAAACGTTTTTACGACTAAAAACGTTGTTAAACATTAATAGTATATATATATATTTTTTTTTTTCTCGTTTATTCTCTCTCACAATATATAAATATTTTTTTCCTATCGTTTAGTTTTACATACTATAAGCAGTCTTAGTCGAGGTTTTTATGAATATATCATTCGTCTAATTTACATTTTTTTTTAATGATTCAGTCGCATTCCCATTCGACTCGGTAATGAGTTAATAGAGAAAGTAATAACAATTAAAAGGAAATTGACCAAAATTTTCGGAAGAAACACTTAGAGCATAACGGAGTTAACAGTCTTTGAAGAACTAACATCTGCAGGACTGTTTAAAATTTTTTTTTAAACTCACAAATGGTCCGAATAGTTTTCTTTAATCAATAAAACAGAATATTTTTATATATAGTCATTTGGTTGTTTTTTTTTCAAACCGGATATCAATTTCACTATCATTGATTTCGAATTCACATACCTCAACAAAGACAATCTCATTTTAGTTTCAGAAGCTATATCTAATCTTATGTTAATTATAACCCAGGTAATAGCATAATTGTCACTTGGTGTGGGGAGTATGATCGTCACATATTAGACCTTTTGGGGATCACTGGACGTTTGCCTTACCAAGTGCATTATGGATAAGATTATTCGTAAAATATCATTTCACTCTTTAATAAATAAACTACGAGTCATTTTATAAAATTCTAATTATCACTTGACATAATTTTCAGATTTTGGTCCATTTTATGTGTATCAAAGTCACAAAACAAGTATTCATTACAAGACCTCTCTCGCAGCCGTCAGGAATTTTTTTCGAAAATAGGGGTACAGTAAAGGTTGTTACGTCTACATGGACGCTGGCAGCATACTTTAATACACAATCTTTTATACAAGATTCGATTACACTTAACCAAACAGTTTTAAAATCTGAAAGTTTGTGTGAGGGCAGTAATCATCTCTCTAGTGATGGTAAGGTAGTGTAATATATTATTAACAATGTTTGTCAAACTTAGTTCATAATCATACATGAATTAACTATAAGAACATACCGCACTTTATAAGACAAATATATAACATGTATAAATATAATTGACAAAGAAGCCACACCCACTTCTTACCACATAAAACCGCCTGAAACAAGGCATTCGTCGTCCAGTCTTCGCACATGGCTTGACTTCTCTACAACTTCCTAGTTGAAGAAGTTAGGCTTTGCCGAATGATCCTTCTTCTCAGTTTAAATTATATTTTATAAAGTTTCTATTTAGTGTTTATGCAAATTATTTTATCAGCACAAAATCGAGAGTTGTTATTTATTTAACTTCTCTCCTTCCGTATATTTATTTATTTTTCTTTTATTTAAACAATCGCAGTCTGGTTAAAAGCAACAATATATCGACAGTAGATGTCTTGGAAGTCTTAGCAGCCTTGAGTATTCTGTTGCCTTGAAAGCATTAGCAGTCTTGCGCATAAATACTTCGGAAGCTTTTACAGCCTTGTGTCTCAACAGAATATTGTGTGCCGTCTAATCAGAAAGCAGGTTAACATAGCTTATTAAAGTGTCTAGAGTCAACGATCTGGTGTACAGTACGGTTGAACGTGGTGATAATCGACTTATGTCATAGCTGGGCAAATCAATACAGTCACTAGATTAGAGAGACGGCTGTACAGTCTTGACCCCTATGGACTTCGAAAGCCGTTAAGTCCTTGATAATACAGCTAAATATTAAATCCTAAAAAACTTATATATATGATCATAATTAATATAGGTGAATTTGCATAAATACACATAAATCGAATCGGTAAGAAACATCGTTACCTTATAAGGACGATAAGTGTAGAGTTATACGACAATACGTTATTTAATAGTGTTAGTTTAATCGGCATATTTAATACCAAAGATACTCTTCTGCATCGCTGGACCAGAACAAGGTAAGTGCAAAATTTAATATAATAACAATTTTAAAGTAATAATAGAAATTAATAGGGAGATAGGACTAACTAACAACATATGCATAAATCTCACATAACAAGTATTAAACTTATGATCCATCCATCTTTCTAATAAAAAAATATCCTTTCTTCCACGCCTGTTTAATTATTTTTTTCCTATTATTACAGTAACATGTTGGTCTGTAATTTATCTCTACTTTTATCATATATGCTTATTGTGCTCATTGTACAGATTGTATATTTCTGATGTAAAATAAAAAAAATTAAAAAAACACAATATGTATATCTCTACTCTAGAAAGTCAAAATTTAAATACATTAAAACTGGTTAATAGACAGACTAAAGTTATTAAATTACTACAAAAAGAACAAACTTTTCTTAACGATTCTCTATCTTTCTTAACAACCTCTATTGCAAATATATCGGGTACATCTGAAGACACATTTTCAAATATTATGGGAAATCATAATACACATGTCAAATTAATTCTAAATGCATACATGCATAATACAACTATTTTAGCAGATGTAGTACACTACGCTACAACAGGGCACATACATCCGTATGTATTAAATAAACAGGACTTAATCATTAATCTAAAAGATATTAGTCTCTCTTCCACCAGGAACAGACTTACCAGTTGATATTAATGATCAGGACTTAGGTGAACTAGTGTAATTGTCAGACATAAGCATTTTTTCAAACAATTGTATTGTATTTTGATTGTATTATTAATGAAATTACCTTTAGTTTACCAAACACACTTTGTATTCTGTTTTGGCTAAACCAGTTAAATTATATAATAACAAAATGTATGTTTATGTCAAAAACCATCTTCTACTTATTTAGCAATTAGTCGATCATATGAATACTATACCAGTTATTCTGATTTAGATTTATTTAAATGTAAGACTTCCAAATCTTTTCTTTTATGTCCTGAAATTCAAACTCTTCATCCAACTAATTTAAAACCTACATGTGAAATAACACTATTTTAGAATCCAACAAGAGTTTTTCCTAATAATTGCCATATCCAATATCTGAATCTATCCTATTCTATTTTTCACAAATTGCATTCAAAAAATCAATGGCTGTTCGTTACACCATTGGATTTCCTTCCCATTACGTGTGAAAACGTGACAGAAAGAATTACAGCTACTATTGAGGGTGTAGGACTTTTAACTCTCAATGAGTCTTGTACAGCTTATGGACATAACAATATCCTACTTCCTACTCCCTTATTTCATGATTATTATACCGATGTAATTCCTATTACAGATATGTTAACACACACAGATAATTCCTTATCCAATTTTCCTATCACAATTATTTCTGATTATATAACAATACAAAATTTGCATGATTTAATTAATCTGAAAACTACTTATATAAAACCAAATCATGTTCAATCTTATTCTCTTTTTATTACTATTCTTGTATTATTGTTAATTGGTAATTTAATTTTTTTCCTTATTTGTATTATTGTTAAATTATAGATAATTGTTTTGATAATTGTGAATAGAGGTATTTAATTATATAAACATATCCATGTACACAATAATATATAATATTTGTGTGGTTATGATTATGCCTGTAGGTAAAAAAAAATATATAAAATAAAAGTCAATGCTTTAAACACAAAACCTATAAACCTAGAATTTGTATTCTTATGTGTTAATTATTTTCTAAATGAAGTTGTCGATAATATAAAAACCTTATTTTCAATAATTTGTTTTTTAATTTGTTATCATTATAGTATTGTACTTAGTTGATATTTGAAACTGAACTATATGTTTTATAACAAACTACTACAATTACTGTAATGCCGCTAATATATATATATATATATATTTCTTTTATCACTCAATAAACTCTTAGTTACACCAAAATGAAATTTGATATTGAACTTTGTTACTGTCTTTAATAAATATATATAACATTATATTATAAAGATTTTTTTTTAACCATTTCTCAATTTCATAGTTTCAGAAGTTGTATACATGACATTATATCATACCCATAACGTAACAGTAACAAAACAAAAGTTTTGATTATTCTGTTGTTGACAATGTTGTCATAGTCAAAGGCAATTTTTTAAAGCGTGTATTTTTGATATGACAATATGTCTATATTACCAAAATACTGTCCGCCTAATTTTAGTCGTAGCCAAATCGACATGCAAAATATTTAAAAAGTGCGTACTCTTCACGTGGCGTTATGTCCATATTGCCAAAATACTGCCCACTTTTTGTTATCATTGACAACAATTCATGTTATTTTCTGAGCATACATTCCAAACATATGGAGATTAAATTATGTGCTACGTTATGGTAGTTTTTTTTTTTTAATGAGAATTATCTAGCAGCATGAATTGTTGACTATTATTATAATTAACAGTCGTTATTTGTTTTTAGTTGTACTATATTAAATGACTAAAAATAATGTTCAGTTTTTAAAACACAGTTAAGAAAAACAAACATTAATTTCAAACTAATTCAAATTATAATTCTAACTTAAGTACAATTCATTTTCTTATTTTTTGCATTAAACAATAGAAATATCAAATGATATTTCTAACTGATCGAGATAATTAATAGAATACAATATATATGATTAGGTACTTCTGATTATAATTATCGAACAACTTCATTTACAAACTCTGCTAAAATTTAAACTAATAATTTACATTTTGGTTACTTAGTTTAAAACATCAACTATGTTATATAATATACTTTTTTCCATTTCCTTTAGTCAAAGAAATTATAGTTAATTTATACTTATATATGTATTAAATATTTTTTACTCAAATACATTAGGTACTCAAGAAAAATTATTTAGTACTATCAGTTTAAAATTTTGATATTTTTTACTTATTTTATAGTTGATAGCAATAAAATTATGTATATATTTGATCCTCTACACTTGATAAAATCAACAAGAAATATGTTTTTCAAACATTATTTAAAAATTCGTGATGAAATTACTGACAGTATCTACCTCGAACAATTTTATAATGAAGAGAGTCAACTTAAAATAAGATTGGCTCCTAAGCTTACTCACATACATCCTGGGCCATTTGAAAAAAATAGAGTATATTTGGCCGCCTAGGTGTTTAGTGAGTCTGTAATTATCGGCATGAATACCTAATTAGCATTGGGTAAATTAGAAATTGAATCATATATTGAAATTGTGAACTTTTTCTAAATATTGATATTTTATTAAAAGTACTATCAACACTGCCAGTTTCTACAGCGACTTTCGAACAAACTTTTTCTACATTAAAACGGGTCAAGACATTTTTATGGAATTTTACAGGACAGCCTAGCTCTATTAAGTTTTGTTGAAATATAATTAATATTCTAAGCCAGTGTAATATGTCTAATTTAGTATGTCACTTATGTATGTGAAATCTTAGAAAATTATTTTATAGATATTGACTTGACCTAGGTATAGGATATAAATACGTTTGTACGTGGACAAAGCGATACACTCGTTATACAGCTAGTATATCGTCATTATGCTTGTATCTATAGATGTATGCATTTTTCTATGATGTATTTTACTTATAATTTTTATTATTATTAGTTTAACTGTTATAACTTAAATACAATACTAACTGTATTATTACTTCAATTGTTTTTATTATTTCTTTTGTGTTCCTCTTAAATTATTTTAACAAGTGTCCATAGAGATATTACGGTTAATACTGAACAAGTTTGAAACCAGTTTGCTCGTCAAAAAGAAAGAAGTATATTATTAGTTTAAAATAAATTGTATTTCTGTAAGTCCTCTTTGTATAACTATATTTTATTTTTCATGTTTTGTGGTGTACTAGTGGAAACAGTACTTACAGTAAATTATTAATTACACAAGGTGACAGAACGTCTAGGTAATTTTCTTTATTTAATCATATATTTTATTTAAAAAAGGATACATTTTTTATTTTTTCTTATTTGTATCCAAATTATCCTGGTATACTAAATTTAAATAAAAAATTAAGAAGAGGAGAATGTAAATTAGTAATTACTAAAAGGTCTAACATTTAAGCTTGTAAGTGCAAAGGTAAAGATAAAGATAAGAGATGTCCTTATGTTATCTACAGTTCATATTGTTATGTACATAACCTTCAACACCCTTTACACAAACACATTTTAACGTAAAGGATAAAGGATTTTTGTTAACATAATTTGTTTTTGCCGACACTTTTGTTAAACAATCATTGGATTCTCAACACAGTCCACATTCCGTCATCTACAATCACACAATGTGACAGTTTACACGGATTTTATTCATAAATAACAGATGCCATTTAATATATGTTAAAACAATACTCAAATCTTATGGCTATCGATTAAACGACATGGATCATAAAAGGTAACACCACAGCATATCAAACTAATTCCCATGAATGGGGGTACGAATAGTGTTTATTGTCAATTAGCCTCTTATTAATTATCTATTTATTATGCGAGTTATTGTAATATTAATTCTAGGTATTTGAAGACACTCATATTTTTTTTGACTGTACAATACCAGCCACTACTGACACACATGATCCAAAAAACAATATCAGTAATTGTAATGATTTTCATACTCTCAGTAATTTACCAGTTTACAGTAAAACAGTAAGAAACTATGTTTAGTATTAAAGATTATAGTATATGAAATTAGTAATAGTATATAGTAAGAATAATAACCATGATATATTATTGTTATATCATTATACATATATAAAATATATAATGATTTATGGATTGACCAAAATTAAACAACTTATGTATCAATTAAACAAATTTTTTGATACAGATATAAATTTGGTCATATGTAATGCGGATTTAGATGAAAAAACAATCAGTTGGGCCCAATCTAACAATCTACAGATACACACATATATATATATATATATTATTATATATAATAGAACCTACTAATTCTTTATATATTGCTAGGCGAGCACAGTGTTTAGAAAACTAACACGTGAATGGGAAAATATGAAAGTTGAAGGAACTCAATTTACAAATAACAGATGTCATTTATTTTATGTTAAGACAATACTCAAATCAAGGCCATCGATTAAACGACATGGATCATAAATGGTAACACATTATCTACGAATTATTAAAAAAAAACACAGTATTACCTAGTGACGATATTATGTCATTTTGAAATCTAATCAAGTGGGAAAAACTTAAGTACTAATCAGACGCTTCCGAATCGCATGTCATTTTTTTTTTTTTTTGGTTTGTATAAAATAACTTTGTAACAACTACTGGTACTCACCGACGAGACGTATGGCGTTGACGGCAAAACGGCAATGTGACTGAACAATAATTCTAGCGGCATGGTCGCGTTAAATAGTAAATTGTTAAAATGTTTAATTAACTCGAACCGGACAAGACATAGGTGTTAGTATTTTTCATTAACAGTAACAATATTTATAAACCGCCGTCGACGTACTACAAGCCCGAATGACAAATGTAAATTGAAGGCGCCGGACGGCGGTGCGGGGCGTACGCCGATAGCGACATGTGGAAAGCAGGCGGCTGTACAGCGCTACGAACGTCGTGGCTCTCCCCACCGCGTCATATCATGGTTACTATGGTTGTATTATACATGGTTATCGGCGCGACGGCCGGGCCCCGTTCTACGCGTTATTACCTGCCAACCAAACACAACCGGCGTCGGCAGGTGGTAGGTACATGTGAACACTGATAAAACGACCAAGGGTCTTACTCTTACAATGACAACAGCATTATTATAGTATATGTACCGTATACAGTATAATGCTATACTATTATTTATTATACCTAGGCACGTAAAAAAATGTCGAAAGGTGCGGTGCAAGTCGCCGTCACACAGTTTACATAGAATTTATAAAATGTATAGATGTACAAGGGTCGAAGGCTAGGGATGGTCCTACGGTACAAATGTATCGGTATAATATATTTGGTTAGGTATACGACAAATACCGCTGATGTACAAGGCACTCGTTTTCTCGAAAAATATTAATATTTTGAAAAATTGTTTGTTCCCATTCTTTATGGTTCATATTTTTCAATACTCTCGACATTTTTAATTTCGTCTTGTACGTTTAACGAGTAAAGACTAGTGCTGCATGTGGCAACTATCGACCGATCTCACTATCATTAACTTAATCAAACACTTTTGAAAAATGTATCAAAACAAGGCTACCGTAAAAAGGGGTGAATAGAAACAAAATCTGAAAAGTTATTACTTCGATGTCCCCACAGTTGAGTTTTCAAGTTATCAATCTAAAACCTTCATTAAATCGAACTCACATTAGTACAGAATTCGAGTAATACTAAACGTTGCATTTATTTTTACCTCCATACGGATAAACATTGATAAGCACTCGTGATAATTTTCATATCATATTATTATTAAAATCTAAGTTACTCGTTATGATGTTGTTTTGTTAAAGTTTTTTGTTTTCTTACTTTTAAAGTATTTAAAATATTATTAAGTTTAATTAATTGTAAGTATTATTTACTGTTATAACTTAAACATTTTAATAGGTCAATTTTAATGACTTAAGCCATTTTAGGGGTGAAAAGAAACAGAAACAATGGGAGTAAAAATATGAACTTTTTGTACTACATTGGCCAAATTATAAAAAAAATAGATAAAGCCACTTTTGAAGGCACTTTTTTAAGATCAAAAACAACCAGGGATCATAAAGGCATGGTGTATGGTTTTCCAGAAGTCAGAGATGTTTGTGTGTTCAAAACTTCCCAAGTTGTAGGGAAACTTGAAAAACCTGTTCTTAACGGAAGAGGACTGTTCAAGTTCAACTATGATTGCAAATCAAATTCCTAATCTATTTGTATAACCTAAGTCATAAATCTAGTTGAAATCATAGTTGAACTTGAGCGTTTGAACTATGATTAAAAATACATTTTTTGTTCTATTTGTATTACCACGTCCAAAACTGGGAAAGAAACCCTTAGACTGACAAAATTAAATTTAAAAACTGTATTTTAAATGTGTTAAGTTTGCCTCAATTGTTATGTTTATTAATTTGTTTATATACCAGTGTTAAAATTAAATAAAACATTTTATTACATTGACAATTTTGTCTTTTTTTTTTTTTTAAATATCAAAAATTGTTTTTATTCATCATTCAGTTTGTAAAATAGAAAAATGTATAAGAAAACCATGAATGTTTCTATTGACACCATTTTGCGGGTGAATAGAAACAGAGCACATTAAAAATATATAAAATATTCTTTTGATATATGAAAAAATGTTGATAAAACATACTTAAAATACTCACAGAGACCAGTATTTTGGCGTATTGATGAACTATGTATCTCAAATAGAACAGTTTTAATTACACTTCAAAGTTCAAAAGTGTTGCCATTCACCCCATTTTACGGTACCTACCTAAAATTTACACTGGTTTTAGAACTGTATTGTCAAGAACTTATGCATTTTTTCGGTTAATAACTTTGTTCTAAAGAATATTATTTAAACTGACCAAAATCAAAATTTATATGCTTTTAAACTACATGCTGGCTGCCGCTAATGAATTACATAGAAATCATTTAATAGTTTATTACCTAAAGTGTAATCCCTAACTGGAATACTAAATTTAGTCCGAAATGTGTTAAACTTGAAAATGTTAAAGAATTAATATATCTTGGCCTAATTATAGATAATTATTTTTTTTGTAATAGTATATTACAGAGTACGGACATTTTTTTACAAATTTAATGAAGCTAAGTATATATTTTATATATTTTTAAAAATAGTTATTTATTTCTTATGTATTTAATACAAACACAAAAAGTGAAACATTAAGGGCTACTTCGTACCTTGATCAAAAGTAAGTCAACTCATACTAATTTCTCAATTTGTCGTTATACGCCATACAAAAAACCAACAGATCCATTTAAAGTTAAAGTATGCACATTGCAGTGAATCAAACCAGCGATTGGAATTCTAGTGCAAGGAAAATATTCTAGATAGCAATAATGAATAGTAAAATTTATATTTAAATGGTTTACTTTGAGAAGTTTTGAAGGGAGAGGTAATGCGTTTACCCGATCATACAGAATTTCTGTAGAACGTTTAAAATATAGAATTAATTTCAAGTAGATATTTTTAATAACAGTTGGGTGCTCCGCAAAGACTTAAGTTTATTAGAAATTTATTTTTATAACAAAAAATAATATAGCATTACAATTAACAAGTATTTTATACAAGAGTTATACAATTTGCTTATTCTGCAAATGTGGTAATGCAATAATGTAGTTTAAGTAATTTATTAATCAAATTTGTCATTTACTTTTTTTTATATAGTCTGGGCAGACTTAATGGACAAACCCTAAGCCAAATCTTTATTTTTCTTAAAGCAGAAAACGAACATTCAAAAGATGCAGAAGAAATGGAATGTGTGAGAACCACATGTAATTGATAAATAATACTGAATAATAAATACTGTAATCAACTCTGCAAAAACTTCTGATTTTAATACATAAACACGAAAAATATTCGGAGTGCGAATACCCCCTAAGCCCCACTCTAACTGCGCTCATGGTAATATGCTAGTGTAGATACTTATTGATCACGAAAAAATATTAGTAAAATGTTTTTAAAACGATTAATACATCATTTTTTAAACTTCAAAAAAATTATTTTAGGAAAAAATATTTAAAATATTGGCAAATACATTCGTTAAAACAAAACAAAAAAACGTATAAAAAATCTAACGTTTACCATGCTAATACGTTTCAATTAAAAATTCTTATCAGTACACATTCTAGAGGACACTATATTTTGCATCGCTCAAGTCGTACAACGCAGTATGACCTCTTATAAGTTCAATTAATTTTGATCTTTACTTGTCAGTGACGTATTGTAAAATAAGTATTGACAGCGAACGTGTGTATAAAATAAGAAATTTTGCATATAACACATTTTTTTTTTTTAATATCTAGTGACCCGAAATCGAATGCGATTGGTATTTATTTTGTAAAATTCGTTTTAAAACAAATAATAAAAATAACAAAAACAAGAGGCTAGGGACCTTTAAATAGAAACCCGAGAAAACTACAAATATGTTTTGGTGGACAGTTGACACCTCTCGAACTTCACCTGGTCGTATCAAAAAAAAACAATTATAATGATAAATAAATAAAAAGCTTTGCCAGAGTACTTTAGTTATATATAGTGATTGTACATTCTTTAATTTCTTGTTTAATGATATTTATTTTCAATTTTGTTTTTGCTATTGAACTAGCAGGTAGAGTAGAGTAAGTAAACTCGTCGCTGCGACTTTGTCACGGCGACACTTGGGTAAAATATATGGTGACCGGTGATTAAAGTAGTAAAATATATATTTACAAAAAAAAATTCAAAACTTGTGGCGACACTGCCAGTGGTGACCCCACTACTACGATAATATTATCACTATCACCGTGATAAACTAAAAAATAGTAAATATCTGTAATCACTTAATTTTACATTTGTTGTAAAACAATTAAAATATGGATGTTAGAAATTGAAATTTTATTCTGTAGTTTAAACTTTTGTAATGTTTTTTACTTATGTTAAAATATATTATATTTAATTATCTTTATTACTCTTATATACTTTGTACAAGATGTACACATTTAAATTTAAAAAAAGAACTTTTCTTTTTAATTAATATTATATTTAAAATTTATAATTATGGTTGAAAAATAGTATTTGGTTGACTTTAGTTGGTTTTAGGCGGTTACGGCGATCATTAAACACATATCCTGCCTTCGAAAAAACTCTTTCGCATGGTATAACACTTTTCTCGGGCCAAAATTCGTAAATGTGGGTAGTTGTACCCATGCTCTTTCCACCAAGCCAAGGGATCACCAGTTCTAATCAAAAGATCTTCTTCTAAATATCTATTAACCTCAATTATGCCTTTGGATGTATTTATCCCTTGGGGTGTAACATTTGATCTAATCATGTCAAAACTATTCCAAATACTAAACTCATCATTTTCTATCTCCTCATTGCAGCTAGTTGTTGTCATATTATCTTGTATTGTTTTATTAATTTTAACTTTGTCTGCTGTAGCACTTATTGTTCTATTTTTCGTACGGGTGGCAACTTTCTCACTTATGGGTAACTGTATAAACCTGGGATCTAAAAATGTACAATTGGTAAGAGTGTTACTATTTTCTAAGTTGGAGAAACGTTTGTCTAGTCCATTTTTTAACTCTAAAATAACTTTTTTAATATTAATATAATAATTTTTCATATACATCTTTTCACTTATTGCCTTTAGACTATTAGCCATTACAATTGCCAGAGAAGCACTCATATAGTTCTCTCCACTTACTGCTTTAGTAACTTCTTCAAATGGCTTTAAAATAAGACAAAGTTCCTTACAAATTTTCTAATCATTTGGTAATAAAGCGGGCAAATTAATATCGAGAATAGCAACTGTTGCTTTTAACGCATTTTCCAATTCTATGAAACGGCTTAACATATAATAGGTAGAATTCCACCGTGTGGCTACATCTTACAATATTTTTTTGGTGTAGCTCCCAAATTTCGTTGATATTTATCAAGTTCATGAGAGGCATTCACACTTCTTTTGAAATGCCCCACCAATGATTTAATTTAAATTATTATATTAGTTATTTCAGTTATTTTTAAAGATTCTTGGACAATTAAATTGAGCGAATGGGCAAACATCCAAAATGCTTTAGATTCAAACTATTTGCTATTTACTATTTCAAACTATTGCTCCTTTAATATTATAGGCATTGTCAGATACAATTAATACAATTTTGTCATCTAGCTCCTAGTCAGTTATAATAGTCTGCATTTCTTTACTCAAATTTGAACTAGTATGTGTCTCTTCAAAAGGAGAACATTGCAGCTAAACCGAATTTAAACTAAAGTTACTATCTAAATAATGGGCAGTTAACGCTAAGAAGCTTTGATTGTTAATGGAAGTCCAACAATCTGTTGTTAAACATACAAAAAACGCTTCTGCTTTCATTTTAATTTTCATATCGGTTACACATTTCTCATACAAAAAAGGTAGTGATGTATTTGATAAAGTCTTTCGACTTGGCAGGGTGTATGATGGATTTAATAATTTAATAAAATTCTTGAACCCTGTGTCTTCTACCATACTAAATTGTCTACAGTCAATATAAAATAATTTTAATAAACCATCATCTAAAGTTTTTTTACCGCTTGCAGATATTTTCTTTGGGACATAAGCGTGTAAAGAAAGTTGGTTGCTAGCCTTTCTTTTAGCTACATACCCTTTTTTAATTGTAGGTGTATCTTCATTAGCCAATGGATCGTCCGCATTTTCTTCCATACGACAACTACTAGTAGAGGCAACATCCATGCGACAACCACTTGTAGAGGCAACAACAAGTGGTTGTTGTACCTAAAGTTAAAGGAGCCATGATATTATGTACATATAATAAATATATACTAAATAATTAAAAATAAAATAGATAAGTATTCATTGTCAAATATTAAACTAAAAATAGTATGATAAAATATAATACAATTATTTTTAAGTTGTAAATACTATTGGTAGTACACTGATAATTATTTTAAATAAATTATAGAAAACTCTAAATTCAAGTAAAATAAACTTGTCTGAGCTTACTTGTGGTAACTCAAATGTAGAGGGTATTCCTAAATTAACCAATGGATGCCTCCTTTCCATAAGTTTTTTTAAATTAGACATGGTAGTTTTATGTGAAATTTTTACATGACATGCATCCCATTTGGCATGATTTGAGTCAATATAAGTAAAAAACTGCCATAGTTCACTAGTTCGTTTTCTCGAGTCACTCATGATAAAATTCAGTTATAACTTAAGTAGAACTATCTTTATTTTAATATTACACAGATGACAAATCTTATGAATTATAATTAAGATAGTTTTTTTTACGATTTACACTAGCTGTTAAAGAAATCAATGTGAATATTTAGAAGGCATAAGACGATAAGGCTGAAAATATTGGCAAAATCACACGAGGGGAAGTCACGTGACCACAATCACGTGTATGTTAAAAAAAATGTGAAAGTAGAATACTTTTTAGATTTTCCATATCATGGCAGAAAAAACCAAAAGCCTTATTTAAAACTAATTGCAATAGTGAAAAATCTGAAAATACCACCATGTTAAAATTCACGTATTATAATACCTTACTTAGGCTATTATTTAGATTTTCTGAAATAATCTGAAATTTATTAACTTATTTTACTTGACTATAGTTTTATATAATTATAACAATAATAATTATAATAACTATTAGTGTACCTACTACCAATAGTATTTACAGCTTAAAAATTGTAGTATATTTTATTATACTACTTTTAGTTAAATATTTGTCAATGAATACATACTATATTATTTGTAGTTATTTAATACATATATATATATATATATATATAAATGTACATAATATCATGGCTTATTTAATGTTAGGTACTTACCTGAAACAACAGATGGTTGTTGTTTCACAAGTGTGTGCTTCTACAAGTATTTATATACAGTAGTAGTTAAATTGATATCCCGTTACGCGGCAATTTTTTTTCTGAAGATAACGATTCGAGACGATATGCAATAACCTGTATATTTCAACCATGGTTACACACAACCGTCCGTGACAGCTGTGGTCACTGGCGCTTTCTCACTTCGCCGCAGAACGCGACGGCTGACCGGCGACCGTTCTTAGGCTGATACGTGATGGCGACTTTGTGAAATGTTAAATATTCGATCAGTAGAATAAGTGGTGACAAGTCACCATTGTAACCGTTATTACATTTTGTCACTTTCTCCCATCTCTACTAGCAGGTCACGACACAATTGTATTGGATCTCTGAATACGGTTAGGTTAGGTTAGGTATAACATAATAATATTAATACGATATAATATTAAGATTTTCAGCAAGTGTAGCCCAAACTAGTTTTTTTCCTCGACCGTCCGTCGGCTAGGACGATCATAGTTCGGCCGCCACGGTTCTTTATTATTGTTGTA
Organism: Adelges cooleyi; assembly: GCF_023614345.1. Taxonomy (NCBI): domain Eukaryota; kingdom Metazoa; phylum Arthropoda; class Insecta; order Hemiptera; family Adelgidae; genus Adelges; species Adelges cooleyi. Next base: position 547,621 of record NW_026095763.1, read on the forward strand.
GCTATTACTATTATTATTATTATAAAACATTTTATAAAAATAAACTACCAACTATGCTTCGACAAGGCATAATAGAAAGACAATATAAAATACTGAGAGCCCCTGGCTTTGAAATTTTCACACCGCCTCAGCTGTGCCACGTTATCTGACGACGACTGTACATAATATGTTTTTAAAATGTTTTAAATTAAAAACTATACTGGCAAAAAATTACAGATACATTATAGATAAAAAAATATATTAAAGTAAGTTAGTAGTGTTTATAATAAAATATATATTTATTAGAGGTCACTCGCCAGGGGTTATATTTTTAATATTTTTGTGTACGCGACAAGTGCGCGGCCCGGTGCGAAAATCGTAGTGCGGCCCGGCCGTAGGTCTATGGCTCGGGTAAATTTTCCGGGCCGAGTCCGCTAATTAAACTTATATATTCAAAAAGCTAAGAAAATTTCCCATAGGACGAGTATAGGGAAAAAGGTCACTCGCCCGTGGTTATATTTTTAATATTTTTCTGAACGCGACAAGTGCGCTGCCGGGGCGTATCCGTACTGCGATCCGGCCGTAGTTTTTGGGCTCGGTTGTATATCAGTTGAATCGATACGTCTGTTATTTAGCTAGTTAATCGCGATTGTTGTAATACTAAAAACGAAGTGCCGTTCGAATGTTTTCCGGGCAAAATTAAATGTTAAACGAACGCCTTTCACGTTTTCAATAAACGGTCTTTGCACGCTGTTGTACACACAGCTATGAGATTTTTTCAGAGACTCCACTAACGACCGAGTCAAGTCTTATGGCGGTTCGGCCGATCACACACTTTTGTTTCTATCTGTTATTGATGTATTTTTATAATACCATATCTACAACTCGACCGGATTATAAACTATTCGTTTTCTGGTACCAAATTTGAGGTGTCGAAAGCTTGCTCTGCGTTTGACGAGTCCAATTTGTGTTAGATGGTACCATTTATGTTTTATTTTTTTATTTTTAACAAGTCATAGAAACATTCAGTATTTTTATAGTTCACATAATTTAAAAACAATTACATTTGCGACGCTGCTTTGTATATAGCCGTAATATGTTTGAGCTGGTAGAAAAGCGACCGTACAATATGCGACAACCTAGGTACCAGACGAGTTGTGGTTTACAGCAATACAGCTGCAAGGACATCTAGATCTTAACCATCAGTTTACGCTTAGTCAATTGATGAAAACAAAAAAAATAACAAATAATTTTTTATTTGGTACAAAGATGCCTTGTTAATTGTTGTAGTCCAACTAGTTATCATTTTTTTGCAAACATCATAACTCATAAGTAACTTAAATCCGCTATGTATACAGACACACCTTTGGTATAAGCATTCATGCGTTGAACCGAGTTAAAATAATCATGGAGATGCTGTTAAAATATATAATTATGTTCTACTGTATCATTTCACTAATAATACTTAGGTTACTGTAAGGTTTTATAATTTTCTTCTGTTCGTAATATAAAATTCGTTGTTGATTTTTAATGCATATGGCTTCGGCGAAAAATATTAAGTAATACGAATTACAATAATAATAAATAATAATATATGAATATAAATTAATTAATAGATATAAATATAAATTTAATTTTAACTAAGTAACAGTACAAAATTAGAAGAAAAATAAGTAGCATACAATATCTTGAGGTGGAAACCGGGGTAGGCAGTACGATGTTGTGGGTAGAAATAGGGGACTATAGACGCACATCCAGTTCGCGCATCCAGTCCACTGCCTCGGAATCGCACCCGTGAATGCTTTCAATCCCACCTTCAAATTTTGTTTGAGGGCATTCCTGCACGATGTGCTTCACTGTTTGTTCCGCTCCGCATGTGCAAGCAGGTGATTCTGTGAAACCCCATTTGTATAAAATGTAATTACATCTTCCCTGGTCAGAACGGATCCTGTTTAGTGTTGACCAGATTGGTCGAGGCAGCTCAAAACCAGGCGGTTTTATGTTTGGGTCGTCAACCAGAAAGCTGTTTTTAACGCCGGATTCTTTCCATTGTTTTTCCATAACTCTTGTGGGGTTTCTTGTCCTATATCCGCGTTCCATATTGGATGCCTTGATTTGAGTCTTTTATCGGGGTGGAGAAAAACATCATTATGACTTGGTTGAGTTGCTGACAGTGTCAAGGTTAGTCGCCCGGTTTCTTCTCAGATGTCGAAGAACTGTTGTCATAGTGAGCTAAATAAGATTGAATGAAAATAGAATAGGTACAAGGTGCGAACAAATCGCAAGACACGTGTTCTTTAGAAAGTTATGTACACTGTGCGAACGAAACGCAAGACAAGTGTATATGATAAGGAAAAAGTCAAGGATATTGAATAAACAAACTCATGGACTTAAACCTTGAAGACAAATAGTGCCAAACAAATACTTTTGACAAGTGGTGTACTGAAGTCCTGAATCCTGTCGGTGCTGCGCTGCAGTGTTTACACTACCAATGTAATTTCTGTATTTAAATTTACTAAAATTTGCGGTGTTTTTATTATTTATATAAATTTACATTATGAATCATGTTTGTTATATAAGTGTATGATATCCATAATCCAAATGCTGCCAATGCGGAGGCAACAGCAGAGAACCTATTTAATTCCATCATTGCAAGTTTAAACAAACACAATGTTAAAACAAGCCATATTATGGTTTTTGTAGTGATGGCTGTGCAACTATGATGGGAAAAAACAACTCTATATCGAGTCAATTGAAAGAAATGTTCCCTGATATTTTCATTTGCAAATGTATTTGTCATTCATTACATCTTTGCTCTAGTCAAGCATATAAATCGCTCCCTAGACGTGAGGATCTTGCTAGAAATGCGTACAACTTTGTTTCATTAAGTAGTAAGCGACAAAGTCAGTTTGTGGAATTTCCAACATTTTGTGAGGTTAAAGTTTTTAAATTGACATTATAATATTTTTAAAATACAATTACAATTTATTACCTTAGATAATATCTTCAGTTAATTTAGAATCTATGATAAAAACATCTTTTTCTCTTTATAATTTTGACTGAGTTATAATCTTATTAATTATTATTAATCACAATCTACCTGACGTCGGTGTGTGTCCTTGAGCTCGGTGTGAGAAAAGACAAGTCCTGCCTTTCCTAGAACCATGGGGAACAACACCTTCGTCTTCATTAAATGAGGTACGAGCAATTTTCTTTAAATAAATAAGGAAGGGTGGACTTAATCAAGACAGGGCCATACCAGTTCGGTGTGAAGAGAGACAAGTCCTGTCCCCCTTAGAACTTTTTAGGCATAGCCTAGTCTATGATTTCGTCCACTTCATAATCCATATTAGGTAGTTCCCCCGTAATTTGTGATATTAATTAGTTTCTGTCTTGGACAGCTATGACTATGGCCATGCTAATGTTATAGGGTCGTAAATTACTAAAACGTTCTCTAAATGTAGTTTTAACTTGTTTTTCGGTACGTTTAAGGAAACTATTGGGAAAATTGACTGTATTAGCCTCTACCAATATATCCCAAAGTGTTCGTCTTCTTTTATAAATAGTGCAGTTTTCAAAGGCTATTCTCAGTACCCTAGTAAAATACTTTGCTCTATCTGTCGCATTTTTATGTTCAAAAATTGGATCTAATAGGTTATCCCCCTCTATGGCCGCGATAACGAGTGCCATTGAGATGTTGTATGGTCGTAACGACCCATAAAGTTCCCTCATTAAATTTGCAATATCTTTTTCAATGCTTTTCAAATACTGTTTATCAAATTTTATAATTAATTCTGAATTTACTTCAGTTATTATGGTTTTCAATGTGTGTCTGGGTGCAAGATGGTTAGTGCAATTGTTTAAAGCATGATTTATGATTTTTTTCATAAAGACTACACGGGGATTGCTCGTACTCATTATGTCTAATGTATTAATGCTAATGTAGGTAGGAAAGTTTTCCATTCACCTAGAACATTAAAACATATTTTTTAGAATTTAAATGTTAGTGACACTTATGCTACTTATTTCGTAATGTTAGTTATGTTTTTTTTTCTTTTTTTGTTTTTTCTTTTTTCTTAAACTAGGCATGTCCTTAATTAATCTATAAAATCTAATTGGCCTTAATTTTCTAATAATATAGTTCAAAACACAGCGAGAAGCAATCGTGTCAAAAACCGGATTATGGTAATTCATGTGGGGGGAGGGTGTGTTTCTGTACACGTTAATTCGTGAGCTTCCCGTAGGTTCAGATCCCTTCCCCCCTTCTTTACCTCCCCTAGAAACTCATCGTAATAGATTTTTCCGGTCACCATGTTTATCAACTTCAAATTGAACCGCCCGTCATTGTTGTTATCCCAGGCGGTCATATTCAAGTATTTATAGACATTTTTTAGTCCTATTTGCTGCAATATTTTGTAGTCATGGTTACCGTTCCAAAACACTACGATGGGTTTCCTTGAACCTTTGTGGATATACTTTGAGATGGAGGATAAATTCATCGTCGAGGGCCCTTTTTGACACAGTCCCTTATTTAACTCGTTTAATAACGAGCCAAATGCTGGTTTTGTTTCCTTAAATCTATTGCACTGGCGGGTGAGCGATTTGAGTTCCTGTGATGTAGCCTGTCGTGGCGCATAATTCGTGGTTACCACTATCGGATGTCCCGATAGCTTCACTGGGTCATTATTTTTGTGCGTTGACAACAGGCAGCCCGACACAGTGACATATTCACTGTGAGCTTTCGGCAGAAACTCGAAATCGGCCACTATGATCTTTATGTTTGCGCTAAAACAGGTTTCATTACATTACTACAGATATAACATCATACGTATATTAGTCGTCCTTCACCATGATTTTTTTTTTCTTATATATATATATTTAAATATTTATATATTTCTACTTGCTACTTGTTATTTTGTTACTTAATATTTTACAAAGGTATTTCCTCTCCTGCGCGCACGGCTTGTCCAATCCTATTGGCTCGTGCTCGCCTTAAGCGATTATACTGTAATATATCGTTTATATATAATACTACTAAAATTATTATTAGGTTAGCTATGCTGAGACCTAACAAAACGTATACATAAATACTTTGTATAAATGGTACATGAAAATTATCGGCTTCTGCTTCGAGTTGTCTTGTTGACTTCTCGTTAGTTAAAAGATCACTAATTGAACGAGCTTGTGTGTGAAAGGCATTTAAAAAGTGGTTATTAAACCTTGAACTTAAATATGTTGGTTCAGGCATAGTGATATTAGCAATAAAATCATTATATCCTTCAGAAATAATTTCTTTTCCTGGTATTAATACATCTTGGTCACTGTAAGCTCTACAAGAAGAATTTAAACTTAGTATCCCATTATTTTCTAATTGTATCCTTTCTGCGGGGCGATCCCCACAGGCTATAAAAATAGTTTCCCCAGGTGAAATATACAGCCATTTATTTTTATTTGTAAGTTTATAGAAAATAGTACTAGATATTCTGTTATAAAGGATTTTGCAATTACTAGGAACAATTCTTTGTTGTTTTAATAGTAAAAGCTCACAAACTTGCAAATTGCTGTAAGCATGGAGTGGATATAATTCGTCACATAGTAAGAAATTTAAGCTTCGTTTACAGTTTAACTGATCAATTTTTTCGAATGTCGAATATCGTTCATGATTGTTTGTTACAGCAATATAGTGAAATTTTGGCTTGATATACATACAAGTCTGATTATTACAAATTGGCAAAGGAACAATGTGGTACAAAATTAGCCGATCTTTTAAAATTACTGGTAAGTTTATTTTAAATACAATTTTCCCATCAGCATAATAAATAATAATTTGTGACAATTTAATTGTTTCAGCTAAGTGATCAAGACTAGTATCAAATGGAAGCTGAGTATTTGATTCCAATTGGTTTGCTATAAAAACAAATTGCGTCTGAAGTTCGTCAATACTTATTAAACTAGAATGAAGTTGACCTAACCGTGCTAATTGTAGTATTTCAAATATGAGATTAGATTCATAAATGTATTGCGATAATAACAATTCAATTTCAGCGACATTACCTAAGCGGAATAATTCCATCATCCCTGTGGTAAAGATGTCATTTGGAGGTTTTATTTGTGGTGGCAAAGTTTGACCAGGTTTGACATTCTGTGATATTTTAAATACTCTAGTATTTTGCGGCAAGGCAGTTTCGCCTCCGTCTAGATAATTTTTTATAAGAGATTCGGATTTTTCTAAGCATGTATCGCTACAAAGCCCAAAGATGGTCTTAGCTGTTTTCGCCAAAGTTGACCATGGTCGATTTCTGACTTTAGTATGTCCTACAGATTTTAGACTTAAATCTATTTTTCGCCCAACTTCTTCGCGAATAAAATCTATTTTATCTACTATAAAGGCACATCGCTGTGATAGAGTTTTATCAGTAGTAGTGACATTATTTATTGAATTCCATTCAAAGGTGCGATTATCATAATTTTTACAATATTCTTTTAATTCGGTAATACGTAGTTTTAATTGGTCTGAATTAGTATTATAATAGCTTAAATCTAGATATGCGGTAAAATCGTAAGTTGTTTGTTGAACTCTCATTTGTCCCAAACTTTCATACAGTAAACCCGCAGTGGTTAACAGTCTGTCATCTTGATAAGGTGTGGTTGACTTAACCAGTCGTACGACAAATAGTAGTGGTAGTGTTCTGAAATTTTAACCGTAAAATTGTGAATCAATTCTTATTGCGTCAGTCAATAAAACAAAAATACAGGTATTACTGTCTAAGTTAGAAAAAGATTATTTTCTAGGAATGAAAATTAAGTAATTAGATAGTGGAACATTATTTATTAGCTTTCTCCGTTTGTCCAATTGACTGAAAAGAAGTGATATAACAATGCGTTAAAAGACACTTTTTATAGAACCCCTTGTTTAAAATTATATAAGATGTCCTAAATGTTTTGGAACCGTAGTTGTAATTTTACGTTTTTTTTTTTAAGCAAGGTACCTGTTATACAGAAAATACCAAACGTTTATAATACTTGAATGTTACCGTACATTTCTCAATAAACTGGTCTGCCCTTACTATTCGTTGTAAGCGGTTTAAACTGGTCGTTGTGTGTTACGTGTGTCACCAAAAACGGTTTGAGTAGTGACACAACGTGACAACGTTGTAACACCCCAAAAGGAATGCGGTTTTTATTGTCGACCTTCTGTTGGTCCAGCGTGTACCTGTCTTAGAGTATCGTGATGAAATCGCCCTACACAGGTTTTCGATTCTCGCCGCTGTTTAGTATGTGTCCCGCCATATTCTTATACCGTTGTTAGTATTATTTCAAACGTTTTTGTGTTGTTTTAATATAAAATTTTACATTTTATATTTTCTTTTAAGTTATATTTTAAGTTATATAATTATTAATATGTATTAATGTATTTCAGAAAATTAATTAATAACCATAACGTTAAAGTAATAGCATAATATAAAATAATTCATATTTAAAATATGCGTCAGGCGTCATTACGCCATTTTTTTTTTCATTACTATTTTTTTTTGAAAAAATAAATCATAGACCTACTCGGGGAGACAAATCGCACACCGAATTCCGGCTTTACTAAAGAACTTGTTTTATATTCATCATGGCGAAACAACTACAGGTTAGTGAAAGCTATTTTATTTATGTGCAGTGTTTTTTTTAGTGAACTAAAAGTGTTTTCTCTTTTTTTTTTTATTAATTTGATTTAAAAGTGCAATATTATAGAAACATGGCAGTCTTAGTATTACTCTTCTTCATCGGAACTATGACTGAAATATTTCTTTACATTATTTTTATGAACAACCACGTGTCTGTTTCCCCGTAATATCTGTACGTTGTGGGACCCTATTACTTCTGTTACCTTATATGGTCCTTTCCAAAGTGGAGCTAATTTATTTCTTTGAGTATGATCCATTAACAAAACGTCGTCTCCCACCTCTAATTCTATTGGATTAATTTTCTTATCATAGCGTTCCTTTGACTCTACTTTTTTCTTTATTAAATTTTCCCTAGCTATTTTATGAGCTACTTGCATACGCTGCTTTAAATCAAAATAGTAATCATCATAATTATAACGAGGTTCTGGTTCGCGCTGTAATTTAAAAGGTATTTCTATGGCTCTACCATATACCAATTGATAAGGGCTGTAGTTAGTCGACGTATGCACAGTATTATTGTAAACAAAGATAGCGTACATTAGATTTTTATCCCAATCATCTAAGTTCTTATTTGAATAAGCACGCAGATATTCTGCCAAATTCCTGTGCCATCGTTCCAGGGACCCAAGCGACATCGCGTGATGAGCTGAAGTTTGAGCTTTATCTATATTTAGCAACTTGCATACTTGAGCAAAAGTTTTTGATAAGAAATCCGTCCCTTGATCGGTCAAAATTCGCTCTGGAAGTCCATGTAAACACACAAAATGTATTACAAGGGCTTCTGCGACTGTATTAGCTTTGTGGTCAGGTAAAGCAACTCCCCAGGCAAATTTAGAAAAATCATCTTTGAAAGTCAAAATATAACTGTTGCCTAATTCAGTGGTCTTCATAGGGCCAACTATATCTAATTGAATGGTCTGAAAAACTCGTGAACTTGTACTAGTGATAGCAAGAGGTTGTTTGATGTGGTGATTCGATATTTTGTTGCGCTGGCAAGAATCGCATTTTTTAATATATTCCTTTAGTTCTTTCTTAAGCCCCTTCCAGTTAAAGTATTGCTTTATTTTTCTAAGCGTCCCATGCAGACCTGAATGACCGCCGGCAAGCTTTGAGTCATGATATTGCGCAAAAATAGTACGTTTTTCTTCCGGTGTAAACTCTATGCGTGAACAAATAATAATATTTATGTCGGTATCACGGAAAACATACCGTATCATTGACCTCACGTGTGACCAGTCTACATCGTCATCATGACCTAATTTATTCATGGCTAGTTTGTTTAAGTTGTTTTCTTCACAGAACTGCCGTAATGCTACTAACGATAAAAACAGGTTTTCACACGTCGTTACCTGCTGATCGCGTGTTTTCGTTATTAAAAATATAATGTACCGGTCGCTATTTTTTATGAAAGTCGTTTCTCCAATATCACCGGCCTGTACGTTTTGGTCGGCTCCGAATTTCTGGTTTAACTGGTAGTTAATACCGGTTCTAAAATTAAATTGCTTCGCGATCTCTGACACTATGTGATATTCGTCGGGTGCGTCTATTAATTCCCCCGTTACTTCGGATACATTTTTATTAGTAATCAACTGTGTTTCAAATTTTTCAAGGAAAACTGGGTACGTTAAGTCTTTAACTTCCGTAATACTGTATACTCGGCTTAGCGCGTCTACGTTCGAATTTTGTACTCCCGGCTTATAACGTATTTCATAATCGTATTCTTCTAATAATATTCGCCATCGGGCTAATTTTGATAAAGGGTCTTTTAAGTTAAAGAGCCACTGCAAAGCTCTGTGATCTGAATATATTGTGAACTTTCGTCCATAGAGATAAGGCCTGAACGTCTTTACCCCAAATACTATTGCTAAACATTCGAGTTCGGTCGTTGAGTAGTTACTCTCACTTTTATTTAAAGTCCTAGAGGCATATGCTATAGGCTTTTCTTCTTTAGGCTCCCCCTGTGACAATATGGCTGCCAATCCCTTTAAACTAGCATCCGTAGTTAATATAAATGGCCTAGTAAAATCTGGGTATTGCAAAACGGGTTCTGAACATAGCGCGTTTTTTAATGTATCAAATGCTTCCTGACAACTTTCTGTCCATACAAATTTTACCCCTTTTCTTAATAGATTAGTTAATGGTTTTGCAATGCTACTATATTTATCAATAAATTTTCTATAGAAACCTGAGAGACCTAAAAAGCTCTTAATTTCTTTTGGCGTTCTGGGGATAGGGAAGTTTAGAACCGCTTGGACCTTCGATTGGTCCGGACGAATACCATCAGCTGAAATAACATGCCCGAGGAATACACATTCCCTTTGAATAAAATGGCATTTATCTGGTTGAATCTTTAAATTATGCTGTCTTAACCGATCGAAAACGTCACGTAGCTTAGAGTTATGCTCGGTAAGCGTGCTCGAATACACGATTATGTCATCCATGTATAGCAATGCCTTAAGTCCTATTAGCTCTGATAGTACTGTAGCCATAAGACGTGAAAAGGTCAAAGGGCTTCCTTTAAGTCCCATAACTGTTCTAGAAAACGAAAAATGTCTGGCTCCGTGCCTGGAGTTCATTACGGTGAATCCAGTAAGTTCCCGTGACGCTTCTGATAAGGGAATTTGATAAAATCCCGAGGCTAAATCTAGGACGCTAAAAATCTGACTTCGGCCTAGTTGGTCAAGTATCTCGGTAATATTAGGTATCGGATAAAATTCATCTAATGTAACAGCATTTAACCCCCGAAAATCAACTACTATACGGTACTTTTGAATCCCACTAGCGTCTAACTTTTTCTTTACTAACAACAGTGGTGAATTCCAAGGAGAGAAGCTTTCCTGTATTATCCCGTCCTGTTCCATTTGCGATACCTGTCTACTTATTTCTTCTTGCTGCGCGAAAGGCAATCTATACGGTCTTAGGTACACGGGCTTTTGATCTGGTTTTATTCTAATTTCGTGTTCTATTGTATTAGTACAAGATAATTTATCTCCCTCTAAATGAAATATATCTGCATAATCCCCACATATTCCTAAAATAGATTCTTTTTCCTCAGCGTTCATATGATCGCTCCTAATTAATGTTTTAATCTTATTGATTCTGTCTTCTTCGATATTTTCTACATTAATATTGTAAATACTATAACTGGTTTGTCCTTCATAAGTTATTTTACTTAAATCGTGTCTACTTAAACATGTCTCGGTTTCCCCGATATTTAATAGTCCTACTATAAACCCACCATCCTTGACAAGAGAAATCGCGCTGCTACAATATACGTCTCTAACTAATTCTTGTTTATGTATTAATATCTCCTGCCCGTCCAAATCAGCTATTGGTACTGTTATGACCGTCTCTGACCTCGGCTGCAGTATTATACCGTCGTCATTATTCTTGGCTACCTGCCTACTTTTTGTGTCGCTTAGTTTTGCGCTACTTACATTGTTTATTATCCTGTCATCTAAATGAAACTTATTACATATGCTTTTTACTAATTTATTTACATTACTATCATTATGAGCCCCGTCTATATCGACTAAATCCTTGTTCTGTGACCCAATACATTCCAATGTCGTGTTTTCTACATTTATATCCCCTGCGTCATTCGCATTTAAACCTATTTTACTACATTTGTCTTTTATTTCATCATAACTAATATTCATATCTTTTTCATTCTTACCTAAAGCAAAGTGTTCAATATTATTCGCCGCTAGATGCGAACATGATACACTTTGACATAATCCATTATCATTATAATTATTTTTTTCAATTTTTCCTGCTAAGGGGAATTCAACTTTATCCTCACTTAATCTATTCCTACTGGCTATATTCCCATCAACTACATTTTCATTAATTATACTCCCATTGACTATACACTCATCAATTATTTGCTCCCCATTAACCATTAAAATACTCTTGGTATCTGTTTCACCTAACATATTTTCCCCAATTGCATTGCTATCCATTTTCAAGCTTTCTTCACATAATACTTTATTATTCCCAACTATACCTAATTCTTTTTCATTTTCTAAAATATCATTTTTCCCATTTTGCTTACCATTGCTACTTAAAACATCATCATCATCATCATTTATCAAAAGAACATTATTACCCATATCTATCACCGTGTGATTTTCAGTAAGGAATTTTTCCCCCAAAATACCATCTTCCTGCATTATACAATTGTTACCTACTAAATTAAACTCTGTATATATTTCCTTATTATTAATTATTATCGGAATAACTATAGTACCATACGTTGGTATAATTTTTTCATGAATTCCCTTAAGATAAACCCTTTTTAATTCGTTAACCATAATATCATCTTTTACCGTGCTAATTTTTAAAATATTAATCTGAGAGCCAGTATCGACTAGCAACTGAAAATTATCGTTTTTGCTAGCGTTACTATTACAAAAAATATGCTTATTTATCATTGTCGTTCGGGTGATTCTGAAACAGTCTGAGATTCCACGGCTATTTGCCTCACGATGCGCGTCCCGTGATTCGCGGTCGGTTCCTGAAAATTTTCTGCTTTAATCGCGGCGCTCCCCATATTTGCACGTTTCGCGTCATTTTCCCTTTTATAGCAAACAGACTCCCCGTGCCCGATTTTGCCACAATAATTACAGATAACGGGACCCGCATTATTCGAATTAAAATTTCCCGTTTGATAATTAGTATTTTGCCTATTTTGCTGAGGTGGAGGTCTATTATTATTACTGCCATTGTTAGTGTTTAATCTACAATTATAGGATAAATGACCTATTTGATTGCAAATCCTACAACGCCTATTATCTTCATTAGGATGATTACCATTAAAATTGTTACCCCGATTATTATTATTGTTGCCATTATTCCTTGGTGACTGAAAACCCCTATTCCCGTTGTTATTTTGACCCGTATTAAAATTATTCCCTGCGTTTTGCGATTTAAACATATCCTGTACCCCTCTATAAGTGATCAAGTCCTTTTCGGCTAGGACTGCGGTTTGCATAGCACTATCAAGTGTAAGAGGATTTTTAGTTTTAACTTCAAATTTAAGTTGTTCATTTAACCCATTAATATAACTAACCAGAGCCTGTGTTTTTACATTTTCATTTATAATTTTCGCGTCTTCCTTTGATTTTCCTGCAGCTAAAGCGTTACATAATTTTTGATAAACTTCATCTACCCGTTCATTATAACTATTAACTGTTTCATTTTTGTTCATTCTTATTATATTTAATTGAATTTGTAAATTAGCCGCTGCAAAAGGTGTTTCAAACGCGTCAAGCAATGATTTTTTCAACTCCTCCCATGATGCTAAAGTTTTATATTTAGTACAATTAAATACACGGCCCGTAAGCTTGGTGCTTATAACCATTTTTAACAAAAGCGGTATTTGATCGGCATTAACTGAATTAATTATTGCCTCACATGCATTTAAAAATTGATAAATATCCGTTTCACCGGAGTATTTAGGAGTTAAATGTAACGCGTCCGTTAAACTTAAAGTGGGAGTTAAAGACATCGTTGCTTGATTAGTTTTTACTTCTGGTGTATTAGCCGTAGCTGTTGTGTTAGTTTCTTTTGCCCTAGATTTTGTTTTCCTAACCGTTTGTAGTTCAACATGCACTACACCTAGTGTACTCCTAGTTAATCGCCTATCTGCTTCCCTAAGTGTTATGTTCAAAAGGTCTATCGGGTCGGTTTCAGATTCCTGATCAATAATAATAGAACTACTGTTACTGTCGTCTAAATTAATTAAATCAATTTCATTAGATTCTAACGTAACCTCAGATAAATCTAATTCTTTCTTAACGTGAGAAGTGTCTAACTGCTTATTATTACTCATACAATCAACTTAATTAACTTATTTATATCCTTATATTATAGATTACTCACAATAGAGCGTTCATTTTTGAGTCGTCTGGTCGTGTCAAAGAGCGTTGAAGAGCAAGAAGGCTGGAATTTCTTCAATTGGTCTTCGGTGTGATGTTGCAATCAGTCCCGCCTTTGACAATCGTACCGCATCTGCGCCAGTGTAAAGTTCTCGCAAGTTCGTGGCCTTTGAGTACTTGTACACAAAAGGTTGAAGATGGTTTTGAAGGTTTAAAAATGAAAAGAAACTCTCAAAGACAAAAATAAAGTAAGTATTTGTAATTTCAACATGTAAAAGTTCAGTGTACAAAACAGTAATCGTGGGTGTTATGTTGCAGGTATCAAATACACAGCCAAGAACACTTCTGAAGGTGCTGTGGTGAAACGGCTGGTATTTACGCAAAATGTCCATCCGGTTCGAGTGGAAGGAGTCCTTCGAATCCCCGCCTCGGTGACCTTTTCTCAGTTGTGCAAGCGTTAATCCGGGTTGTTGGTGAATGGCCAAGCTGTCTTCTGCTAAGTGCTGAACATTGTCGGATAGATACAATTTATGTGTTTGTTTGTGCGTTTTTACAATCTTTCAGTTGTACAAAGTATATGATTTGCATAAATAAATTGGCTTTTACAATTTATAATTTGGATTTTACAATTTATGACGTTGTTTACATTTTGGTTATATACAAAGTATAGAATAACTCCTTTAGGTCGTATACATATTAATATTCAAGGAGAAATCGGTCATGACGTAAACATGGCTGGACTTAGTAACTCATTACAGTAACATACATTAACCGATATTATAAATTGTAGGCCTAATTATTTTAATTTGTATCTCATACAAATTAAAATAACTTTCAGACCGGCGAGTTACTTGCAATCAATATATTTGTGTGTATTATAAGATTGACAGAATATTTCCGTCTGAATGTAAAAATAAAGTACTGTAACGTTGTATAGTGTATGTTTTTTTGACCTGAACTGAACCCCATACAAATCTGAAAAATGTGCTGAAAAAAATAAAATGTCATTCCTTTTTTTATTTGGATAAATATATGTTTATTTGTATACATACTTAACATCAGTTCGCTGTTTTAAACTTATCATTGAATACAAAAATTGATGACAAGTATAATTACAAATTAAGAATGTGTTTCGGGCTTTTTGTGGTGCAAACTCTTTTATTAACTTCATTCCAATTTATACACTGCAGTATCTTATTTTCAATGGTCATTAAAGCCAACGATGGACATTGTTTTCTGGTACCTTTTTTACTATCTACAAAATTGAAAATTTCAGCTAAAACAATTTCTGTAGTCTGTAGACCTATGACCTTCCCCGCCCCAAAATATTCCATTCCCACTATGCCCTGACCCCACTGTACTGTTTTTTTACCTTTTAGTTAGGTATTTTAGTCATCTTAAAAAAAAAAAACAAAAATGTCAATGGAAATCCATCATTGTTTTAATAGTTAGTATTATATAGTAATTAGTAAGTAATAATAAGTGAATCCAAATAGTGTAAATAAAAAGTAGCTGTTTATTTTTTAGTTTTATAAAATACTTTAAAAATGAATATTCTATTATTTAGATTTTAGAGTTTGTTCATAATGATTATTTCTCGTGATTATTAAATAACGAATTTTCTCCTTTTGGATACGGAATTAATATCATAAAAAAAAATGCTATAAAACGTGCCGCCCAGGGCAGCTACCCACTCAGTCTAATGGGAAATACGCCTCTGCTGTAAATGTGTTTTCTGTTTACCTAAACAAAAATTATATCGCACAGCCGTTATCCATCTCCGGCTATGTAAAATAATGTCAAGAATTATATTATTGTGTTTTCGAATTTCTTAAAACGGTCGACGTCGTCACGTTAGCCTTGAAATTTAACAGACACACACCACTGCCACGGTCAAGCACTATACATAATATACATTATAGTAGTAGATCGGGGGCATAAAATACCGTCTGTGTGGCTACGTGTGTCAAATACAAACGTTTTTTTTTAATATTTATTTTTTACAGGACGACCGGTGCAGAATATGGGATGATCCATTTGTCACTAAAATTCTTTTCAAATAAATTACACTATTATAGTTAGTGTTCATTTAAAACATTTTTGTTTTTAGTGTCATTTATGTTTTTCACAGCGCTATCAAAAGCGTATTGCAAAAGTATTAATTTTTACAATTTAAACAGATATAAAATTTGATAATATTTTTGACTGGTCGAGAACAAGTTTTGAATAATTACTTTTTAAGTTTAAGAGTTCATAATTTAGGACAGGAGGCGGGAAATAATACTACAGTCTTATCTTTTCAACTTATATTACTTTAAAAGTAATTATTTATAACTGGTCATCGTTACCAGTCAACATTTTTAGTAAATCGTTATTAATTTTAAATGGTATTTAAATATTTACTTTATCTACTATTATTAAGTTTTAAAAGTTAATGAAACTCTGGAATTTACCCAAAAAAAGATAAAATTTCGAATTTTTTAAAATAACAATTAAAATGTCTTCTAAAGGAAACCCACAAAATTGTAATGATTTTCAGCACCTTACATAAAATGTATGAATATCCCTAAAAGAAGAAATGAAAGATTCTTAGGTGAAAATTTCTTTACAAGCAAAATGTGGTTCTTACTTTTTGCTCAGCAACAGTAGGTATCGTTACAGATATATTTGATGATCCCATTCGAGGACCGAGGACCTTGTTATAATTTAAAATTAAGTCAAAACAGGTATAGGATCGATAGAACAGTAGATGCTCTTTTTGTTTAAATAAAAAACTGAAAATAACAGCATTTATAAAACATAATTATTATTATCAATTATAATTAAATATATATTATTCAATATAATTCTGTGTATACAATTTGTTATGTTAATTATTACTATATTTGTTTTGCATTTTTATTCATACTTACCATATGTATAGGTTTTTAATATGTGTATTCACTTTAATAAAAGAAAATAGATATCTAAAAAGTTAATTTATATTTAATTTAAATAACATTATTAACATTTTTATGTTACAACTTATAATTATAAGTATTATGTTTTGTAAGAAACTATACATTACTAGGGTGGCCAGATTAAAAATTTTGGAATACGGGACAAAAAAAAACATTAGGAAGGATGCTTTTTTTATGATAATTAACAATAAATTACCCATCTATAGATTGTTTTATTTAAAAAATTGTTGTACAGTAAACGAAATAAAACAAGTAATCTGTAGTAACTAGTAACGATTAACTATTCTTGGTAACATTTGTTGTTAATATTTAAATGATTAAAATAAAATAATAATTCTTTTTTTAATATTATTAAAAATTAAGGACTATAACTTATAAATGACTAATGACATATTAAAAAAATAAAAAGGAACTTGTTACTGAACAAATTGGGTACTTTTAGAGCAGGAAGCTTCATGATCTTTTGGCAAATATTTTTGTAAAGAATGAATTTGTTTGATAGATGCTGGATTTTGTACCAAAAGATCATGAAACTCCGAGCAATTTGTTGTAAAAAAATGTTTGACGACTAGAATGGCTGTAACAGTCGATCGTCCATTCGACTCTTCTCATCCGTCCATAAATTATTCATGTTGGAAAATATGCGTTCGATCCAGGAATACATTTTAAAAGTTCAACAATAATTTTTAAATTAGGAAAATTGCCTTCTGTGGTTTTAAAAATATATGCCCATTTTTCATCTAGTATATTTATAGATTTAATTTTTTCATTTTTCTGTAAAATATTTTTAAGTATGGTAAACTCCTCAAATAATCCTGCTTCGTTTAAAGGTTGATTTGGAATTCTCTACATCGTAATTAAATCTTCTGTTTTAAGTGATAAACTAATGCATGAAGTTGCAAACGATATTATTTATACCACAGCCTAAGATAATATGGTTAGTGGTTTATATTTTTTTGTATATTATTTCGGATTGTTATCACTTATCAATCTACTATAGTCTATACGCGTTTACACTTTACACACTTTTTCGTCGCAGACACACACACACTGCACATGCAATAACGATTATTTGAATTTCGCTAATAAAACGGGATATAACGTATATCCTAATAATAATATATCATATACGGGATATATTTTTTAATTACGGGACATTTAAGCGTCCCGAAAGCATTTGTTGGGACAACGGGACAGCCTTTTGAAATACGGAACTTTTCCGTATAATACGGGACGTCTGGCCACCCTATACATTACCCAATAAAAACTGGGTTTAAACTTAAATAACTAAATCACAATACTTATTATTCGTTATATTTTCTTCCAGTCACAAAAAATAAGTTTTTAAACTAGACTAGTAGTTTTATGTAAAATTACAAAAGGTTTTGCAATAAAAATAACAAAATATTAAAAGTAGGTAAAAAAACCTAACATACTAAAAATAAATAACAAAAAAACATAAAATAAACATACTTCTTCAACATAATAAAATTAACTTCACTTTTATTTTTTTAAATATTCACAAGCCTTCATATAAGTAACAAAAAGTCATTAAAGTATAGTACAGTTATGTTGAACATCTATTGTATTTTATAAGGAAAAACTGCAATATTAACCACTCTTATATTGCATTCAACTAATGAAAAACCAAATGAAGCGTTGTTTTTTTTGCAAGTACATTGAGATTGTAAAATTGCATTCCTCATTAGCTCATTTCGTGTTGCTGTAATTTTTCATTTTCAATTTCCAATCTTCTTTATTGATAATCTTATCTATCTTGTCTAATTTTCTATTTTTTAATTCAAGAAAATGGTATACAGATGCTGTGTTTGGAAATGTCCAAATAAAAGAGTTACTGGAAGTGGTATTCACTTTTTTTCGTAAGTGTACCTTGTTGATTGTAAACTAAAATTATTGTGTATCGTTGAAATATATTATGCCTAGCTCAAATGGCTTAATTTGTTTTTTTATTTTAAACATTTCCAAAAGATGAAAAAAAAGTTGATTGTTGTTTAAAGGCTATTAAACTTAACATTATTCCAACAAAATATCCTCGTATATGTAGTGAACATTTTACAAATGATGACTATAAAACTGCAGTTGTTAATAGAAATAATAATTTGCTAAAGATGATTGCTATTCCAAGTGTTTTTAATTTAATATCATCTGACAATCCAAACACACCCAAGAACGCTGTTGTTACTGGTATTGTCAGGCCTACTGAAGTACCGGTTTTCTTAGAAGATCCAATTACATCCAAACATGGGTTATTTGACAATATGTCAATACCTAGTGATGTGTCAAGTACTGCATGTTACTACACCCAAGTGACTCCAGAGAAATGCAACCTTTAGTCCAGACCAGTATACTGACAATAATCCTTGACGGCCATCATATGTTATTCCAAAAAAGGAAAGACCTAATAATAAAAAACCAGTACAGTGGGGTCGGGGCATAGCGGGAACGGAGCATAGTTGGGTCGGGGAGGTCACAGGTTTACAGGAATTTTTAAATCTGAAAGTGATAAAATCACTTTCGAAAAAACGAATTATTATAAATAAAAGTGATAAAATTGAATAAAATCACTGTACTGTTTTTTTATTTTTACAGTGGATATTACCAAAACTTTCAACATTAAATACTTATTTTCAAACTGAAAAAGTGGTTTTACTGAATTTGGATGAAAAAATTAGATTAACTTTTAGAGAACTACTACTTAATTATATGAAAAGGGATTATGTACACCAAACAAGATTAGAAAATATTTCTCCTATTCCTACTCAAGAGGATCAATTTTTACCTCTGGACAAAATTTATTTAGGAGTTGCTGTGATGAAGTATCTGACTACTCAGTCTATAATTAAACGTCCTGATTAATTGTTACAATATAGAGAGAGATGTCTTGAATTTATAAAAGTGGCTTGTCTTGAAATACAAAAAAAAATGGTTTTGGGAATGAAATTCTACCTCTTATCAAATTAATTCTTCTTATCACAGCAATAACCTTCGAGAACCGTGAAGGAAAACCGAGCATTACTGCACTACCTTGGATATCAAAAGATTTTGATGATCAAAAATTAGATGACGAATGAAGGTCATTACTGTTAATCAATTTTCCAGAAGAGTATGTGAAAGACAATGATCCTGATATATTCTGTACTTATTTATATCGCCTAGAAAGTGGTCAGTTTCGTACACTTGCTCTTTACGTGATGTCATTACCTCATTCAAATGCACAATGTGAACGCATTTTTAGTAAAATAAATCGCATTAAAACAAAAGCAAGAAACAGACTGTTATGCGAAACTGTAAGTGCCACAGTAATGACAGGTGAATGTATTACAGATATTAGAGTTAATGAAACCTGTATAGATTTTTGTCCTTCCAAAAACATGAAGGATAGAATGGTCTCTCAAAACTTGTATTTAGATTCTGTAACGTACCTACTGTCTGGTTAAGTGCAGTGGTCGTCGATAAGGCTAAGGACGTGGATCCCTGGCACGGGAAACGGTTGGCTAAGCCGTGTGCTACACGTAATAACCTTAAAGTCCCTTTTAAAACTTAATATATCGCCCGAAGGCCTTAAACGGGCGGTCACGCTAATAAGGTAGTCGACTCTCAAGTGCAAGCTACAAGGTGTTTATTAAAATTACTAAGTACAATAAAGTTATAGTACGTGCATAAAATAAATATATAAATATTTACACTCTGACCTGAGTCCGGATGATTGTGGTATGTCGGGGCAGAGCGGAGTTGAGGTGCACACACAGATGATGGCGTACGGCAGTAGGCGGGTGCGCGAATTAGAACACAAGGACGTTGCGAAATGTGTTAGCACGGATGGTAGTTATCAACTGGTGTAACAATGGGATGACGCGCTAGCCGTCATCTCTGTGTGTCAACACTGCTCTCCCCCCTAAACGGGTTAATTAGTGTCTGTGTACGTGTGTATCCTATTTTCAATGGTCGTTAAAGCCAACGATGGACATTGTTTTCTGGTACCTTTTTTACTATCTACAAAATTGAAAATTTCAGTTAAAACAATTTCTGTAGTCTGTAGACCTATGACCTTCCCCGCCCCAAAATATTCCATTCCCACTATGCCCTGACCCCACTGTACTGTTTTTTTTTATCTTTTAGTTAGGTATTTAGTCATCTTAAAAAAAAACCAATAATGTCAATGGAAATCCATCATTGTTTTAATAGTTAGTATTATATAGTAATTAGTAAGTAATAATAAGTAAATCCAAATAGTGTGTAAAGTCTATGGCCTTTGAAGACTTTGAACACAAAGGTTGAAGATGGAATTTGGATATTTTAAAATAAAAGAATACTTTCAATAACAAAGATATGGTAAGCTATGTATTTTCACAAGCATAAATTCAATACACAAACAGTAAAACGAGTGTCTTGTTGCAGGTATGTTGAGCATAACACAGCCAGAACACTTCTGATCTTTGCACTGCAAATCGGCTAGTATTTACGCAAATTTGCCATCCTTAACGTAATATCTTAACGGTATTAGGTTATTGTTGTACAAATTAGTTGTTTTTATAGATATTAGAAATTACGAGCAAAAGTATAGGGACATCAATGGTATGCGCGAAAGTATAGAAAAGGCATGCGCGACAAAAGCGGCTAGATTAACAAAAACTTGTTTTCACTTTAATAGTATAATGACCCATTCAATATACGAAATGAATAGGTACTATGAGGACTTGCATCACTTACTTTTTGTTAGGGAAAAAAGGGCGCTACTGAATATCGTAGGTAAGATAAAAAGATTTATGTTCGGTAACCTTAACGAAGACGACTTAGTCGAGATAAACAATCATATTAACAATAACACGCAGCGGGTAAAGTCGGTGTTGAAATTACAAAAAAAACAAACAATAATTCTACAATCGAGTCTAAAAAACTTTAGGACTTTAGCAGAAAAATTAAACAATAATTCAATTCAATTAAGTAATGTAATCACGGAAGTACAGGGGGAACAGGACAAAATAAAAAATAAATTAGATGATTTTGTACTTTCGGAAAATGTATTAGAATATTTAGTTAACTTAAATAGTATCATTAATGAATTTAATTTAGAGTCAAGAGACTTAATTTCGGCAATTTCAACAGCGCGACTCGGGCAAATACACTTTAATGTAGTAAATACCAGCGTTCTGATAGAACAATTACGAGACATCGAGAAGGAGTTACCAGAAAACGAACAATTACCCATACCCCTTAGACCCCGATTCAGCATTTTAGATTTTATTAGTCTAACAGATTTGTCAGTTGCCTTCACTGACAACAATTTAATTTACAATATTGAAATACCCATTTGCCAAAAACAGCTATTCCAAATGTTTCATGTAATTCCATTCCCCTCTACCTTAGCAGAAAATCAGGTAACATTTATTCAGCCTACAGTTGAATAATTGGCAATAGGTTTAGATAGGGAAATCTTCATCCCGATGACGGAAAGCTCCTATCATCAATGCAATAACTTAGGAGAGGTATATGTCTGCTTGTACCCACAACAGTTTCCGCGTAGGCCTATTCAAACATGCGAGACGCAACTTTTCCTAGCCAAAACTCGAATCCCTTCAATATGCGATATCAAACATAATTTCAATGTGATGCCAATTTTCAATAAATTACGGAGTAGGAACACGCTTGGCTGTATCTAGCCCCTAACCCAATCGTCGTGACGATCACATGTAACCCGTATACATATACTACGGAATTAATAGGGTCCGGGTTACTGAAAATAAAGGAAAACTGTGAAGTACATACACCGCATAACATTTTAAGAGCCATTATGATTCACGGGGGGAGATATGTACACACAGATTTTATTCCTACCCTAAACGCGCTAAACAATACATTAGAAGTTTCAGAGAAGCTGAACCGTATAAAAAATAACACAGTAAAGAAACCTATATCTCTAATTCCTATCGCGGACAATCTCAATGATTTAACAAAGACCTCAAAATCACTAGACGACCGTATATCACAGATAGATGCAACAGAGAATTTTGATAACTTTCATACCACCATTACGGAGCATAAGTACGCGTTTTATGTTCTGGGGGCGATAATAGGTTATATTATAATACATTGTACAATACAATACATCCGCCGAAAATTTTTGGAATTTTGTCTCAATGGGGAGGGTGTTAGAGAGCAGCGTACATATTATGCGTATGGGTAGTTAATTATGCTGACAGCCCATTATAAAGCACCCTAAAAATATAGCCCCATTACAACACTAATAAATCATAAAGTAAAACTAATTTAAGTAACTTAGAGTTAAGGTAATCTTAAGTCTAAGTCTTAGGTCTACATCTTAGGTCTTAAAATTATTGCAGCGATGGGCATCGTAGATTTATACTTCAAGGGTACTTTGCTGCGAATTGAAGAGGCTTCCATCACGCAGTTTTTCCGCGAAATCGGAGCGATCTTTGCCCACTGCGCGAGCTCCGATTTTAGCGATGACCGGCGACAAACTCGTGGAGTAGGGAGACAGTTCGCGGTCATTCATGGACAGAATGCGGGTAATGAGTTTGGCCGGTTCCGTACATAGCTAGAGCCATAGCAGACCTAGAAGTCCCAGCCATAGGACCTCTGGCCAGAACCACAACCAGCCCAGCAGCCAACGACCCTACAGACATGACCACGACAGCCGCCACTTTCGTCGTCATCATCATCATCGACCCCGTCAGCCAGAGGGACACGCCGCACAGTGGTAAAAATAGCTAATCTAGGTGGACATTAAGAAAAAATTTCATGTCAACATATCGATGAATGGACTTTGTATTTTTATCAAAGCTGGTTGACGAGATAAAAACTGCATTGAAAATTCGATTTGATGTATTAACGCTTTTTCAAACACTTCACTCTTTCCAACGCTACAAGCGGTTATCTGTTCTTATAAAATTTAGACTGTGTAATTTATTGTTTTGCCGGCTTTCAAATTTAAAAATTTCAATTATTTCCTTTTGGGTGTACTTAATAAAGGTAAGTGCAACATATTTAGCCAATAACCAGATTTTGAAAGGTATTAAGTTATCCGGTAGATTAATGACGCTTTAACTTATCATAAAACTCAACTTTTGAAATGATGTAACTTTTTTTCTTTGTGTTTCATTGCCTCCCGTGTGACATGGCTTTAAAGTATAACATCTACAGAGTATGTTAAACTTATAATCATACCCATCCAGACCCATAGGCAGCGGCATATTCAGAAATTTGGGGTGGAAGAAGTTGAAAAAGTGTAACAAATTATAATTTAAATAAAAGCGTTCATTCAGTGTTTTCTATTTTTAGTGTTTATTACAAATCAAAATGTATTTAATTGTTATGAAAAAAGCTTTCGAAATTCCAAAATGCACTAAAATTATGTTTGGAGATAAGAGTTATATTTTGACCTGTAGTGGTGATCGCCGACCGATCATTAATTTATCTAAATAGCCTACGATACGAGGTATAATATTTGTATTACCTAAAAATGATTTCATTCGATAACAATAATAGTAGAACATCTGGGTCAGTTATTATTTGTAATTTTTTTAATTTTCGTATTTTTTGTACATATTTTATATTTATAATAATATTTGAAAATATAGAAACAATTTTCGGGGGGAGGGGGGATTAAAAACCCTAACCCCCTCTCCCAGATAAGCCACTATCCATAAGGTTAAGATATTGAATTTTGTTCAGAAAAATGTCCATCTTTAAAAGTGATCTTTTTGATGTGTGGGTGGCACACACTGACGAAAAAGATAGAATTTCTGAGGTCAAGCAATACATCAGCCAACAGTTAAATTTATATGACATTACTGATGAGGTCACTAAGGAATTTGTAATGAAAAAAGTAGACAGTTTTTTGATAAATGTGCGTTCACGGTGGGTTCAAAGTCGATGGAGCCGTCATAATTTTTTGAAAAAAAATTCTGAGTGGCTGAAGGGGAGTGTAGTGGATATTGGAACGCTTTCTGTTGGCCCTAGTAGCAGTAAAGCTCGTACCAGCAATCCTTTTGAAGATTTGGGGGAAAATCAAAAAAAGCGACGAATTCAGCATTTGTTGGACAATTATTCCCATGAAGAGCTTTCATATGCTGCACGCCTCAACTTGTACGCTTCTGGAAAGCGAGATGTTTCGGCTTTGGTAAAAGAAGTAACAGAAAATTCCCCAGGTATTGCTACTGCTCTAAAAAAAGCATACAAAACTCCAATTTCTTCGCCAAAACGTTATTCGCCTGAAGAAGCACTTGCACTTTTTATTCAGGGACGTTTCACCAAATTTTCATATACAACTATGCAAACTGGAGCCAACAATCGATCAGCCCCGATTTATCCCTCCTACCCCTTAGTTTTGGAGGCAAAGAAGTTATGTTATCCAGCCGATGAGTCAATAATCATAACAGAAACATCAGCACAAGTCACTTTACAGGGCCTTCTAGACCATACCAGTCAACGGTTGGCTTTGTATTTGGAAGAAGTTCTGAAGAGCAATGTTGTTTCTACTGACTTAACATTATACTGCGAATGGGGGTGCGATGGTAGTTCCGGTCATTCCAACTATAAGCAACGATATGTGGATGGTGGACAACTACAATCAAACTCTGATGATGGCGAAGACGAGAACTTAGAAGAGCAAGGCCCAAACAAAAGTTTCAACTTTACCGATTCAGCTCTCTATTAGATTTCCCTAATGCCTTTGCAGCTAAAAACAAATGGTGACAATAAGATAATTTGGCACAACAAAAAATCGTCGTCTCCTCGGTTTTGTAGGCCAATAAAAATTGTCTTTGAAAAAGAGACTACTCTACAGACAAAAAGGGAAATTACGAACATTGAATCGCAAATAGAAAGTTTACAGCCAACAATGATATATGTAGATGGGAAAAACTCAACTCATATAATTAAAATTCACTATGACCATGGTTGACGGCAAGACTATTAGTGCGTACACTGGAAAATCGGTTCAAACCTGCAGCATATGTGGCGCTACCCCGAAGTTAATGAATGATCTTCCATCAATATATAGTCGTCCAAAGGCAGTGGTGTTCCCATAGGGTATACTCCATATACGCCGTATACTCTCGAGATTTTTTTTATAAATCATGGGTATACTGCGTATACTCTCAAGTCTCAATTCATTTGTGAAAAAAAATAGTTATTGTTTTTTGTAGTGGGCTTATGTCTTTATAGAAAACCGAATAATATATATTTTTATTTTTGGTACGGAAATTGTTTTCGGCCGGTAAAAACTAAAAACTGTGCACTAGGACGACGTTCGTCAGTGTTATCTTTACGACGTTGTTATACTGAATACTCAGAATAGTAGTTGTACTAAAATAATCATGTCTATAAATGTATTATATTTATAAAGATAGTAAGTAAAATGTTGTGCACCAGGCCTATTTTTTCATAAAATTATTATTATTTTGGAAAATAACGTCAATCCTGTAAACCCAATTTTACTAAATTGTCATTATCACTATTATGATCGACCTATAATAGGCCGTCACAAGCGATAATAATATTACAATTTCATACTTTTTACAGTTTGACAGTTATATTATATAGAATGCATTCTCATTGAGATTATTTTTATAGTATTATATTCCCAGACGGGCTAGACTAGACCTCGTTAGTTACACTTCGGTTGGTGTTCGGGTATTTCTAATGAAAATTTGTTTCGTTAATCGTTCTTTTTTTTAGTAATACAAATTAAAATGAGTTCGAAACGTGGTAGTATCGATAGATTTTTTACGACCGGTCCAGGGAAAAAAAATAAAAGTGACGCTCATGTAATTGCTGATGCTGGTCTATCCTCGATAACATCCAATAAGGATAATATCGATTGTGCTAAAATGTGGCCTACATTATGGACGAACGAACAAGTGGCAGAATTTCAGGAAAAAAATCCATGGTTAGATTGCCAAAACGGGAAATTAGGATGTAGTACTTGTATTAAAGGAAAAAAAAGTATTCAATTTCAAAAATCGAATGCTGATGGTAAAATTCGAATCTCGTCCGAATGGGTAGATTTTGGTATAATAGCTGCTGGAAGTAATAGAAAAAATCAACTGGCGTCTTTGAGGAGTAAAATTAAACAACACTCAGAAAGTAAATCTCACGTGTTAGCAGAACAAATTACGGAGAAAAGCTCTAAAAAAATGTTGGATAATATGTTTGAACATATATCCGAAAAGGAAATGGATTCAAATATGCGAATTTTTGAAACGGTGTATTGTATGGCAAAGAACCATCGCCCCTTCTTGCAATTTGAAGAACTTGTACAACTTCAGCAAATCAATGGATTGGACATGGGGTCATCCTTGCATAGCCGGACAATTGCTACGCGAATGGTAAATGTTATAGCAAAGGAAATGTGGAAACGACTCATGCCTTATACAGTCAGACTCGAAATTCACCATTTTGGTGGACGAAGCGACTACGTTAAGCACCAAGTACACTTTAATTGTTTATATTTTGTCATATTTTAATACAGATGATCCCATAGTAGCATTCTTAGATCTGATTGAGCTGAATGGACAAGACGCTGAAACTATTGAAAAAACCTTATGGTTAGGTTTAAAACGTGTAGGAATATCAAGGTCGTTTGCGTTCAAGAATTGGATTGCGTTTGCAAGCGATGGTGCAAGTGTGATGATGGGTAGAAAAGCTGGAGTCGCTGCAAAATTGTGTGAAAAGATGCCGCAACTATTCGTATGGCATTGTTTATGCCATCGCCTTGAACTATCAGTACACGACGTCTTAAAAAACTGCACTGGTGTTTCCCGTTTCCAGAGTTTCATGGACAAACTCTACACGTATTACCACCAAAGTCCCAAAAACTCGAGGGGATTAGATCATGCTTGTGTGGAAGTGGGCATTGAAATGAAAAAAATAGGTCGTATCTTAAATGTCCGCTGGTCTGCTAGTAGCTTCCAAACAGTAAAGGCTATATGGAACAACTATCCTGGTATTCATACGCACGTCTCTGAAATTCGTGATTCTACAGCTAATGGGATAAAAAAAAAATTGGAATCTTCTTCCTTCCTTTATGAACTTTGACTCTTCTACGATGTCCTTTCTGAACTTGGAATGTTATCTCGCATACTTCAATCTAGGAAAACAACTTTAATGCAAGCTCAATCGGAGATGTGCAGAACAATTAGGATTCTAGAAAGCTTGAAGGCTAATCCTGGTGAAAAAGAAATGGAAGTAGCTAAAGCTATTCAAAAATCAGTTCATAAAGGTGTCAAAATTACAATAACAAATTCTGGAGGGATAAACAGGCTTCAGTTTTTGCAGAACTTAGTTGACAACATGCGTCAACGTTTGTTCAAAGACCATGAAAATAGTACAATGTTAGAAGACCTAAAGGTAAAGGAAATTTCTAAGTATAATTGCATTTACTATAATAGGCCATTGTTTAAATGAAATTTTCTTTTATTGTGTAGGTGATCGACGAAGTATTTAAAACGGAAACCGACGACGCCAGAGGAGAAGATGAAGTCAAAAGAGTGGCATGTAGATTTGGTTTATCTGAGTTTGAAAGTGTTATAGATTTTCGTACACGTAATGCTTATTCTAGTCTGATAAAAACGCTGAACATACTCCCCACAACAACAGCTGATTGCGAACGAGGGTTTTCCGATATGAACCTCACGATAACTGATTTAAGAACTCGTTTAACAATTGAAAATGTGTCAGATTTGATGTTCATCTTCATAAATGGCCCTCCTATTGCAGATTTCAATCCACGACCATATGTGAAGGTTTGGCTTCGAGAGCATCGATCGGCAGTCTCTGCATTACGTGGTAAAAGAAGTGAGGAAATAAATAGACCAGCAAGGCAGAGAGTTCCAAAAACAATTTTTTATTAATATATTTAAATAAATAATTATATTTAATGTATTCATTTTGTAAATAAATTTTAAAAATGAAAATAAATATTCGTTTTTTATCATTAACACTCCTCTCTTATATACCAAGGTTATAGTTTGGAACTTAATATAGTCAATAACATATGGAAGACTTTTTTTAGCATCTTAACTTTTTCAATGTAATTGTTAAAATGTATTGTGCCGAGTATACCCTCAACAAATTTGATGGGAATATCACTGTCCAAAGGATACAACACAGTACGACTTCGGAATTTCTTCACTTCACGCCTACATTCGCTGCCTCGAGATGTTTTTGAGTATTGCTTATCGGCTACAAGTACTCAAATGGCGAATTTACAAAAAACATTCAATCGATTTGGAAATGTTCGAGAAAACCAAAAGTGATGTACAAAGACAGTTGCGGGAAAAAACCGGATTGCTTGTCGATGTTGTGAAACAAGGCTTTGGAATAACTAACGATGGGAACACAGCAGCTCGTTTTTTTGAATATTATACTCTTGTCGCAGCGATAACAGGAATTAACGAAGAATTGCTGAAAAGGTTCAGTATTATTCTTCAGGCTATCTCTAGTGGATTCACTATCAATGTTGAGCGTTTTTCAGCTTACACAAAAAAGACGGCTGAACTATATGTGTCTGTTTATAAATGGTACGCAATGCCAGCAAGTGTGCATAAATTATTAATTCACGCACATGAAATAATAGATTCGTGTTCCATGGCAATTGGAATGATGTCCGAAGAAGCCCTCGAAGCCAGAAATAAGGATTTGAGAAGATTCAGATGAGAGCATACCAGAAAAATCATCCGAAAAAGTACGATGGAAGACTTATTCCACACCCTTCTATATTCATCGGACCCATACATATCAACATTGGCAAATGATAGTGCAAATTTCAATTACCAAGATAAATGTTTCCCGGATGAATTATTAGATCTACTATCAGAGCCATTTGGCTCTGATAGTAGATCTAATGACTATTCCGAGTCCCTAGAAATGGAACATTAAAGTAGGAAGTTGGTAACAAAAATTTTGATTTTATTCTTCTTCTATTTTTATTCATCGTCTTATTTTCTTCCTTTCATTTTGGATTTTAAATTAACAGATATATACATTTTCTTTTTAACAAAATATTTAATACATTTTGTAAATAAAAAAATATTTTTTGTTTATTTTATAATATTCTATATTATTCTACATTTATGTAGAACATATGTTAATTTTTTAAAATAAACAAAATATTCTTTTTGTATGATTTTTGTCGTTTAACCATTACCACATAATAATAAAGATTATACACAAGTAACGATAAGTATCTTAAGAAGATACTGACAAACTTTCAAGTGATTTCAACTATTGTGTAGAAGTTATGGGCAATGTCCACCTAGATTAGCTATTTTTACCACTGTGCGCCGCCGTCAGGCCACGTCCATCCCGACCAGAGGCCGCCACCCTCCACCGTCGTCCCCACCAGCCAGCACAGTACACGCTGATCCACCAGGAGCAGGAGCGGCCCAATCACCGGCACAGCGTACGTGACAGTATGGGACGGTTCCGGCCCCAACCCGAAGCCCACGGATCCGGACGGTCATTGTCCCGTCTACCACCGGCTCTGACGCCGTCCGCCCCAACCACGCCTGTCCAGCAACCCACGTTGGCCCAGATGTCACCTGCGCCGATGACTGCCGTCCAGCACCAACCATTGGCCCAGACGTCACCTACGGCACCCACTCGCCGCGGCACGGGATTGGTCACGCCAACCACGCCCGGCCAGCAGCCACCGTCAGCCCAGCCATCGTCTGCACCGAGGTCATGGAGGTCACGCCGGCCATCAACTTATTCCAGGAGGCTGCCCCGATAGTACTCCCTGTCAGACTGGGGGGGGGGAGTATGACGCGGTCGCATCGCGACTCCGGTGGTGGGCGAGTGCTATCACACTCGCCACCGCCGGATGGCGCCCGCGCCCGCTTCCCCTTCCAATCGTCCGACAGGCCGCGCTCGCCGGACGGTCACCGGCTGCAGCCGCCGCCGCCGCCGAACTACACTTCCATTGGGATCACCAAACGGAGCTTGTATTTTATATATCACTGTATTTATATTTCACGAATAATATAATCATCCGTGATACTTTACTCTCGTGTTACTCTTATATAATTCAACTACCCCAAATCGCTCATCACGAACAACAACACGGTTTTGCCAGGCGTACCGTTTAGGCTCAACATTTGTAGGACAAAGATGTATGGGTACAAATGAGTACATGAATAAACATTCATCATTAGTAGCGGAAACACTTCTTTTTTGCTTGTAACTACTTCGTCCTCCACTTCCATCGCATCCCCATTTGCTAAAAAGGATGAAGTGTTCTAATCCTTCGTCTATTAGATGCTTATGAACAGGCTGCTGAACTTGACACAGTCTTTGTGCTGTCAAGTTTAAAATAGCCTGCAAAGACAAATCAGCTCTTGACTCGGTAATGGTCATCTTGTCTTCTGGTACGCAACAGGCTTTCTTGGTACTAGTGATTAAGTAGTATGGTGGATACAACTTATGGCCTGCTTCTTTCGCTGTTTTTCTGACTTTCGTAAGATGCTCTAGACATCTTACAGTCAACAAATTTAGCTAGAGCTTCTTCGGGTGATAGTAATCGCATGTTACTTAAAGTGGAACTGCTTGTGGGATGTATATTTGATGTAGAGGGGGTCGGAAGATTTGAATTAAAATTTTTTAAAACCTGTGACGCAGTTCTATTTCCTGAAGCATATAGAGAGAGTTGCGAAGCAAAAATGAGTTTTTCTTGCCCTGCCTCCAACAAACTTTTGACCTTCCTTTTTTTAGTTTTGTCACTTAAATCGGCAAAATTTTTTTGGGGACGACCGTCATATTTAACACGAGGAGGTTGTATTACCTGATGTTCAACAGTAAATTTAAAGTTTGGTCCTTTGAGCCATTCAGAATATTTGGCTCTGAATATGTCACGTTTTCGTTGACTATTTTCTGCCATCTTTGGCTAATAGAGGAAAAATACCTATGCCGAGTATGCGATAACTAGCTATACAAAATACACATGTTGGTAAGCAAGTCTTTTGCAGCGTCTTTTTCTGCTAAAGAACAACTATAGTTTAGTTGTAAACCAGTGACCGATGGATAGACACTTATGATAGATAAAATACAACAATAACCAGATTCCGTATCTACTATTGTTTTACTTAACGACATTTCGCATTCTTCGACAACTTTATTTAAAACATCAAGGGGATTGTCTAAATTTAATTCGCCATCAGAGTTGTATTGCTGAACGAGTTGATCCAGAGTCTCAGTGTTAGGGAATTTGGTTTGCTTGAAGAGTAAATGATAGTTTGATACTATTTCATCCATACATGCGTTTTTTTTCACCTTCATAAATTCTGGATTAGCGTTATTGCCAAATATGTGAGTATTTTTAGGTATAGTGAAAAATTTTTCATCCATAGTTAATAGTCTTGCCATCATTTGCTGGGCAGCCAAATGTTTGGCTTGTTGTTTAGTTTTGTGGATTGCTTCCTCGCATAGACTACTGATTCGGCAATTGATAGTAAACATTTTTGCATGATCTTTCCCTTCTTCACGTATTTCTTCATATATAGGCAAATTTATTTGTAGTTTGCAACAGATACCATTTAGTTGTCCAACGAAATTTTCCTTAATGGTTTTTTCAAAAGGGGACACAACATTTTTAATATTTAACTCTTTAAATTCGTTTACTAATAAATCCGGTTGATCGGCAATTAGTTTTTCAAATAGTTTTCCAGCTGTTGCTTGTCTGGCTTCTTTTTTTGAACTACCTTCTCCTAATACTTCGTAGCCATCTAATTCCAATCTATAGACAAATTTATAGGGCAATTGTCTTAAGCCATTGTACACAAGATCGTATCGAGGCCATAGTTTTCGCTTAACTGCATATTCTTGAATAAAGGTCACTGGTGATTGATTTACAGAGTTGATATAATCAGTTTCTTCTTGTAGGTCAAACCTCACATCTTCCATTTTCTATAAGTATAACTTTATTATTTAACGTTTTCAAGCCCTGGAAAATAATAGTTCTTTATTATTAAAAATAAAAAATAAGGTTTTTATTTATTTATAACTAAAAGTTACCTGTTCCAAATATTGACACTATTGTCATTTAGGGTTATTTAAAATTGTATTGTTGATTATTTTTAACATTTTTTTAATGTTAGGCAAAATTAAAAAAACAAAAGCTAATTAAACATAATATTTATATTTTAAATAATGTGTATTCTATTATAAAGAGTTTTTAAGTTACAACAATGTCTTAGTTATAATTAAATTTATTAATTAAGATAACTGGCAAATTGTAAATTAAGTGTAAAAATGTTCTTAGAAAGCAAAAATATTAATAATTATAAATCCATGTTTAAAAAAAAAAAATGTTTAAATAAGTGAAGAAAATTCTAGACTGGGTTATTCTTTATTGTGTTGCATGTTAATACAACAATAATGACATAATATGCTTATTGATTGAATCAAATAAATAAGTGTTGACAATGGGTTAAAGGGAAATAAATGATATTTAACGTAGGTACCTACATGGAATTTACAGAATGTGAAATGAATGTAGTTTTTTTGAGGGTGTATCCTGTTTTTTTTGCTTTCCCATAACAACTAATATATGGTAAATACCTACAGGCTATAAATTATATTTAAATATCAAACTAGGATGACAATAAAATATGTACTCACTTAACAAAGTATCGGTCGTTCCTTTATGTAATTCAATAAGAACCTAACAGGTAATTTGAAGTCCGTTTTTAATGGTTATTTAACTAATTTGCAAGACCAACAAGGCGTTTGTGCGTCGCTACCGCAGGATACTACTCGCCCCAGAGTCCAGGTGTTGTCTGTTTGCACGCAAAAATCGATGCAGCTGCAATGGCTACATGACCGCGCATTGCTTTGGAGCTAAACACAAATGGCTGCTAGGGGTGAATTTCATGGAATAAATAAACAACGGCTGGGGGGGGACTGTTTTTTCCCCTGTGATAACAAAAGCGTCAGTGGCGCGTTACCCCGTTGAGAATTGAGTGAATCGTGGCATAATAAACAGGTATGTCAGCAATTTGTGATAGCCGAAAAATGGCCGACGGTATTTTTCGTCGACCTTGTATTCCTTACAGAGAGAATCCCGGCAGCCATTTCGTGGAGATCACAAGTTACCGACATACCTCTTGGTTTTGCCTGCCCTTACGGTAACAGACCAATACATTTTATTGTTATTGTTTAATGTCTATTATTAGTTATTACGAATAAACCCCGAGAATTAGTTACCTCGAATAATAGTAAATTGTTATTATTATTACTTATTAGTTTATTATTATTTTATTTATTTTTATTATATTTTCAGGCCAGAGAAAAAACGCATTATTGGATATTTACAACGTTAAAATAAGTATAACATGAGTACAAATTGTATTTGATTTTTTGGAGGCATAACAATTCGAGAAATGCTGTTTAAGGAGAAAAAGTTTTATGGACGAATAAACGCTTCTACATATTTAGTGACTGGTAAAGTACATAATTGCTAATTAGATTGACGTTATGACACAACCCAACAAATAATTCGATTTTGGGATTATTCAATTTTGTCTTAAAAACTTGTGTTTTGCGTAGTTTTTTATTCAAGTTAAACATTTTTTTTTTATTCTTATGACATTATTTGTGGTAAAATAGCTAAATATTTTTTGGACAAAAAATCAAATAGATAATGAGTTTTTACCTATTTGCTTTGCATAATATCAATTTTACTGAAATATAACATATTTATAACAAATCTAGTTTAGACAAAAGAGAATGCTTGAGAATACTAAATATACTTATTATGGCAGTCATTGGGTTTAAACTGGGCCAAACGATATCTTGAAATTTTACAATTTACATTTTACAATTATTTTATTTTTACTCAGGCGCTGAGGGAAAGGTAGAAGAAATTGACGGGTCAAAATTTGGAAGACGGAAGTATAATAGTGGACATCACGTTGATGGTCAATGGGTATTCTGCGGTGTTGAACGGGAAACCAATTGTTGTTTTTAGTGCCCGTCGATTGAGGAGATAAATCCACTTTTATTTTCATTATAAAAGAATGGATTATTCCGGGCACCACCATCATAAGCGATTGCTGGAAAGTAGGTAGTCTCAGTAAATTCGTCTTAAGTTATTTAAGTAAAATAATATAATAATTACATTTTAGAGTTACGACTGCTTAGAAGATGAAGGTTATCAACACCGAACAGTTAATCATTCTGTGACATTTAAAGACCCTGAAACTGGTGCTCACATCAATAAGCGAGGGATGCACAAAGTCAGCAGTAACTGTTGTAGGTAATATACGAGTAAAGCAAGCTTGGGGTATATGCGGCGTGGTGGTTTTCCATTGTCTTCCGTACCAGTCTAGTTATTATTATTTATAGTCCAATATCTTGTATACTTTTCAAGAGTTTTAATATGTTTTAAGAAATATAAAAAAATATATTGAAGTTTTCAGATAAACACATTTCACAACGGCTAACAGGCAAACATTATATTTTTTTATTAAATATTATTATCAATATTTAAACTTAAGTTACACTGATTAACTTTCTATGAATAGTTAAACAAAGTCCCATTTATGAACTTAAACTTAACATTTGTGTGGACACGTTTTACGTTAAAGATCAAACAGGGGTTTTTTCGTACGTATCCGCCAATTTAGCTTATATGTCCATTCTTATTGTTTGAAAATGGCTGGTTTGTTCATACGATGGCGCACAGGTCTGATTCTTTCATACTTGTTAATTACAATTTCAAAAAAGGCTGATACTGCGAAAAGAAAAATTGAAATTTCTCAATAATGGTTGTAGCTATAGGCACTAGAGTGGGCTCATTTAATGTATTTTGTTTTGCCTAATATATTGTTACGGCATATACAGCCGTTTGTCTGTTAGCCGTCAATATTATTTTACTGGTATTATACATTCTGTTATATGAGTAAATATAGTATGTGTTTAAATTATTAAATAGAAAAATACTATGTATTGATGGGCTTTTATATTAATCTTATGTATTTATTATCATACATTTTTAGTTTGAAGTTATATTGTTTCGACAGGGCAATTTTTATTTAAACAACACATAATAGTTTTCTATTCATGATTTATTTTTTAATTTCAAGAATCAAATAATTATTTATTTAAATTTTACATTATGTCGTACATGTATACACATTTTTTTCAATATAATTTTTATTACCCCAAATAAAAAGGTTAAACAATATTTATTTTTTTTGGTTTTACGTTAAATTTGAAATGGTTTGCAATTGTTATATTCTGGATGTCTGTTGATCATTTAGATAGAATAAAAAACATGTGTTTATTTTACTGAAATTGTTATAAATTGAAAAAAATATTTAATAATGTCTAAACTTAGTAACCTGTATAATATATGTATATTTTTTTTTTAAAAGACAAAATTTGAAAAATGTGTTGTAAAAAAAAAATAGTAAGCTATAGCTACAGCAAAATGTAGTACCTATTGTACAATGTTTAAATCGATCTATTAAGTATTAAAGATGCTCTGTAAATTGTATAGAGGACAAGTTTTCTAAAAAAATATTACTCTGATATCTAAAGTTGCTTTATTTACATAAAAAATTTAACTGAAATTGTATTTTATTTTTATATAAATTAATTCTATTCTATTATAATAATTTGTAAATTATAATATGATATTTTTTTTTTGTGTTTTTACTGCGTGCTGTTACAACTTAGACAAGACATTAGCTCTGGCACATCTCTGATAAGAGATTAGAGATAAGGGATATGTTGTATTCACCACGATAAAATTTTAAATAAAAAAAATTCAATGTAATTTAACAGATCATATTTCCTATGAATTGTTTAAAGTCAGATATTATGAAAACACTAAAATATTAGCCAGAAACTTGATATGTTTATTAGTCACCTTAGATACTAGCTTGTTCAATATCTATATTTCCACTACTACTCTAAATTTATTCGGTACTTCAACGAGACATGAAAATGCTCTTTCGTGGTTACATGGAATACTGGATCACCTTGTATACCTAATTTAGCATTTCATCGAGTACGAATTCATATTAGATGAAACACTGACTAAACCTAAGCTAATCGAAACTGAGAACATTAATATTATAATGAAAATTTGAATTTATTTTATTATGTTTTAGCCGAAGCATAACATTTATAATAACTATAACGAAATGTTCAAACAGTAAAGAAAAAACACAAAAACTAAACAGAAGACTTAAAAATACAACTTGTTTTCGACAAACAACTAAACATCATATTATGTTTTTCACTTGTATTGGTACTTGTTATGCGCCCTAATCAAACAAATTATAAAAAATGTTATAATTCTTCCAACGATAGGAATGATCAGAATTAAAAGGGTTTCTTAATGATTTTAATGGGTTACTAATGATTTTTTATTAACACGCTTATATTAGCTTCACTTGTATGTATGTTTGTATGTAACTATGTAACAAAAAGAGATAGGCAACCGAACGTACATGCGTGTATTCATTGTTGTTTACCTGAAGTTTTCAAGTAATAGAGACACGTATGTACTAGAATTAAAAAAACACGATTTTAAAGCACATTGAACTAAAAAGTGGAAAATAAAAAAAATATAGTTTAAAAAAACTAAAAAACACGCTTAAATAGTAAAATAAATTAAAAAGTAGAAAATAATTTTCAAAATAGAAATCAATTAATAAAAAATAAATAGTATTATTGTGAAAAAAGCGTGGGGCGCTTTTCAAGAACTGATGTATGTAGCACCCCACGCTTTTTTCACAATAATACTATTTATTTTTTATTAATTGATTTCTATATTGAAAATTATTTTCTACTTTTTAGTTTATTTTACTATTTAAGCGTGTTTTTTAGTTTTTTTAAACTATATTTTTTTATACAGTAGGTTATACATCTGCTAATTTTATTCACAATGTAAAGTTGCATAAAAATCTATAATCTAATAATAAATGAAAGGACTATAACATTTAAGAAATTCGTTATAGACGAATAATGACGGTATTTCTTTTTAATTTCATAATATTCTTATCGATTTTGGTTTTTTTTATACTTTATTTTATAGTAAGTAAAATTTTTGCTTCAATTATTATTATTATAAAACATTTATGGCGAGCTGCGACTTAATAAAGGCGGGCTGCATAAATGTTCAGTAAAGATTTAATGAACTAATATTTATTTAGTAGCATTTAAACATAATAGTTACTATAATTAAGATCTCTGTAGCTATAATATAAAGTGAAAATTTAGTATTTTGTTCTGATTCAGATTTTTTTAAAATTAATATTATTGTCTCTTTTATGCATTTTTTTTATACACGTTAATAAAGTAAACTGTTAGCAATTTACTCATGTTGGTTGTTCAAATTCTGTATAATAATATAAGTCATCGGTCCATCCTGAAAAATAGATTTTGCTAAATTTGTTGAAATTGATACTACTCTATTGAATAATGAAAAATAAAATTATTTTTAAATGTTTAATTAATATCATTTAATAGGATGAATTGTTGGTTAGCCATCTAAAAAAAAATCAATGTTTGGATGTATACCTTTCATGGTTTACTTATGATGTATAAATTATGAATGTATATCAATTTATCCATTATATATAAAATATGTCTGTGGATAAGTATCAAATAATATAGGTATTTGATGCACTGAATATTATTATTATTATGTGACTGTCCAGATCTAAAAACTTAAAAGTTATTTTATTTAACCGCTTATAATTCTATACTCTGACTCGAATAATCAAAAATATTTTTTCTTATTTAATACACTTCAATTCCTTTTATATTTAATATATACACAGATTGCCCTCTAGACATTTCATTCATGTTATGTACTCTTGATCTTCTAAATAACCGTCACAGGGTACACAAATATATCATTCTACCACACTTCTAGTAACTAATAGACGTCTTAAGTATCAAACAATTAACAAGTATCAGAGTACCTTTAATGCTCCATGGCACGTGTAATTTATTCTGATGGTTAAATTATAAACGTACAGTACGTCATTACCGGATACTGGCATAGCCGGTGATTTCTGAACTAATAAGGATTTTAATTCAACCAATATCTAGACATATGATGTATTACGTTTGAACTGTAACGGACCTACTTGGCTAGCTAGCTAGGCTAGACAAAGAAGCCGTCGATAAAGCTAAAATAGACGGATTCTTACAGGGAAACGGTTGACTAAGCCGCTTCTACGTCTAAGTGGCCTTAAAGTCTCCCTTATTAATTTAATACATCGCCCGAGGAGCTATAACGGGCGGTCACACTGTTAAATAATCTAACTCTAATAATTATACAATATATATACAGGTGTCATGTAAAGTTCTACCGAGCTTCAAATGAGACATTCGGGATGCTCTAAGGGTACAATAAATGGTATTAATTTTTTTTTTATTTAAAAATTATTTAAAATAGAACTTGTATCTCATTAAAAAATGGTCTTATGAAAAAAATTATTTCAGATTTGAAATCAGGAGAAAAAATCTTATTGAATTTATATGTAACACGATTTTTTTGGTATCTGGCCACATTTGCGTCCACCGAGAGTGACCACTGTGAGAATCAAAAATGTAATATATCCAAATTTGTTTTTGTATCACTTAGTTGATAAACTATAAAAACTACAAACCTTGTAATTTATCGTTTTATTATGATTATTAAAAAATATATAAGCTTATAGATATAATAACTTGATTATAACAGTTTTCTTTTTTCGTACAATATTTTTCAAAATCTATATAGTAAATTTTTTTATTTCTATTAACGGACGTTAATAGAACGTTAACATGGCGTTCTTGAACATCCCGGTCCCCGCGCCCGGGGTTCTAATATGTTCAAATCCCATTTTTCTTTAAATTATGAACCATTTTCAAATGAATGATTTATACGAATCGTGTGACTATAATTGTAACAACATGTTAACGTTTTTTTTAATAATTCTAAAATACCTCACTACTTAGTATCAAAGTAAATCATTATTAAAAAACATTTTTAATGTAACTGTAAACAATTGTTATTTATATACAATAGGTTCAGATTATTAAAACACAACTAACCCAGTAACCCATAGTCCATAATTTTGGATTACTATGGAATAAATTTAATAAAAATTTAGTAATCCCTTTGTAATCGGTTACGGATTGTAATCCATTTTTTGCCCATTTCTTGTCAAAACCATTGATCTGTTGACTCATGTTGCTCCTCGTCTATGTCATATCAATCTAACATATAGTTTGATGGAAGAATTGCCTATAATAGGGGGGATATCATGAAAGAAACGACCCTATGCAATTTATATAGTTAAAGTTCCATGGAAATCTTCACTTTCGCTCTATATCTCTTACTCGTGTTAAGCTCCCGATTCTTTTCTTTTAGCGAAATCATAACATCGTGGCTCTCATTCAGTTTATTGCCCATTTTCCTAGGTTCTCACAGCGCGCAAAAAATGTCACCGAAAAATTAACTAAAATAACGCTACATAAAAATCGGTAAAAAAACTAGCTAGCGTGTTGCTTTAACATGCTGGCTGCTACAACGACGTTAAGCGTACCATGCTAGTCTTGGTGATTCCTGATGAAGTCCTATTTAGCTACGACATTTGTCGCGAAATATTCTCAATAGCATTCTCAAAAAATTAAAATTTTTAAAAAAATCATACTTAATTAGCTTAATTTTATTCAGACTTGTTATTAATTATTACATTTTAATTTTTCAAAAGAGCGCGTACCTAGATTAAATGTAAAATAGGTACTTGGTTATAGAATACAATTATCAGTTGGGCGTACTTTCATATACAACTATCATTTGAGTAAGCCTAGTTAATAAAAAGGAAAATCAAATTCTCAGAACTTCGATACCTAATATTATTTTTTGTAATAAGAAAAAAGTTAGCCAAGTTTATACTACTTATTAAATATAGATGCAAATTGTATGCGCCTTGCTAGAATTTCTGTTTTTTTTTTTAAATATTTTAAAAATATGCTTAAGCGAGTCAGTATGAATAATAATGTCCTTCACTTTTCGTTTTTTTTTATTTCTAACACCCTCCCCTCCTCCTTCCCAAACCCTAAAAAATCAGACTTAGTGCCTTTCTCAAGTCCGTAGGCGCTTATTGGTGCAGCCCTACGTTCCGGCTAGTCACCCCATCATATCTCCGATACATCTGTACATCTTATAAATTATAATAAAGATCCCCATTTGCGAGGTCAAGTACGTGCCCATTTCGCCAGCGTGAGTGGCTGTACTTACTTGAGTCCAGCCCTCACCTATACCTAGTGAAATTGTTATCGTTTACGTGGAATAAAGACAACCGTGATACCGAACATTGTGTTATTACATTCACGATACGGCGAAGCATCCGCCACCCGTATCATAAGTAATGAAATAAGATTTCCGAAAACCACTTGTACATTAATCAATAACAACTTTTGTAGGTACATAAAAAAAGAAAATCGCAATCCATGTAGGTATAGATAATGCAATATTTGCAATATAAAACTACAATTTATGACTGTGTCTACAATGTCAAATGTCTGGTACTCCAACAAGTATTCGTGTTGAATTTACCGTGCAGCAGTTGTTGTCGTATAAAAACTCTATCAAATTCAGACAACTTTGGCCCTTGTACTGAGTTTAACGTTTTTCGTGCTAATAATTCCGTAGCAATAACTTAAATTGTAATCTAAAATTTAAGCGCTGTCTAATTGTCTTAGACAATATGCATTTTATAAAAATATTTTCTTTCATAACTTGGTTATTCTTCATTCTGGCAATAATTACTGGTAATATATTTATACAATAATTACTTATAAAATAAATTTGGTTTTTTTTACATTTAATTTGATTACAATATTATGCTGTGTCAATACAGGCATTGGCATTGTATCCGGTTTAAAAAATATTGATTTTTTTTGCCGCCCAAGACGGTGTAGTGTAGCATATTTCATAATAGTTTGAAATGCTCTATGTAGCATTATATTGGTATTAATATTAATATGCGATTGCAAGTGTCATCGTGGTTATGTCGAAACCTTTGGTGTCGGGTATCCTGGGCCCGTCGGTTGACACGAGCAAATCGACTAGTTAGTCAGTCGGAATTCAGTAGTACATTATAGCAGAACCTCTTATAGTTACAGAAACTCTTTAAAGTTAAGTTTTATTTTAAAACTGTAATCCGTATTCAATAGTATAAGTTTTATAATACAAATCTACAGTTTATTTTAGTCCAATAAACATATTGGTTATTCTTTTTTTTTCAAAAACACCTTCTTTTTGTCCGGCCTTTCCATTTACACCAACGGTATTCTATGCCTATGATTTAGTTTGTACATTTACTTAGTCTTAAGATGATCTCAACTCCATTTTCTCATTAGACAGTGAGAAGTAATACCTGAGAGATTATAACTGTAGTGGACTATGACTGTGGTTACAAAAATTATTACCGATTTATTACTAATGTTTTAATAACTATTAAAATATGAATGTAAATATGGAAACTACTCGTAGATTTTTACAGTAAAATAAAACTATGCATTGTAATACTATTATTGTGACAATTTTAAAAAAAGGGTATCGATTAAAAAATATGTTAAACAGCAGGAGCATATTTCGAGAACGTAAGAATTTCGTCGAGGAAATTCGTGAAAATTAAGTAGATAATGAAATACAATTAAAGAACCTAATATGGTCGACATCACAACATGGTTTAATATATATTTTAACCATACACGCTGTCTCACGCTTTTACATGTATATGATAATTTGTTTAATAATAATTTTAACTTTTTTGTAGCTGTAAAATGTGAACAGGACTCTGCCACGTTAGCTGATAATTTAATTGTATACCAAGTACCTACCTACCTAAAATATTTCATGTAGAATATTGATCAGAGATATTATAATATAATTAATTTAAATGTATTTTCCGGGCATATTTTTCAAAAATTGCATACGCGAGTTTTATTAATGTCAATTATGTGTTGATTTTTTAGTACATAGATTCATAAAAAATAAATTTCATTTACTTTATAGTAAGTAAGGGGAACCAGTAACTTACTACCTTTTAAAATATGGTTAACACATTTGTTTAAACATGATTTATTTATACTTAAATTTAAACGCAAGCAAGCGACTGACTTGAAAATTAAGTTACATGATGGCGACAATACAAAGCAAACCGTATTTTGCCAATAGTCAGCAATCTCATTAGGTCACACCAATGCTCTCTGTGTGGTCAGAGATCAATAGAAATTAAATAGCAAATACTGATAACGTAAGTGTAGAAATGTGGTACCTAATCTTAAAAATAAGTAAGAAAGACGCGCTAAATTGATGGATTGCAAAAAAAATCATGTAAATGAGACGCATAAATAATTTATTATGGTGGCAAAAAGAATATAACTTTAGACATTCTAAAATGGCGTTACAGTTGGCATAAGAGTATTTAGATTATGATAAATATATATTATGTGGAGATTCGGGATTCAAAAGACACATTCTTTGGATAATGGATAGACTGATCTATGAGTGAAAATAACTGTAATGTGAGGAATGTTTTTTATAATCATTCAAAAATAACCTGTTAATATAATTCAGTAGAGTAGATTTTAGAAAATCAATCGTGTAATCCTTTACCCGCTTCTAAAAAAAAATTGTAATATTTTGAGTTTTTTTAAAATAAAAGAATGTATTTACAATTATTGTAAATTTTGTTTTTGAAATGGTATGACGAGTGGAGAAAAATAGTAAAAGCTAATGATAAAATAATGAATAGTGTTTTCTAAACATACATTTTAATTATTTCTGCTATTTTGTGACTTTATGTGTATGTTATTATACTTAATAACAATATTATTTACTCTTGCGCAGCTTCAAGTACTGAAAGAGAGACTGTTCTAGCTGCTAACCAAAGTGTAGCCGCTGATACTCCAAGTATGTACCTACCTAAAATATATATATTATGCATATTATATAATAGAGTTACTTTTAAAATTAAGCGGAATTTATATCAAATTTAAATAGAATAATTGTAGATAGGCATATTCTAAACATAACAAGCCTAGGCTTAAAGGAGTGAAATATTTATACTTTTTGTATATAATATTTGTTTATGTGTACGTATGTAGATGTATTAAATATTAATTTCAAAGTAATCAAAAAAGTAATAAAAATACCTACATATGAACTATATACATAACTCGTGCCTTTCCATGTTTAATATTATGCTTAATAAATTAGTAATGGCATATGTTTAATATATTACTTTTTCGTAGCTACAAATATTGAAACGGAGACTAGTCAGACGGTTGCTACTCCATGTATGTACTAAC
Organism: Adelges cooleyi; assembly: GCF_023614345.1. Lineage (NCBI taxonomy): Eukaryota > Metazoa > Arthropoda > Insecta > Hemiptera > Adelgidae > Adelges > Adelges cooleyi. Next base: position 591,478 of record NW_026095763.1, read on the forward strand.
CCAAAATATATACTTTATAAATATACCTACTAACAAAATTATGTAGATTATTAATCAAATATTATTACATATAATTTTATTACTTTTATTTGTTGAGCAAGTTTATCCGAAACTGCTTACTCATATTTAATAAAATGTGTCGTTTTGATTTTTTAACCGTATCATATAAACTAATAATAGTTGAGAATAAAGATGATAGCAACGAGGATTTTGCCATGAGTTAGAGATCTCATTACCACAGATCTTTGTGTGGTCAGGGATCAATTGGAGTTTATACCAAATTTAGATAGAATAATTGTAGATAGGTAGGCATTTTCAAACATACCTACATAATATTAACTATATACATGTCTCGTGCCTTTTCATGTACAATATTATGCTTAATATTAATATAATAAATGACATATGCTTCATATATTACTTTTGCGTAGCTACAAATACTGAAACGGATACTAGTCAAGCCGCTGCTACTCCATGTATGTACCTACCTAAAGTATATATATATTATGCATATTATATAATATACTTACTTTTAAAATTAAGCAGATTTTTAATCGATATTATTACATATAATTTAAATACTTTTATTTGTTGCGCAAATTAATCCAAAACTGCTTACGCATATTTAATAAATGTCGTTTTAACTTTTTAAAGGCATTATATAAACTAATAATAGTTGAGAATAAAGAGGATAGTAACGAGGATTTTTCCACGAGTCAGAGATCTCATTACCACAGATTTTTGTGTGGTCAGGGATCAATTGGATTTATATCAAATTTAGATAAAATAACTGTAGATAGGTGGTAGGGATTTGCATAGGTATGCTACCGCATGACTAATTTTCATTTATGTTATCAATAGTTTCTTGTTGTATTTCCCGTTCTCTCCGTTCTATTTGGATTTCTTTTGGTCCTCTTTTTAACAAATGTATCACTGGTTTGCAGGGTTTGCTTAATTTCCATCCACCTTCCCGGTTGAAATATGATGTGCATTTTTCTATTTTTATGGCTTCTCTCACCATGCGTTTTGCATACTGGGATTCTCCGGACAAAATCTTAATTTCATCAATGTTGATGTTGTGGCCTTTTTGACCTATTTATTCTGCTACGGCTGACTTCTTGGTTCTATTATGATCCACATCTTTTTCATGTTCCTTAGCCAGTACTTCAATAGGTCGTCCTGTTTGACCAATATATGAATGACCACAATAGCACTGCAGTTTTGTATACGCCTGAATAATGTAATCTTGGAAGTTCATCTTTTAGACTCCGCAAAAATTCTTCCAATTTCTTCACTGTTGAGAAAACTGTCCTAAGTCCTAACACTATATTTGCTTGCTACCCGTGCTTTGTGTTCAGTCAGTCCACGTATAAATGGAATAACTACTGTGCTTTCAATCTCTTCTTCCTCCTGGCGAACTCGCATTGAGCTATGTTGCTATATGCTAGTCAAGATATTCAAATGGGAGTAACCGCAAGGCGCGTAAATAGTGTAAATTTTAATACATCTATTTGTTGAGAATGTTTTGGATAAATATCCAAAACTGCATAAGCATATTTTATAAATGTGATTTTTGTTAATCGCATGATCTAAATAGTCGAGAATAAGGATAATGGTAATGAGGATTTTGCCAAGAGTTAAGAAACGTTTTACCACGGATTATTGTGCGGTCAGAGATCAATAGAAAATAAAAAATTAAATACTGTTTACATAAGTGTAGAAATATATTGTGGAATTTTTAGAATGAGCAATAAAAGTTGTAGTTTAAAGGATATTAGTATTGAAGGATTGCAAGCAATATAAAGAATATCAGTCACATGTATTACGGGATAAAGAGGAAATAACTTTCGAGAGATTCAAAATTGCGATACAGGTAAGCATAAGAGGATTCAGATTATAAGGAAAATATATTTTGTAAAGATCTGAGATGAAAAATGCATATTCTGCAGATTATGGCGCGACTTATTTTCTTGTGTAATATGCTTTTTAGTACAATATAAAGTCAAATAATTTAATATAGTAATACTCTTTTGTAGCTAGAAAATGCCATCCGAGAGCTGATCCGAGCGAGACTCTTGAAAGTGTGTATCTACTTACAATATATAAGGGGTTAACCATAGTGGCTAAAGCCACATTAATCTTAATTAGAGGAAAAAAAACTTTAATAACAACTGTTACATGATCATTGTGTTTGTATTTGAAGCTTGTATTGTGCTGCCATCTAGTGGTAGTTGTTATGAGTTACGGCTTAACTCACTTTAATAAATTGACTTATTAAAATGTGCTTACAATACTTAACTTAAACATAATTTTTATTCCAGGTAATGTAGGAAATTTTCATGGTAATAATATATATATTTTTTTAATATACATTTTATATATAGTTTTTTTTCCCTCTTTTATTATTTATATTACACAATCTTTACAATTTGTATGTAGAATAAGTGTAAATTATAAAGTAGACATAATATAATTTTACTCGATGGCTTGATTGGAGAAAACACCCAGTGGTGGTACTCCGACGTATCCATTTTATATTAATAACAAAATTTAGAAATTATTTTTATAATTAAATAACACATGTACCTACCTAATAAATAAATTAAAAAATTGTTCTAATTGTGTATAGGTGTACTTAAAGTTACATAAAAATTTCTATTATAGAAGTGTTCCATATAGCTAAACGTTGGTGATAAAATATTATAATATCATTATTACACATCAATTTTTCAATAATTTTATTTTTTATTTCCAATTTTTATGCTATAAAATATAAGTATGCTTACTCGTCTGTTGACATACATAAATTTGTAGTAGGTACTTGCAATGTTTAAAAATCAGCGTTTTTTAATTAAAAACATAATACTTATATAATGTATTATAATATCGTTATATATTTACTATAAAAAATGTATATTTAAAAAATCATACATTTAATCTATAAATTATAACACTTCTGCTTATTTCTAGGCTGTAAAATATTGTAAAAATCGTAAGTATCATTTTTACTACCAACTTATAGATGATGAATATATTTACATATTTAAGTACGATTTCAATTTGACCTAGACTGAAGAATTTGTTGGTTATCATTAAATTTTGTGATTTGTCAAGTGAAAATATTAATAAAAAATATTAGTTATTATATGCTTATTATTAGAAAATATTAATAAGGCTAAATTACTATATATTAGGTGCCCTATGTAGTTTTGTGACTAAAAACATTATAATATTTATACTTGTAGACAAATTTACTTAAAATATATATTATTATTATATTAATGATTTATTTTTATAGATCATTCCATGTCTAAACTACAAATACCAGCTCCTATCAGCTTTCATGATATATATCCAAATTTGTTTTTGTATAATTTAGTTATTAAATTATAAAATCTACAAACCATGTAATTCATCGTTTTAATATGATTATTAAAAAATATCTAAGCTATACTTGATTATAACAGTTTTCTTTTTTCGTACAATATTTTGCAAAATCTATATAATTTCTTTTTTTATTCCATTAGCTTCATAGCTGTTATTCTAATACTTAAATTAGAAGTGTGCGATTATTCAAGTTTTTAAAATTTGTGAAAAATTATTCAAAACAGTTAATTAATTGTCTATAGGAGTTTTGTCCGTTATCACAATCTTCCTCCATTTCTTTCGATCCTGAACTAATTCCATCCATTCCTGTAGGCTGTACTCCCAATTTATCAAGGTCTTCTTCGGTAACATGCAGCCATCTTTTCTTGGGCCACCATCGAGGTCTTTTTCCCATTGATATCCAATTTAGGACTGCTCTACTTATATCATCCTCACTTCTCACAAGTAATCTATGATGAATAATAAATAATTTATCAATCTAAAATTGCCGGATTACAAAATCTATTATTTAAGCGGTCAGTTTAGCTATTTTGTTACAAATATTCTGTGAATAAAAACGGGAATACTGGATAAAAGCAGATTAAAAGTAATCCTAGTATTTAAACACTCATGACTTTTTTGGCGTAAAGATTAGACTTTTATTTTACAATTGCTGTAGGAACTTGACGTTCTTGAACACCCTAGTCGACGGGCCCGGGGTTCTCATTTGTTTAAATCCAATTTTTCTTAAAATAAGAAGTCTTTAAATTATGAACCATTTTCAAATGAATGATTTATACAAATCATGTACCTATAATTATAACAACATGTTAATGTTTTTTTAAATTACTCTAAAATACCTCACCACTTAGTATTAAAGTAAATCATTATTTAAAAACATTTTTAATATAACTCTAAAAAATTGTTATTTATATACAATAGTTTTTAGTTATTGGAATACAACTAATCCAGTAACCCATATACCATAATTTTGGATAACTATGGAATAAATTTAATAAAAATTCTTAAATAAAAATTTAATAATCTCTTTGTAATCGGTTACGGATTGTAATCCATTTTGCCCATTTCTTGTCAAAACCATTGATCTGTTGATTCATGTTGCTCCTCGTCTATGTCATATCAATCTAACATATAGTTTGATGGAAGAATTGCCTATAATAGGGGGGATATTATGAAAGAAACGACCCTATGCAATTTATATAGTTAAAGTTCCATGGAAATCTTCACTTTCGCTCTATATCTCTTACTCGTGTTAAGCTCCCGACTCTTTTCTTTTAGCGAAATCATAACATCGTGGCTCTCATTCAGTTTATTGCCCATTTCCCTAGGTTCTCACAGCGCGCAAAAGATGTCATCGAAAAATTAACTAAAATAACGCTACATAAAAATCGGTAAAAAAACTAGCTAGCTGTGCGTGTTGCTTTAACATGCTGGCTGCTTCAACGCGGCTCACTAATATGGCCAATTTGTTTACAACGACCGTTTTGTTCCAGTGTCGTGTTTTTAAAATTGTGATTTTTGTTTTATTGACATTTTCATGTCTTAGCTCTGGCACATATCCGAAAAAAGTTTTTCAGCCGAGTCTGCAACCACGAAAGAACATTTTCATGTCTCGTTGAAGTACCGAATAAATTTAGAGTAGTGGTGGAATTATAGATAATGATATAGTATATTAACGAGCGGTAACAAGCTAGTATAATAAAACGTCAAGTTTCTGGCTAAAATTGTAGTGTTTATTATCTGGCTTAAAACAACTCATAGAGAAAATGTTTTAAATTTATTATTTAGTTCTAATTTGAACGTTGAACATACAACATATCTCTTATCTCCTATATCTTACTCCTATCACTAACCCCCTATCCTCTACCCCTATATCCCACCCCTATCTCATATCAGATAACAGCGTAACATGTTTTTGGTAACACTTTATTTTCGTTATGCTTTTTTCGGTTATTTTCCACAGCTAATTCCCACCCTAACCTCATTCCCACCCCCACTTCATCTTCATCCCAATTTATTTTTTGGTAACGCATTTTTCGTTACAATATTTGCGTAACAATATTTTCGTTATAATATTTTCGGTTATGTGCCAGAGCTAAGACATGAAAATGTCAAAAAAGAAATGGGATTGAAGATGAGGTTGGGGGTGGGAATGGGAATGGGGTGGAATTAGCTGTGGCAAATAACCGAAAAAAAAAAGTTTTTCAGCCGAGTCTGTAACCACGAAAGAGCATTTTCATGTCTCGTTGAAGTACCGAATAAATATAGATAAGTTGTGGAATTATAATAAAAAAAAAAAATTACATGGAGCTTCCAGTTACAGCATAAGCCAAGGAGATTAAAAAATTATGTACAATCATGTTTCTGGCTAAAATTGTAGTGTTTATTATCTGGCCAAAAGTAACTTAATATAGTTTAATATATAGAAAATTAAACTATTTTGAATTTAATATTTAGTTCTAATTTAAACGTTGAACGTACAACATATCTCTTATCTCTTATCTTCTATATCTTACCCCTATCCCCTACTCCTATCTCTTATCTCTTATCTTCTATATCTTACCACTATCCCCTACCCACTATCTCCCGTCCCTATAACTTACCCCTTACCCCTACCCCTATCTCATATCAGATAACAGCGTAACACTTTTTTCGTTATGCTTTTTTCGTTACGCTTTTTTCGGTTATGCACCACAGCTAATTCCACCACATTCCCATTCCCACCCCCAACTTCATCTTCATCCCCATTTATTTTTTCGTTACGCTTTTTTGATAACGCTTTTTTCGGTTATGTGCCAGAGCTAAGACATGAAAATGTCAAAAAGACGTAACGAAAAAATAAATGGGGATGAATAAGTTGGGGGTGGGAATGGAAATAGGGTGGAATTAGCTGTGGTGCATAACCGAAAAAAGCGTAACAAAAAAAACATAACGAAAAAAGTGTTTCTTTTAAAACATTTCTAAAAAGTTTTTTAGTCGAGTCTCCAACCCATTATAATTAAAAAAAAAAAATTACATGGAGCTTCCAGTTACAGCATAAGCCAAGGAGATTAAAAATTATGTACAATCATGTTTCTGGCTAAAATTGTAGTGTTTATTATCTGGCCAAAAGTAACTTAACATAGTTTAATATATAGAGAATTAAACTATTTTGAATTTATTATTTAATTCTACTTTGAACGTTGAACGTACAACATACGTGTCGTGTTTTTAAATTGTTTTGTGTTTTTTGTTTTATTATATCTTGCTCGTGCGTGCTATGTCATTTTTTAGGACAGTTATGTCGAGAACAGCCGCCGTGCGGGCGACGAAAAGCCGGATAAGAAACTCCTGGCTACACCACATCGCACGGCGGTGGTGGTCTGCGCAATTTCCAGCGGACGACGAAGCTCAACAGTGCAAAGACGGAATTGTAGTACCTTACGTCAAGCAATGTAATTGCTACGAATTAACGTGTACCGGTACGACAAATCTATTAACAACCGCCTAATCTTGTAATTCTTTTACGAACCGCATGCATTTTCGTTGGTCGCAGGGGATGGTTTGAATGAATCGATGGACGGGGCGATTATGCAAGCCCTTAATGCGTGTCCGGAAGAATCGAAGATATCAGAAAAAGGCATCATATTGCTAGACTCGTGTGAGGGTAAGTTGGCGTTGACACCACTGAAATCATCGTTACCAATAGCGGACGACGAGCACAAGGGCTACAACACTTACTTCAACCGCGAACGCATCCGAGAGTCTGTGGCCGAGGGCATTAAAGCGCTAGTAAACGAACAAATAAAATCCATATATGTGAGAACAGTCCTACCGATATCGCCAACGTGTCTGTAATTAATGACGATGATTTCAGATCGGCAGCTACGAAGATGACCGGACGGCAGCTGAAGCGGCTTATTTGACTGCTTGGCAGGGTCCTAAGTGTGACGAATGCTGGGAGGGGTTATGCGTCCGTAACCACAGTGCCACAGCCTGCCAGACCGAGTGGAATCGAGGCAAGGTGGCTGCCGAAGCACAAAACCTTGCACGGTGGGTCGGAGACATGCAGATGGACTTCATGAAGCCCGTTCATTTCGCTCAGCTGGCAATGGACAGGCTGTGCTGTTGTGACGTTAAGGTGCACTAGTCTTAAAGTTTTAAAAAACAATGGTTTCAATAACGTCTATTGTACGCGTCGATATAGGTGAGCGTACGAGACGAACGATGGATGGAATCGAAAAAAATGACCGGAATTCTCGAAGCGGCATCGACAACGTGCGTGCCTCCGCTGTTAGTAGAGTTGACGTACTACGGCAAAGGCAACCAGGGCGAACGGCCAATCGTAATGGTCGGCAGAGGGAGCTGCCTTGAAGAGTGTTGCAGGCGTGGCGAGCCGCCCAAAATACTGTGCAATGACATGGGAAGCGCAGCGGCTATCCTGGGCACTTTTCGGGGGGTCGCTCAAATGCATTTGCCGGTCGACTTGGTCGCCTACATTGTTTTATACGGGTACAACCCGAGGGCAGCTAAACAAGACGCCGTCGTACGCAACGCCAACTCCAAGTACACCATGTTCGCGACCACCAGGAACGAAGGCAGCATGGTCATGTCAGACGCTGTCTATTACTCCCGAGTAAGTCGACCTTACCCTTGCGTTTCCCTCGTACGGTTCTTTATTCCTTTTTTTGTAGAAAGACACTCCCGGTCGTTTGTTGACGATCGACACGCAGCCCACCGACAAGCGGGACAGCTTCAACAAAGTGTTCAACACGTTTGTAACACACCATCCGGATTTCTGGCGAGAAATAAGAGTGGCCGGCCTGATGACCGGCGACCGGTTGTGGCAGCTGATGACCCACGATTCCTTTCTAGAAGAGCTCTCGATGTTAAATCAGATAGATTTGACTAACAGGAGCGAGCTACACAAGTACCAAGGTTCTGGTTACAACCATGCTTACCTTACACAGTTTGTGCCATGCTGCGACACTATTGTGGGGCACTTACAGATAAACGACAGAACAAAGAACACGTCGGACGGTCTTATTCTGCCGTACTTGCGAGAAGAGCTGAAAACCGGAAGACCAACGAGAACCATAATCCAGCTTTTGTATCAACTGGCATGTCCCCATGAAGAAATTGCTCCGATCCCCTGTTGTGACCAAAAATGAAATATTTACGCGTATTCTTATATTCCGTACATCCATAATCTAGACGTACTAGTTTTAGCTATTCCACTAAATTATAAAAATAAATACCTAATTCCAAACATATTTGTTTTGTCTTTATATTTCTTTGCTTTGTATTTCGTCTATATAATATATTATATAGTTTGGTATAATATTTCAATTTATTTTGGGAATCCTTTTAAACTGAAGACGTCTGATGTTTTTATTATATTATTGGTTGAATGCCGATGATTAAGGGTTCGGAAATACTGAATTTATTTCATTTCAAATAATAAATAAAATAGAATTAGGCATACAACTAATTTTGAGTCTCATAATAATCCTATTGATTCAAATCTGTAACTTTTTCAAAATCAATTATCGAACGATTTGAATAGCTTTCTGAACTTGCAAACTTGATTTCATTTCTTTTAAAACATTTCTAAAAAGTTTTTTAGTCGAGTCTCCAACCCATTATAATTAAAAAAAAAAAATTACATGGAGCTTCCAGTTACAGCATAAGCCAAGGAGATTAAAAATTTATGTACAATCATGTTTCTGGCTAAAATTGTAGTGTTTATTATCTGGCCAAAAGTAACTTAATATAGTGTAATATATAGAAAATTAAACTATTTTGAATTTATTATTTAGTTCTAATTTGAACGTTGAACGTACAACATATCTCTTTTCTCTTATCTTCTATATCTTACCCCTATCCCCTACCAACTATTTCCCGTCCCTATAACTCACCCCTATCCCCTACCCCTATCTCATATCTCATATCAGATAACAGCGTAACACTTTTTGTCATTTTCATGTCTTAGCTCTGGCACATAACCGAAAAAAGCGTTACCATAAAAGCGTTACCAAAAGAGCGTTACCAAAAGAGCGTAACGAAAAAAGCGAAAGGGTTGAAGATGAGGTGGGTATGGGAAAGGGGTGGAATTAGCTATGGCAAATAACCGAAAAAAAGCGTTATCAAAAGAGCGTTTCCACACAAAGATGGGTTGGAGGTGGAAATAAGGGTAGGATATAAGGGGTGGGGGTGGGATAGGGTTAGGGTTGAGGACAGGAGATAGGGGTGGGTGATAGGGGTAAGATATAGGAGATAAGAGATATGATGTACTTTTAACGTTCAAATTAAAACTAAATAATAAATTCAAAACAGTTTAATTCTCTATATATTAAACTATGTTAAGTTACTTTTGGCCAGATAATAAACACTACAATTTTAGCCAGAAACATGATTAATTTTTTAATCTCCTTGGTCTTATGCTGTAACTGGAAGCTCCATGTAATTTTTTTTTTTAATTATAATTCCACAACTAATCTTTATTTATTCGGTACTTCAACGAGACATGCAAATGCTCTTTCGTGGTTGCAGACTCGGCTGAAAAACTTTTTCGTTACGCTTTTTTGATAACGCTTTATTCGGCTATGTGCCAGAGCTAAGACATGTAAATGTCAAATACAAAATACTGATGAATTCATAACTCAATTGTACAGATCTACAACTTTCACTTCAATCGACAAAGGTTTAACTTTTGACATTAATTCAGTTAAATTGTATGATGAAATACTAACTTTCCAAAGACGGTTCAGTGCTACAGAAGTAAATCACCAATTTGTTTTAGAATTATATTTACAAAAACAGTTAGTTGAAATGTTTCCCAATAGTTTTATCGCTTTCAAAACACTCCTAAGTCCTAACACTTCCTGCGACAGCTGCCACAGTGAAGAGAAGCTTACCAAAATTGAAAGTGGGTCTTGCGATGATTTTAATCGAGAAAGAATTGGGAAATAATTTGATCGTGGACAAATTTATCAATAATTTCGCATCCGCAAAAGCACGATTAGTTCATTTATAATATTATGTGCTTAATTGCTTTTTTTTTATTGTAACTATTTTAAAATTGTGTTTAACGTACTAATGAGGTCTACTAGTCTATAAATGTATTTATGGATACTAAATATCTAACAATTGTAAACTATTTATAAATAAATATAATGAACACAGTCCTTATTTATTTTGTTTTTTTTGTGTAAACAAATATTAGATATAAAAAAATATTTCGTTTATAAACAAGTTAACCTGGGCCTTCACAGACATAAAAATTATATACCTAGATATTTATATTATACTTGTCTGAACTAATATTACACATAATTTATTATAACTGCTGGTTTATTTATGTAATAGGCCACCCAACCGTGGGGCTCTTGCGTGGGTTCAGTTTGCACCGCCTTCAAGCCGGTCCTGCTTGGGACGTTGAGTGTCAACGCAAATAATGTTGACAAATAGTCATGACATTTGATTAAACAAAAAAATGGCATTAATAGAAACGTTGATCAACATTTTGAACGCAGTGTTCTTCAGTTAAAGTTTTTCATCGTTATAGTGGTACCGTGTTTTGTTTTTTTTAGACGACAATGCATTCACATACCATGATTTCTATACTATTTTGGGTTGCTGTACTTTGTACTACATGCGTTGTGTCAGATCATATGGACGCATTACAAAAATCGGAATTAGCTAATAAATTAAACACGTTGGTGCGTCATCCGGGATGGCGATTAATGGACAACGTTCAAATCATAACAACTAAAAACAATAGCAGACAAATCGAAGATCCCATGTCCGAAATTCTCGAAGCTATATCGTCGAACCGGGATCCGGTGGACGAATCCAACGTGCTGGTAAGATACAAGGAGATCTGGACTGTACTGATGTGTAAGTACGGCACGATTGTTTTTGAGTGGAAGATTCAAATAAACCGTTTGATTAGGGTGTGCCGAAGCGAAAAAAAAACTGGCTCCAGCAATTGGTTTCAAAGGTATTACGATTGTTTTCAGTCGCTGCTGACCAAACTCGACATCATGTCACCGAGGTTTAAATGCATGACGGACACGTTGGACTTTGTTTACTCGCTAGGTCCGCATTCGAGGACAAGTAAACATGGTGTAATGATTGCTACGCAAAAATTGAGCGAGTACACTCTGACTTTACAGCAGAGAACGTTGTCGAAGTTGTCCCAACGAGGTATCAACGTGGACGCGGTCGATCTCGAATTACAAATCATAACCGACTATATCAATATGTTATTGAGAAGCAACGTGCATTGGTATACCTACCAGAATTGCAACGTTCCCACACACAGAGAATGGACTACGCAGAGTTTAAACGAAGATTTTGAGCACAAAAAGAACAACCAGCTGATACCGCAGGAAACGACTATGTTGCAGTATATAGAAAACGAAATTGATTCTTATGTCGGTGGTATCTTGGTCAGTTGGTTCTACAATTTGGGATTCATATACAACGTGGCGGGAAACGTTACAATAAGGATTAATTAAAATATTGTTAGCGTAGAAATACCTATTTACAGCTTAGACTAATTAATATAATATTGTGTCTTCTTCTTCTTTATCTTTATCTTCGCCTTACACTCCCAAAAACATGAGGTCGGCCACCTTAGTTCTACACCTCCATAGCACTCGGTCTTCTACATCTCGTTCAAACACCCCAGCTATCATCGTATCACTCTCTTCTTTCGTCTTTTCTTTGGTCTTTCTCTTTTTCCCTCTACATTCATCTTCATAACACCTTTCACTGTCTCTGCCTTAATTAATATAATATTGTGTACATCCAATTTATGTAGATATTTTTGTTTAATAAACAATTATCTGTTACATAGCTTAATATTAAACAAAATATGTCAACGTGTAGTTGCATTCAAAGCACATATTTTTTTTAACAAAAAATAAAACCATTAGTGAAGGTAGTAATTGTTAACAAAAAAAACTAAAACTCTAAAGTCTTTACATAAATAATGGAAAAAAACTACTACCTACTGGTACATTGTACCTACACTGTAGCTACAACTGCATAGTTAATGAAGCGAGATAGCTACTTAGCCCAAGAAGATAGGCTCTGAACCGTTGTATCTTATAAATTTACTTTCTACAAAATGCTGTCTTACGATCAATACTTGACCGGTATCAATTGACGAGATACCTAATTTGTATTTATATACATTGAATATTGTGATCAAAAATGTATAATAATGATTAATGTAAAATATTTATTTCATAGCAAACATTGAAATTTAAACAGTAAGATAAATATGCAGAAAACATAACAGATGATAGGTCTGAACTTAACAGATGGAATTAATTATATACTAAAACTAAACACGTTTTTTCTTTACCAAATCGTGGCCAATATGTAAATTAATACAAATTCTTTATAAAATTGATCTATCATCAATTTTTGTTGATGATAAGCCGATAATACTCACTTCCCCTGGAAGCAAGAGTTGTCCAAACCGAACTAAATATGTCGTAGACTAAAAAAAACCTATAATAATTGTTAAACTTTTACTATTGAACATTTTTAAAGTTGTGACAAAAATGTTTAAAAAATTACATGAACGAACCGATTCACCAATGAATCTTGATAAATACTAACTACATGAAAGTTCGTGAAGTTAGAGTATAAAGTAATATAAAGGATGAATAAATATATTACATTTATAAGATCCTATCTGATGACAGATGATTAACATGGCTTAAATATACTAGGCAATTCCATATCTCCACTATATTATATTATCAGTTCACAAAATGACACCGTAATGGTACAACATTGTTTATTTTTTTGATAAATATATACATAATACATAAAATAAATAAATTTGATTGGCCGACCCTTATCCTGCTATTTTACTTTCATCATCGAGCATTTCAATGGAGAGCGGGTAGAATTGCACTAACCTAGTGTGTACTATCTGTCTTGATATTTAAAATATTTTGAAACAATTAAAAAACACTTATTTTGTACTCCCTCTAAATAACGTTATAAATGTACCGCATCATACTTAAGGCGTTGAGTATAAATCAAGAGTTCGACGCCAAAATTGTTGGTAAATATTCTTGGCATGTGTTTAAAAAACAAAAAAAAATAATAATAATTCCTAATGGAAATTGTATTTAAACACAGTATTCTTTAGTTATTCATCGATTAGTGCTACCGTGTTTCGTTTTTTCTTGTTTCTAGACGCTACAAAAATGCATTTACAAACGTTAATTTCAATAATAGTTTGGATTTCTCTATTTTGTTCTACGCGCCTTGTGTCGGCCGATATGAGCGAATCACAAAAATTGGAATTAGCTAATAAACTAAACACGTTGGTGCGCAATACGGGATGGCGTTTCATGGACAACGTTAAGATCATAATAAGATATCCAAACACTCTTAGACAAATGGCGGATCCCATGCCGGAAATTCTCGAAGCCATATCGTCGAACCGGGATCCAGTGGACGAGTCCAACGTGCTGGTAAGATACAAGGAGATCTGGACCGTGTTGATGTGTAAGTACGCCGTTGTCATTACCGAGTACAAGATCCACATAAACAGTTTGACTCGGGTTTGCCGAAAAGAAAAGAAAACGTTTACGAGGTATTACGATTGTTTCCGTTTGCTGCTGACCAAACTGGACGAAATGGCGCCGAGGATTAAATCCATGAAAGACGCTTTAGATTTAATTTACTCGCTATGTCCTCAATCGAACCGAAACGGCGAAAAGCTTGGTGTAATGATCGCTGCAGAAAAATTGACCGATTACACTTCAGCTCTGCTACAGAGAACGATGTCGAATTTGTCCAAACGAGGTGTCAACGGGGACGCGATCGATCACGAGATACTCATCATAACCGAATACATGAATATGATACTGAGGAATAACATACAATGGTTTATGCGTTATTATTGTGTCGTTTCGACGCACAAAGAATGGACTGCGCAGAGTTTAAACGAAGAATTCATGCACAAAAAGATCAACCAGCTGATACCGAAGGAAACGACTATGGTGCAATATGTAGCAAACAAAATTGATTGCTACGCCGATGGTGCCGAAGACAGTTGGTTCAAAAATTTGGGATTTGCATACGACGCCGGGAATAACGTTACAATCGGGATTAATTAAAATAATATCGTTAACAACGAAATACCGATTTGCAGTGTAGATTAATCGACATAATATTTGTGATTTATCTAGATATTTTTTTGTATTAAAAAAATATGTATTAAATAACTTGATATAAAATAAAATGTATCAACGTGGTATTTTATTTAAGCAAACACGAAATATAATGAACAATTTCTTACGATTTTTGGAAATATTAAAACAAATTAACAGCTTGATACATAGCAGGCATATTTTGGCATTTACAAAATTGGTTGGTTTTTTAGAGCCTTTTTTGATTTAAAAATTTGGCTTTTCTATGTTCTAAGGTACACATTTTTTAAGCTTAATCCCATCACTTTTTATTTTGGGAAATATAAATTTGGTTTAAATGAGATCACCTTGTACAAATTACCAATTAAGCCCTATGTGACATTGTGATTACTTTAAAAAGACTACCTTGTATCACCCTGAATTTCTAACCTGCTTTTGAGCTTATGTACCTACGCGTCTATTACGAAGTTATTAAAAAGACTAATTTCATTTCACATGTATAGCTTGTGCATTATTCTTAATTTGTATATACTACATTTTGTAAGTATAGATTAAGGAAACAAAATGTTGGCTAAACTTTCGGAGCTCATAATATAACCTATGACTTCTAAATTATTTTTAGAACTTATAAAATTAATAAAACTTAGCTTTATATTAAATTTTTTAAAAAATAGCCGAATTAGAAAGATTTACACTTCAAATTCAATGGAAAAAATATAAGTACAATTCGTACAAAAATTTTTTTAAATAAAAGCATCCAAAATAACGATCTAACGTTTTGAAAATTAAGGACCTCAAATTAGGATTTGTGACTTGATGATAAGACTTTTTAAGAATTCTAACACTTATATCATCATAAAATACTTTGCTAATTTTATACATTTTTACAGAAGCATTTCACAAAATGTTATTGGCATGTTTAAGAGGACGCCACACATACTATAACTTAAAACTTAATACTATCTTAAATCGAGGTCATAAGTCAAGGTTTGTAGATTATAGAGGTTGTTTCATACAGAAACGTTAATACGATAATTCACGTTATTTTAATATTTGCTTATAGTGCTCATTTATGCTCATTTATTTATTTATACGTGTTCATTTATTATTTGTAAGTACGGCCGTTTTTTTCTAAATAATTACCTATGTCGTTACATTTTAAAACGTTATAGATTGTGGAACACTTGTGTACACAAAAAATCATACAACTTGATTATTGAAATCGATAAAACGCTTGAAATATTTTTCAACTTATTAGTAGTAATTATTGTAATAATAATTATAGACTTGTGATCCCCACCGTCCCAAATATGGTCCATTACCACTATGTCTCGTCCCATTGTACTGACTTTTTTTGCTTTTGTTTAAAACATTTTCAAACACACATTTTGCTACATTTATATGTAAATAATTGTAATCACAAATATACGGTTTAATACGCACAAATAGTCATAAAACAAATATTAAACTAAATGTCAACATATGTAGTTCTCAGACAAGGTATACACTAAAACCATCGTACCCGTGCCATTGCCACGTTATTTTATTAAAAACTTAAAATATTATTTTATTATATGAATATTCTAAATGATAGTTAAAAAAAAATATATTAAAACATTTGTGAGCAAAAATCCTAAAATAGTATGTCTGATGCACGGGTATTGTCAACCTATAATTTATTATTACCTTAGAGTTTTAATATATCGATTATATTAACAAGTACTCACACAAATGCAAAAAACATAAAATATAAGGGAAATATTTTTATACCGTGAAAAATCTAATAAGACAAAATTATTTGATATTACACCGAATCGAACATGTTTATTTAATCACCAAATAACAGCATGTTACCGTACATCACTCGCCATGTCCAAAAATGTGGTGTTCTTTGAAAGGAAAAAAATCTGTAGACATGTTTTTATTAACTTTTATAGTATGTGATATTAGAGTAGTTATAAGACCTATTTTTAGTCCAAACTTAAGCTCATAAACGCTAAAAGCAAGCTTAAGAAACGAAAATGTTACCCCTCTATAGGTGAAAAAGTGGGGTGATATTTTGGTCTAACTTGTATTTGTTGTATTTGCAATTTACAAGGTTTTGAGGCCCTAGGCCCACTCTAAGCCCGATTTGTCGACGAAAACTAGTATTTTACTCAAACAGTAGTAGTTCATCCGAGGGCAGTTATAATGTCTATAGTGTACAGCGAAAGCAGTGTAATGCCTGTCGTAAGAAACTATGTTACTACCAAGAGGAAGCAGAAGACCGATGAGTGGAACTCTTCCTCCTCCTCATCCTCTTCAACGGACTCATCAGTAGTTAATAAGAAGTCACGGACCAAAATCAGAAGAAGAACTTTAGTACTTGTCACATTGTCCGTTATGCTCTCGACAATCTCCTGGCTCCGAAGAGTCTGATCCAAGCGGCATTTATGACCAACCTGCTAGAGAACATTAAAAAACTCCCAGAAACGATGACCTCGACACTTCATTGGAACAACTAAAATTTTGACGAAACTTCCATTGACACATAACTATTAACCGAAAAAAGATGGTTGAAACAAATGTTTACTGAAACAAGCCATAATCATGGATAATAGTGTCTTTGGCACAGATGTCTCTCCTGGAATAAAAAAAATTATTGGAACAAAAGGTTCCGAATTTGTTTTTAGAACTATTAATCGCCGTTATGCCGCCCAAACGGTTCGCCGGAATTCAATACGTTCATAGGATCCTATCTGATGACATAATATGATTTTTAATATAATATAATTATATTGTTAAAAGCCAATTTTATCCTCTCTCTTAATAATGTTATAGACGTAACGTCATCATGCTTAGTAATATTTGTGTGTAAATTAAAAGTTTGATGCCAATATCGTTGGCAAATAGTCTTGGCATGTGTTTAAATAATACATAGCAAATAATTACATTCATAGACATATTAATTAAACTTTTGGGCATAATATAAAAGGTTTTAATCGAAAAGTGCTGCTGTGTTTTGTTTTTGTGACGCTACAAAAATGTATTCGCATACTTTGATTTCAACATTAGTTTTGATTGCTTTACTTTGTTCTACAATCGTTGTATCGGACGATATGAGTGAATCAGAAAACTGGAATTGGCTAATAAATTAAACACGTTGGGACGTCATCGGGGATGGCGGTTAATGTACAACGTTCAAATCATTAAAGGTAAGAACAATGTCAGACAAATAGCGGATCCCATATCCGAAATTCTCGAAGCCATATCGTTGAACCGGGATCCGGTGGACGAATCCAACGTTCTGGCAAGATACAAGGAGATCTGGACCGTGCTGATGTGTAAGTACGCCATGATTGTTCTTGAGTGTAAGATTAACATAACAAATTTGATTCAGGCGTGCTGAGGCGGAAAGAAAACTGGGTCCGGCAGATCGTTTCAAGGATATTACGATTGTTTTCAGTCAGTGCTGACCAAACTCTACATTATGTCGTCGAGGTTTACTTATATGACGGACGCTTTGGACTTTCTGTACACGCTAGGTCCACATCCGAGAGGTAAACATGGTGTAGTGATCGCCACCCAAAAACTTAGCGAGAACACTCTGAATTTAAGGCAGAGAACTTTGACGAAATTGTCTCAACGCGATATCGACGTGAACGCGGTCGATCACGAAATACAAATCATAACCGACTATATCAATATGTTAATAAGGACTAACATACATTGGTATACCAACCGGAATTGCAATATTTCCGCATACAGAGAATTGACTCCGTGGGGTTCAAACGAAGAATTCATGCACAAAAAGATCAACCGACTGATACCGCAGGAAATGACTATGGTGCAATATGTAGAAAACGAAATCGATGCTTATGTCGATGGCTTCTGGGTCAATTGGTTCGAAAATTTGGGATTCGCATATGACGTGGCGGGAAACATTAAAATAACATAACAATATTGTGTTTATCCTAATAGTGTAGTTATTTTTTGTTTAAAATAATTATCTACTACATAACTTGATATCAAACGAAATGTGTCGATGTGGTATTTTTTTTACAATCCTACACATGTAATGCACGTATATTAAATACTGTCACACGATTTGGAAATTATTAATTAAGATTAACAGCTTGATACACAACTGGTGTTTGTAATTTAAACTAAAAATTGCAGCGATTTGCAAAGCTGCTTTTGATTGTTTTACCAACTTGACTTTACACGCATTTTAAGCTTAAATCCCATTCCCTATTTTATCTTTCGAAATATTTTGTTTGATCGATATTGAAGTCAACTTCAAGTACAGTATTAGTCAGTACAGAAGAAGTTAGAATATTTGGGTCAAAGAAATTATTAAATCTGAATGTTAATTTATCACAAAGTATCGACAAATTCGTATGGAAGTTTTTGATCGGATAAAATCCTTCTTTTCTTATTCTGATACTGCACTAATGACAATATTATTCAAATAAAATATTAAACCCGAAAAATATGTTTAATAGGTAATAATAATATCTAATCACATTCAGATTTAAAAATTCATTTGGTCCAACTTGACGAGTATGGTATGCGTATAACGATACACATATGTTTATAAAAATTGCATTTTTTTTAAGACTTACAAATAGTATCATTTATCGTTTTTTGTATGTGTGGATTTTGTAAGACCCCATCATTACTTTTTATTTTTCTTGAACAAAATATTTCAATACCTATTTTACTGTACCTTTAACCCGTTCCCCCGAACAACTTCATAAATGTTTTAAAATCCTTACATATGTGCATTGATTACAGATACAGATACTGACTATTAAGTATTATACTTAATAGTTTACTGATAGTTTACAGTAACTACATTACTGATTACTCTACTTTACTAAATGGAGTAATAGTTTTTAAAAAACACACAGAAAAAACTAATAGCTGTAAAATGTCAACGAATTATTTTCAATTTCCGTTCCCCTTAAGTATCGTAAATTTATCTTTTGAACTTTTCGTGTTTGTTCATTTTATATAAACCGTTTTGGTGCCACATTGTTTTTTGTCGGCTGTACCTAATGTTTTCATTTTTTCAAATGTTTTTTATCTGGCTGATATAATAATATAATATGCTAGGTATTATCTGGTATTGGCTGTATCATTTTTCATGTTTGTTAATTTATTTGAATGCTAACGCCTTACTCTCTCCCAATAAGCCATTCGATATTTATCTTTGTAAAGTAGGTTTTGGTGAATTTGTCATCAGCGGACGACTTATAGTGTGATATCGTTTGTATTTTTTTTTAGATAAATTCAAATAGTTGTACATAATGTTAGAATGTATGCGACTGTTATCAGTACTATTGACGTGTGGTGTGCATAAATTGTTTGTAAAAACAAGGCGCATAATATTAAATAGGTTGGTACATATTATTCCAAATGAATAAACAATAAAAAAAATTAAAAAAATTACTTTTCCATATTCCATAATTCGCCGTACACGTAAATAATATAATAAAAAATGTTGAAGACAGTATCCATACTATTTTATCGTTTTTAGTTTTAAGTTTAATCTATTCTGCCGAAAAACTTTTAAAAACTTGTAGTGCATGTACTTACCTACATTTTTAAATATTTCCGCTTTTTGTTTGGTTAGTGATAACACCTCTGAGTAGATTTAATCTATTCTGTGATAACACTATCACACAACAATTTAATCTATTTTATTCTGCGACGACTGACGCCAAAAGTCAAAACATTATTTTATCATTTAAAAAATTGTATTTCGTATTCTTAGTTCCTGTACAAAATCAAAGTCTACTTATTAAGATTGTTCATTAAAATAAAATTAATAGTTATTAATTATTACGATTCATCCTAGACTATTTCCTAAGTGTTGATCATTAAGTCCCACCTACATCTGTTATTTATATTTGTAAACAATTATCTGGATTTTCTACATTATGAAAATAATAATTATATAATAAGTGCGTCGTCGAAATTGTGAAAATTATATTTTATGGTAAGCATGTTTAACTGTCCAAGTAGTGAATAAAATTTACTACACATACTGACATTACTTAATATACTATTATGATGCATTAGCAGGTTACTTGGGGTAAATAAATACCCCAACATAAGAAATATGGTTTTGTTAGTTTGGCTGACGATAGGTAGTGTTGACATTGATTTAGGTACATTCTATTTATCTGTCGTTATTACATGCTGTTATGTTGTTTTTCCATTCTATTATTTAGTACATTTGATATCTCTGTTGGAAGTTTGCGTTAATGGGTACAGAAAATTATTACTTGCGCTATCAAAACATCGAAATAATGACAATTTTATTTAGAGTCAGCGTAGCAGAAAAACAAAAAAAATATGCACTAATTGTACAAAATTAATATGCAGAGATCAAGGTAGAAGTATCGGGGCGGTGTGGCGCAGTGGACACCTCAGCTGCTGCATGGCACTCGAGGTTAAACTGTGGCCGTTGCTGCTTGAACTCGGATGGGTGACCACCCGGATTTTTAGCGGCGACCCACATCATCAACCCCCGATATGCATGGCAGAAATGCCATGCACCCTCCGGTGACCGAACTGGCATAAAGTTAGCTATAGCCCTCCCGGTCAAATACGTCATTCGAATATATATATATATTTAAGGTAGAAGTATACTCGGGTTTTTTTAATTAAATATAAAAATAAAAATGAAACTATATTTAGTATGAGAAAAACATAATATATAAAAATGAAGTTGTTTTTATATAAATGATTAACCATCAATTGATGAAAATACAGATTAAATATATTCTTGGTCAATTTTTACCGCACGCGACGCAATAGGTACTTTGAACTTACCCACCTACTGAAATAAATTCTGTAAACCTCAATTGAGAATTGAACGAATGTTTCTCACGAAGATTTTGTGATCTATTGTATATGGTGCACTTACTATTATATTTTGGCTTTTTAAATACTTTTGAACAGTCAGTTTATTAGTTTTTATGTAGCTCAACATAAATTTTGAATCAAGTATCAAAATGTCAATATTCTTGTCTAAATCTGAAAATATAATCTAATCTGGACATCTAATGTGTATTTGCTGTAAGTTTTAAATTGTTTGGTTTCAGGTTCACCATGCAAACGTTTTTAGATTGTAAAGAAAATATTGTTGAAGAAAAACTCTGTCCCCTTTTATTTCCAATTAAACGGTATCAAATTCAATATGATTTTATGACCAATCTTTATACGGCGATTAAAAATAAAAAACATGAAATTTTCGATAGTCCTACTGACAATGTGAGTAAAATTCATAATTAAGTGTAGTTTTTAATCTTTTTTTAAATTTTAATAATTTGAGTTTAACAGACTAATAAATACTTATAATTTAATAAAACAGTAAAATCATTGTTAATTAAAATTTTTATATTGCTTTCAGGTTAAGAGATTAAGTTTCATAATATTTTGTGCAGTGCGTCGGCTATATGGCGTTGAAGAAAGAGAATTGGGGTAGCTAAAGATATTTTCTCATGTTGGAAAATAATCTATTCTTCGGTAATAATAGGTGAGTATTTCTTGGCGTCGAAAAATCTTTTACAACATTTTATTATTATGATTGATACTTCTAATAGAACAATATTTCAATTGCAAAATTCCTAGTAGATTACATTTTAATAGATTTTAAAAGATTTAAAATCTTTATGGCTATCGTAAAGCCTAACAAAACCATTATTAATGTATTTAATGTGCATAAATCTCAATTGCAAAGAGTAACACAACATACGTATTTTAATTAATTCATAGACAATAACATTTAATACTAATTTATCTATTTATTAATTTCTGACTAACAGTAAATGGATTTGATTCAATACTTGAAAATATGTACCAACAGTATTTGATGGTATCATTTGTATTTTTTCTCTATCATATGGTAATGAACAACTTGGGTACCAACGTTATGAAAAAAATAAAATCATAGATAGGCATTCAGAGGAAAAAATTCCTATCCAGAAAAGTAAATTCAATGTTTATTTTAATATTTTTATTGAAGATGATTTATTTATTTTTTATTATTACAATATATGATTAGGTGTCTAGAAAATTTAAAACAACCAACAAGTGGATGAAGTATTCAAAAACTAGAAGAAATTTGTTTTTGTCGTCTGATATTAAATTAACAACAGTATTGACGTTCAATATCGGTGTCATTGGTAATAATAATACTAAATATTTAGAAATACGACTTTATAACTAATAAATATGAATTTGTCGAAAAATTTTGGTTCTAATTGTCCGGGTATCAATGTATCATGTCAAGAGCGTTATGAGAAAATCGGGAGTTGTCCATGAAAGCTGTGAATCAATCGATTAGTTGATCTGTGCGTCATCAACAGGACTACAGCTGCCTTGATTCCAAGTCATCGTTAACAGAGAGATAACGTTAAAAATGGTTATTTTATGTAGCTCTAAACATTACTACAAAATGTTTACGGTTAGGTTAGGTAAATTTAAACCGTATAGTGATTAGCTGAACTGAACGTAGGATTCCCAAAAGTTTTAGATCAATTTTCTGAATTTTTCAATTGTATCTTTGGACTTGAAGTAGTCTTTGTAGGAAGCAACCAACAAAATTTACTTAATCCATCAATCAATGCAAAACGTATTTGTATGATGTAACGGAAGTGTCTAATGTGAACATGATAGGTATTTAGAGATTTCCTTATTGCGTGAGTCTGTTCATAACAACCAATTTTTTTTAGCATATTCATGAGAGAGTATGCTCTTTTCTTCAAATTTCAGTTAAATTTGTTAAGTAACAAATCGGTTAAAGGTTTACCAATCAAAGAAAAGCATTTTATACTATTTTTCTGAAATATCTAGTGAGGCCAAGAAAAATTTTAAATGTTCATTGACTTGACTTGTGATAATCTATTCAGAAACGTAAAACATTGTCTTTTTTCTGAACTAAGACTATTGGGCTTGCATAATTGGAACATTTTAGGCTTAATGATGTCTTCTCGTAACCATTTTTCTATTTATTCATCAACTTTAAGTGTTTCTGCTTGACATAAGCGTCGTGGTCTCCGATAAACTAACTCTTTGGTAGTTACCAATCACATATTATGATGACTTCATCGGGCACAATATGAACATTATTAGTGTATGACTATCCATCAGCTCACCAGAAACTACAACTTTTGTATAGAACCTGACTTCTCTTTGCCCATCCAGCAATGTTACATTCTTTTGAGTTATATTTCCAGACAATATGGACACAAAAGCATTCGGATCAACATTTACATCACTGTCTGTATCAATTAAGGTATCTGTTTGTACGCTGTGTAGACTAACTAGTTTCTTTATGGACTCGAATAATTGATTCACTTGTGCTTTAATATTGTGAAATGTCAGATTTTTGTTTTGTTTTTTATAAGTGTTTTAATTTTTGTTTGTAATAATATATCAAAATTAATTTTGAAGAGTTGGTCTTCTGGTTCTTGTTCTTAATTAAAATTTCATCATTCCACGACACGCAACACTTACACTAATTTAAATTGTTCTAAATATTACGTATTTGGTATCGTTATAATGTGTCATATGTTTTGATTTTTCATGTACCAGTATCAATATCTTTGTAAACTTGATGTTTAAACTAAACCGATTTTTTTTTTAAAACTTTTGAACATTTAAATGAATCTTTTTGCAACGTAGGAGGTATCATGTATCCAAGAGTTTGACATAATGCGTTATTTACACATTAACGTTTTATGCAACTTTTTCATGTAATGTAATTGAAATAATAAATAATTTCCTGTTTAACCCGATGTACTTAAGCTGAACACGTACATTGTGCCTACTGTTCAAAACAATTATTTAAATTTTTTGGTTTGTCAATTAAAAAAAAAAATCAATAAATACAAATTTATTTTTATACATATTATTATGACAATATTATTGTGAATCTTGTGTGTACAAACAAATTTATTTTGCACCTATATTTGGTTAGAAAAATATATCATATTATATAATTATTTAATATTTTCTAAAATATTTGCCTGTTGTTTGAAAACAACATTATTCTCATTACAATCATTATTCTTATAAAAAATATTAAATAGTGCTTAGGTATATTAATACCTACGTGTATATATATATTTGCTGGTTTTGTTGTTTAGTATCTTAAATACTAGCCACTTAACATCATTGCTTCTTATTTACATTTGTACATAGGAGGCATGTTAGTTTATATAAATTATAAAGATTTAATACTGAGACTATAGTACTTACATTAATATAATATTGTATAGTTAGTAGTAGTTTTTCGATTAGGTATATTGTTCCGTTTTAAATGATAACAAAGATAGATATTAAGAAAATGTAACCTTTTTTAAAGTGTATAAGTGCGTTTGTTAGCTGCTTTTAAATTTTAAATACGTACCTACCTATTAATGTTCAACAGTTTCGACCTCAAAATTAGTTTTGAAGCTTTTATGCTGTTTATTAAAGTTTCAAATTAAAAACTGTCTCAAGGTTTAACATTTCACTGTTGGTACCTACATAGAATTTTATAAGAAGTTTGTTATTTAGGTACTTGAGCATATTTTGAGTAATAAAAAATAGACAGGTGCAATTTGGAATTTATAGTAGTATATTAATTTTTTTTAACGAAAGGTACAATTATAATAGTGTATAGGTCGATTATATATAATATAGATTAAAGATTACGATTTTTTGACAAACCTTCGCCATTTAGGTTGATTGATTCTAACATATTTTATTACTCTTAGCAAACTTTATGTCCTAACAGAAACGCTGTGTGGTGGCCTTTGTGCGCGAATGTCTGTAAACGCATAATACGACCGGTAGATAGCGAGACACATACCGAAACAGAGTGTGCTAATACATATAATAGTTTATACCTATAGTAAGTTATAAATAAAACATTATTGTCAAGCTGAATGATCTAAAAAATGGCCAAATGAAAAACCTAATTTATATAAATTCTGCATGTTTAATTAGATTGTGACATAACTTAATGAGTAGCCTACTCATTAGGTTAATTAATTTTTAAGGTCTAATTAATTCGTGAACTATAAGTGTTATGTATTTGAACAAAACTGTCTAAAAAGAATAATTTATTGTCACTTAAATTCTGTCCGAAAAACAATTAAAACATATTTTTATGATGTTTTGAAAACATTTTGGGGGGTGTCCAATTTTTTTTTGTACTGCTCTTTCACTCTCAATTTAAGCACCCCCTCCCCTTCCTAATTCGATGCTGATCACTAAAAACTTAACTATGTTAGTAAATATGTATAATATAATATTTTGTATGATTATAAATTATTTTTACTCACAATATTTGATTACAAATTTGTTTATATTCTATGTATTTTTCTTTTTATAACAAAACTAAATTAAATTCAATTATAAAATCAAACATTTTTTTTTTAATTCAGTTTTTGCAGTACATTGTCGGTCTCTGCGATTTGTCTATGTATTGTGGTTTCATTATAAGGAAAAATGTAATTATTTGTTGTATATTTAATACAAATTTGTCATGTGTAATAATTTTTTATTAGCCAGGGGGTGTCCAGCACAGTAAACACCCCTTCCCCGACTCCCCCTCTTTTCTATGTTATTTTTCCAACACTTAAACCCAAATCTCCAACTCCAAAGCCTTACTTTCAGTTATATTGTTCTAGGCCCGATTGAACAATCTGTTTTCATATAATCTGTGATAGTACGTTCAAAGATCTATTCTTAGTATTCATAAACGTAGCTATTGTCATAGAAATATCAATAAAATTAATAATATTTACAACAACTATCATTCGATAATCTTTTTCGATGTTTATAAAATGTCTATTTTCAATCATATAACTTTATGTAATTTGTAACAGTAATTTGTTCAATGAAATATTTTTTTTATCTAAAAAAGTTTTAAACACAATCATTATTGTATTAAACCATCAACAATTTTATTTTAGCTGTACCTACAGTTAGTTATAAAAAATGATTCCTTTTTTGATATTATAATACTTCTTGATGAAGGAACAGGCTCGGAGACGATTTTTGTCTTTCCTTCGATAAGGGCGTAGATAATATTATAACCACCTACCTTTTAACACTTCTCTTTTTCTCTGTGTCGATAACAGTAGCTGTGGATTTTTTCAGTGGTATATACTGTATGTGAAGTAGAAGAATATAAAAATTGAACGGAAAAGGTCTGCAAAAAGGAAACAACTTATGCGTACCTATTGCAGTGTGTATGTGGCAAAACGTTGGAGCTCAGAATTGTCTCAGAACGCTGGTTGAGACTATTAGGCCCGGCTTATTGCACCGGCCTGATCCTCGGACTAATATTGTTTTTAATATATAAGAAAGAGCTGTGGAGTAACATTCCAATCGCTCTACAATTTACGGGTATTGAAAAAAGTCTTGGATATTTATATGTTTTACGCCTTACTCTCAAATGGCATATCTATATGAATCCTGTAGTACACAATTTATTTTCTAAAGCACCCCCTTGTGCGCACATTGAACCGTTTGAAACCGAACATAAGGCACACACATGTATTTATTATACTATATCTTATGCTCAGGCGATTTTTATTCCGCCGTTTGAGCGTAAATAACACGGCAAGTAGGTTTATTTTTTCCCTGGCCGACGGTGAAGGGGTTACGCACGGGCGATCATGAGGGATGCTGTATTTATGTATTATACCGGCGCCAGGCAGCGGTCTGTCCTGCGGTCGAGTACAGCTCATTACCCGCATAGTGTGGCGATGATACACGGTCTATAAGCGGATACAACATATATTATAATACACATTACACGTCTTGTGTGTGTATGTAATATTGTGTATTATATTATATTATACTGTAATCTCCGTTATTGTGCGCAACGCGTGCCGACCGTATTTCTTCTCCTCCATTAGACCTAACAACCTTAAGCCACGCGACGCGACGGTTCCACCCGTTCTGTGTGCACGATAATAATTTTTTTCTATTACTCGTATTATCATTTTGGTGATTTATGGGATGACCCCCCTTCTGTAGCCAAACCTTTGACGACATTTACGCCGGTCGCCGCCGCCGCCGTTGCCGTCCAAAAGCCGTCACGAGTAAGTCTGACACCCGCGAGTAAGTATATTGTTTTGAGCGGACGGCGTTGGATTTCCGCTTGGCGAGAATCGCGCACATGATTTATGGTCACGCCGACTTTTGTCCGTTTCATCATATTAATATTTTACCGTAACGCTTCGCACTATATATAGGTATGCTAAAATGTAAACTATACAGGGTGATTCATCTGATGTATTTTATTTTGTTCTCAGTTGTTAATTAGAGACCTTTTAGAGTGCGAAATGGGACGTTCAAAAATATAAATATGGTCCAAATTGAAAAATGGCTGACTTACGGTCAAAAATATGTTTTTTGTTAACCAAAAAAATGTTCTTATCAAAAATAACTACTTTTCTAGGAAAACATTTTCGGTAAAACCCGTAATTTGTAAATTAAGTCCTTTAGCTATTTTTAAGTTTGTTGTTTTTTATTTTGATGCATATAGTAACCGTGTAATGCGTAGTAACGTTCCTAACCTAACCAATCGCACCTATGACTCATAGGCTATAAAAAATTTCACTTCTTCAATCTTAAAAATAGAGATCAACCCCTCCCCTAAATAAAAAATTAAGTTAATGCAATTGGGTATGCCTTTGTAACAAATTATTTTTCTACCAAAATTTCATCACACTTCTTCTCTTGAAGAGGGGTAACATTTTAGTATTTTAACCGGGTTTTTAGGATTTGTGATCTATAGTTTGTACTAAAAATTGGTATAATATATACCCTATTACGAACTGCGAAATAATGTAAAAATACGACGACAGTTTTTTATCCTATCAAAGAACACCGGATTTTTGAACTTAAACTTAAATTTATAATTATATACATCCATGATTAATATACTTAACAAGTTTACACTACTTTTATAATTTATGGCCTAATTGTTGATTCAATTCAAAAAATATTTTGTTATTATGCTGATAAACCATTTATGGAATCAGTAGAAATAATATATTTATGAAATGAATTTACATTTTTATTGAATATAACATTATTTTTCGTTAAGCCTCTGATGTGAAACCCAAATTTCAATAACACTTGCCTCATAGCCTAAGAGTCATAGGTGAGATTGGAGGTTTTTTTTACTGTTTATACCGTTTATCAGTTGTTTTATAAACCGAATTTTTATGTTATTTTTTTTATATGTTTGAACAAACAAGCAACCAAGGTAGAACTCTACTTTACTTAAGATATAGCGAATTCTTGTTTTGTTTTGTTCTGATTTCATACTTAATATTACAGTTGGTATTTATAATCAATATAAATTACACATGTAATATTTAGTAGTATGACTAAATTCCGACACTAAATAATTATTAGTTTACTAATTATTAATGGTTTTATAATTAGTATTACAATTTTATACATTTTATAAATCACTCAGGCACACTATATTTTGTCACTTTGTGTAATACCTATTTTAGAAACGTGTCGGGATGTATAATTATTAATTACACCGTTATTGACAAAAAGTGACATATTAACTGATGCTTTCTTCAAGAGAACTATATTATCATGCACCATAATAGAGAAAGAAAAATCCATAACTACCGTACACATTATATTAATTTAGGCGTTCATATACAGTATGGTCACGGCATTTGAACAGTCGAGACCACTATTTCCCTGAAGATGGACTCTGCAAAGAATCTGAAACGTCAGCATAAAACATGTGACGTGGATATATCCGAAAATTACTCAATTAATATTTAACATGTTAGAAAACATTTTAGAGCAACAAAGAAAATAAAAATTAAGTTTAATACAAATGTATTCCACTATAAAAAAAAATATAATTTTGTAATTAATAATTATTGTCTATTGATATTCGAACAATTCCCATCACTTATATAGTTGTATTCAATAATGGGCAAAATATACAAATTACAATTGATTTTAAAATACAACTGGTAGTTGTGATATTTTTAATTTGGAAATACTTGTTTTAGTTTTTATTTTATAAGTAGTATAGTAATAATTATTTTCAATTTTTACAAAGGAATGTGAATAGTTTTATTTTAATTGAAGGTAAAATGTTATCTGCTTGTATTGAGGCAGTATAAACAAATGAAAATATGAGCTATTTTTTGTGACTAATTTTGTTTTGATGCTTGTGTTTGAATGCCTTGTGGAACGTTATAATTTATAATTATAACTTATTACAAGGAGTTTTTGTAAAATCATTTATCGTGTAAATTGTAGTCCAATATTGTTTTTTTTTTTTATCAAAACCAAGCTCTTTTTCACAGCGCCTGTTGTAGTGTACACAGATGTTAAGTTCCTATAGGTATCACTTACTTTGAATATTATAAGAATCTTCTTATTTTACAAAAACAATTTGTATGGTTTTATTATTTATTTTTTTATCGAAAACCAGGTGTTTATCTTAACATGTTTGGTTTTGCAGTTGTTTTTGTATTTTAATGATTGACCTATTTTATAATATTTTACAATATTTTCTAGCAATTTGTATGGTTTTAAATTGCATGATTATTTTTCAACATGAAACAATTTTACTAGCAAATTTAACATGTCGTTTCTTACTCGATTTTTATCGACTGCTGCGATGTAAATAAATCACAATACCTCAAAATACAAGATTGTACACTTATTACTTTTTATGATTTAAGAACATAATTTACATAATTTTGACTCTAAAAAAGTAAAAAAACCAGTACAGTGGGGACGGAGCATAGTTGTGTCGGGGCATAGTGCGTACGGGGGGGGGGGGGGGGGGTCACAGGTTTATAGGAATTTTTAAATCTGAAAGTGATAAAATCACTTTCGAAAAAACGCATCGATGCAAACCGGTAGTTAGTATTTTCAAGCCAGTACAGTCCAAACCAAGCACAGTGTAACCAGCAAAGTTAGAAAGTATTAAATTAAGGTTCTGTATTTACAAATGATCATCAAAGCGTTTATTTGAAAGTGATTTTATTCAATTTTATCACTTTTATTTATAATAATTCCTGTAGACCTGTGACCTCTCCGTTTCCTCTTTGCTTTGATTCAATTATGCTTATACTCTACTGTACTAGTCCTCTCGGATAAAATCACTTTCAAATTAACGCTTTGATGCTCATTTGTAAATACAGAACCTTAATTTAATACTTTCTTACTTTGCTGGTTACACTGAAATATACTGAATTGTGTGCATCAGTTAATATGTCACTTTTTGTCAATAACGGTGTAATTAATAATTATACCTCCTGTCACGTTACTAAAATAGGTATTACACAAAGTGACAAAATATAGTGTACCTGAGTGTTTTATAAAATGTATAAAATTGTAATACTAATTATAAAACCATTAATAATTGTATTTTTCAACTATTCTGTACAACTATAGTGTTTTCCCGAAATTGTAAAAAGTGTCCTATAATATTATTTTAGTTATTTTAAAGAAATATCCGTTTTTAATTAATTATATAAAAACCTTTGTGATATCCTTCTATTCTTTAAAAAACAAAAATCGTACTACGTTTTAAAAGAAAAATTGTATTAAATTGATTTTTAATAGCTTAAATTCTAAATAAAATTGATGTTAACATACAAATCAAAACTTAAGGAATTAAATTCCTTATTTATCAAATTAGTGCATGGGAAAATTTGTTGAAATTTTTATTTGTTTTATTGTGTACATTCGTTCGTTATCCAATTTTTAAAATTTTAATTTCACCTAATTTATTCAGTTATAAGATTTAAACTGCGCTCTCACGATTTGTGTAACAATTAATTTTTTTACATTAATCTTGCAGTAACGGGCAGACATCAGTGTCTACTTTTTTTGTTAAAAATTGTACCGTTGTATTTGTCTGTATTGACCTACGTATATTAGATATTAAAGTTTTTATTGGTTTAAGTAAAGCACTTTTTTATGAATTAATTAAAAACCAGAAAAAATACAAAACAAATGCATAATCATAATAAACACGGATTTTTAATTACAAGTGATTTTAAACCCTTCAAGATTTTCGGTGCCAATATGATAATATGATCAAAATGTGTACAACAAGTTGCGGGAATAAAGATGGTACCTCGTAGAGATCGGGTTTTAACACAAATGTATACAATTTGTTTACGAAGAAGGCTTTGTAAATAGTGTATTTACATTTAATTTTCGAACATTTAGCCAGTCATTAACATATATTTTATTTGGCTAGATCGGTCCGGGCTGGGTAGAATCGGACAAAAAATATTTTTAGTACTAACATTCTTCAACGTCGACTTAAGTAGGAATTACAATCTAATTCAAAATTTATATAATTTTATAACTATTTGAATAAACGAATCTTTGAAATGATGTATTCTAATTTAAATTATAGCCCTATTGGATATCTGGTATTTTTAATAACATATTTTATATTTATTGTGTTCAAGCATTTAGATTCCCTTATAATATTATATGACAGTATAAGTTCATACAAAAAACTTTTTTATCCAAAACAACAGAATACAATTTATAAAATGTGTTACATTTATGCCAACAGTTATTATTTATTTGTTTACATTTCAACATACATTGTGAAAAATACTGAATTTTATGAAAACATATCGTTGGTTTTCGTACAACACAGGTATTTTAACTAAAATTCAAAATGCATGTTATAATATGAATGATAAAAAACAAGGACATTGCGGCCAGGGCATTTACAAGGGGGGGGGGATATTATACCAAAATCCCTTCATTTACTTTAAGTTGAAATATTATATAAATCGTTAGACTGTAGAGACAAGAGCGGATGCTTGGTGAGGAGGGCTATTAGTTGAACCCAAACTTTTCCCTTACCTACTTGAATTGTGTGCATTAAAAGTGTATTTTTATAGACAATAATTTTTTTTTTTTTAATATAAAATATTAGAATATGTATTATTTTCTTTATAATGTAAACTCTATTTAGGTATTTTGTCCTTAAGTGTTAAAATGTCTTTAATAGGAATTGTAGCCAATTGTAGAGTAATCGTTATGATTTTTTTTTTTTACTTTTTAGAGCCAAATTTTTGCAAATTATGTTCATAAGTCGTTAAAAATTATAAGTATACGATCTTTAGAGGTATTGTGATATATTTACATCGCAACAGTCGTTGTAATAAACAACATATTAACTTTGCTAACAACATGTTTTCATAATAACCGCGCATTTTATAACAATACAAATTGTGGGATTA
Source organism: Adelges cooleyi (assembly GCF_023614345.1). NCBI lineage: Eukaryota > Metazoa > Arthropoda > Insecta > Hemiptera > Adelgidae > Adelges > Adelges cooleyi. The sequence goes on from NW_026095763.1 coordinate 624,296, forward strand.
AACACATAAGAGCCCCCCTTTTATGCGAGATACATTTTTAAGAGATAGTCTTTGCGTCTAAAACTGAAAAGTAATTGTGTCGGAATTTAGTCATACTACTAAATATTACATGTGTAATTTATATTGATTATAAATAACAACTATAATATTAAGTCTGAAATCAGAACAAAAACAAAACAAGGATTTGCTTTATCTTAAGTAAAGTAGAGTTCTACCTTGGTTGCTTGTTTGTTCAAACATATAAAAAAAATAACATAAAATTCGGTTTATAAAACAACTGAAAAAATGTATAAACAGTAAAAAAAAACCTCCAATCGCACCTATGACTCATAGGCTATGAGGCAAGTGTTATTGAAATTTGGGTTTCACATCAGAGACTTAACGAAAAATAATGTTATACTCAATAAAAATGTAAATTCATTTCATAAATATATTATTTCTACTGATTCCATAAATGGTTTATCAGTATAATAACAAAATATTTTTTGAATTGAATCAACAATTAGGCCGTAAATTATAAAAGTGGTGTACACTTGATAAGTATATTAATCATGGATGTACAAAATTATAAATTTAAAGTTTAAGTTCAAAAATCCGGTGTTCTTTGATAGGAAAAAAATCTGTCGTCGTATTTTTACATTATTTCGCAGTTCGTAATAGGGTATACAGGGTGATCCAACTAACGTAAGACACTCATTTTCTCGGAAAATATGAATATTTTGAAAAAAGATTTTTTCCTATTCTTTTAGGTATAAGTTTTACTATATTTTTCAATGCTTCGAAAATTTTTATTTTCATCCCTTATACGATAAAAAGGGTCTAAGTTCACGTTTTCAAATGGCAACATATGTTTTTAATTCCATAAATTTGTAGGCAAAAAATTTTAAAATATGTTATCGTTTGAATTATTAATTTTTATCCATCTAGTCGTTAGCTATGACTTTGTAAAGATATTACATTTTCTCTTAAATATTGTTATATTTCTTTGGTATTCCAAAGACCGGGAGCCAATAAAATACTTATTTATGATCGCATTGTCCGATAGATGAGTACACAGATAACCAAACACAATAAAATGTTTTGTGATATTTTGTTTGACCAGCGTTTCATATTTATAGATTACCGACTTTTCTAACACACCGTCATGACAGGTAGGTTGACAGACCTATATTGACAGCAGCTAACGAATGGCTATTTAACCACAACAATCAAAAACCGTGGTACAAGTAGGTTGATAACTGCTGCTATGATGATAATACAAAATATTATTATCATTAGTTATCATATTTTTCTACTATCTATGTTCTACATTCAACAAGTAACAGCACAGTACAACAGATCATTATTATGCTATTTGAAAATTATAATTTTTAGTTTTTATAGGTAGTAAACAATAGCTTTAAAATTTGGCTTACAATCTCATAAGTGCATACATTGAATGGACAAGCGTCGCGAAGCGTTACTATTATTTGTTTAGTTATGTTCAATTTATTCAAAATATGTTCTGTGCTCAAATAATTGTTTTAAACAATTTACACTAAATAAGGAATTTTGGATTTAATTTGCTTACTATTTTAATTCTACAGTAAATATTTAAAATGTTGCTTATTTTACATTTATAACTAACTTTTTTTTATTATATAAACAACTTTATTAATAAAAAATAATGCAATAAAGTGGACTGTGTTTAAATGATTAAGATGTCTAAAGACTAGATGTTTGTAAACAGTGTTTTAGGAACCTACAACAAAATCACAGTTAAGTTTGAAATTGTATTAATTATCGACTTAACTTAAGCCGGTAGTTCCAAACTGTGATTCAAAGTACTTTTACTTTTTTTTCTGTTTTCCCCATCCTGTTGGCAAAAAAGATTTGATTTTTCTGTAACGGTAAATTTTTCAACATCATTGATATTTCATTTTTTTTTAAGTCAAGTTATTTCTTATTAAGATCCCGTTAATAAAAATATGGATCAATAGTTTGTGACTCAATTACACAAAATCACACAGTGATACTCAAACTTCAGAAATAAAGTTAGGGTTTGTGTCACGCAAACATTAAATTATCAGAACTTGTCTTTTTTATTTTATTAATAACTATTAAATTAAATAGTTTATATGTTTCTAATCTTTTTATTAGTACTTACTAATTATTATTATAACTTATAAGGTGTATAATGTTATAATAATAGTGATTCTAAAGCCTTTATAATAAAATATGTCTGTTTCAAAAATTTCAAATTGAAAAGTTAATTCTTTTACAGTTGAATCTGCTTATTTTGATTTTATGTATAATCAGTATTTTCTTATTTTTATTATTTTCTTCACTATTTAGTATCTAGAAAATTAAAAGCTTAATAGATTTTAGTTGTTTAAAAAGAAAACCATTATTTGATATTTCCTTGTTTACTATACAAATTAAAGTATTGACATTATTAAACTATTATAACGGGTACGTTTTACTAAGATTATGTAAAAGTGGCAATATTAAATCAAAAATAGCCTTAGCTAAATTGTAGTATCTAAATTTAACAATTATTCTGTAATAAAACACATTTTTAAGGATTTAAATTTTATGGAATTTGTACGCGACAAGTTTGTCTGATTTTATACACATACATACATGTATACTATATTTATGTATGAATACAAATAATTATAAAATCAATTATACTAACTTATAATGCATAGTTGTTAAAAATAAAATTTGTTTACCTTTAATGATGCAAATAATGGTTAAAAGAATATTTGCTGTAATGCGTATGCGACAATTTTCCTACTTTAAAGAGTTAAAAAACAATTTTTATTAATTTTTACTGTGTAGTTTACAAAATTTGAACATTGATAACACATAGTCAAACAATTGTGTTGATAAATTTCAACGACAAATATATAGTATAGTATAACATTTAAAGAACAATAATAATCTTTTGTCTGATAATATAAGTATTTAACTAATAAAATATTCATAAACTAATTATTAATACAACAATAAATTTAAAAATTACAAATGTTACTATTTTGAAAATATTCAATCAAAAATATTAAACAAAAACAATATCTATACATTTGAAATTGTTCAACTTCTATAATACTGATTTAAATTTTTTTCTTTTAACAATCGTTGGTAATTAAACAAATCTAACAAAATCAAAATTCAATAAATAAAATTAACTATAAGAATTATCTTAGGCAAGTTCAAAAAAATAATTTACTTGATTTACTGAATTCATTAAATACAAATTAATAGAATTACTACTTTTTTAAAGAGAGAATTATTGTATATTAATAAATTTGATATAAAATTTAACTTTGATAGCCAAATACCTGTGTCAGTTATAGCTAAAACTTTATGATAAAATATCCGTAATGTATGTCAGACACACAATATATGGGTTATATCATTGTAAGAAATAACTAAACTGAAAGCAGACATTTGAACTACCTTAGATAAGTTTAATCAAATAAAAATAATATACTTACATATTATTATAAATATTGGTATAATCAAGAAGCGATTCCTTGTATGTAGTAGTATGAAATTCATACATTAATTACTGATATTTTTAAAAATAAATGAAACGGGTATATGAGTATTATCAACCCACATACACAAATACATGCATTAATAATTATTTTAAGTTAACACAACACACTTTTCATTCAAATTGCTTAGTGTTGATATTATACATTCACATGAAAAAATGTCACATTAGAAATAAATGTTTTATACTTATAATTTACACCTTGATATATAATTGTAAGGTCTTGGGTCCGATTGAGAAGACATTTCCATAGCAATTGATATGTCATACTCAAAACCAATTTTACATGATAACATTGGTTTTTAAAAGATGAAATATTTTCAGTAAAAAAGCATTCAACCTAAATTAAAAAAGCTAATTGAAATCGTACTGTATTAAATTACCCATTAAACTCTAATAAAGTTACCTATTAAATTAATGCTTTATATTTATAATTTACACCTTGATATACAATTGTAAGGTCTTCAGTCTTGGGTCCAATTGAAAAGACATTTCCATAGTAATTGGTATATTCTCAACGCCATAGATATTTCTGACATGATAACATTGATTTTTAAATGATAAAAGATTTTCGGAAAAAAGCATTCAACCTAAAATAAAAAAGCTAATTGAATTCGTATTGTATTAAATTATCTATTAAACTTTAATACACTTACCTATTAAATTAATGGTGTGTCCAAGAATGTAACGTCAAAATAAAGTCGAGAGCAAATATTATCAATTGATATATTTAAAAAATTATAAAATAACGAGTTATGACATAACTACAATAAGCATGCTATCATATTTACTATAAAGTATAATGTAAATTTACTAACATTTTTTAATTAAGTTTGCAATTTCTCATTTCACTAATGGAAAACGTGTGAACTTCGAAGTCGAAATTTGTTAGCGATGAGGTTATGTACAAATAATAAATATAATGCGATTTTGTACAAATAATAAAATATATTATGGGTACTGGTCACTCGATTATTCCGTGGTAACTGATGCATAGTTTAGATACTAGATTGTTATCCGAGATAACCAGCTAATGACTAGCTCCAGCTAGATTAGGTTAAAGTGTAAAGTCCGTTATCCGTAACAGTCTACCTTTCGTCTAATAATGTATGGTTATTTATTATATCTGATTATGATACGGAATGCGTTAACATCAAATTATTATTATATTTGATGTGATGACCGTCGTAATAAAACTACTTGTCTTTGTCGAATCGAATGAAATTATTAAGAAATATAGACAAAAATTCAAATCTTTACAAAGTCATAAACAGCGAACAAATGGATGAAAATTAAAAATTCAAACGCTAACATTTTTTTAGATTTTTTGTCTTTATATTTATGGAATTTAAAACATATGTTCCCATTTGAAAAAACGAGGTTCGTACTTATTTAACGTATAAGGGTTGAAGATAAAATTTTTCTAAATATTGAAAAATGTAGCTAAATATGTACCTAAAATTTTAGGAAAAAAAAAATTCGCAAAATATTCATACTTTCAGAGAAAATGAGTGTCTTACGTTAGTTGGATCACCCTGTATATTAGACCAATTTTTAGTACAAACTATAGATCACAAATCCTTAAAACACGGTTAAAATACTAAAATGTTACCCCTCTTCAAGAGAAGAAGTGTGATGAAATTTTGGTCGAAAAATAATTTGTTAAAGAGGCATACCCAATTGCATTGACTTAATTTTTTATTCGGGGGAGGGGTTGATCTCTATTTTTAAGATTGAAGAAGTGAAATTTTTTATATTTTACAGCCGCACCCCCATGCGTTAACTAGATGCAATTATTAGTGATTGATAAACTGGTTGATCAAGTAATTGCTGAAAATGTAAATAAATCAAAACCCTTCTCAACTCAGAGTAACCATCGTCGGAAAAAAAACTATTTATGAGAAATTATTATTTCAGAACTGAGTATCACTGGGTTCACTGATGTTATAACTGATTTGATATTATAGTAAAGTGTTTTTCACAATAACTGAATTTCTAGAATTTGGTCACACAAGTTGAGGAGGATTTCAGTTATTAGTAAATGAAGAAGTGCACCGTCTGGTGTTATATAATCTATGATTTAACAGGCGGAGCCTTAAACATAAGTGGTCAAGATCAAGGTTTTTGGGCATGCCTTTCTTACCGCAACGACTTCCTACTTTGTGCTACTCGCATAAGCAGGCAGACGTTTTGAATCTAATAGGCGAAAAACATTGGTGGGCAAAAGATGTGGCTTTGAAAATATATTTTGGAATATTTAATGACCCTTCGAATATACTTATTAATACCAGTATTCGAGTTATAGTAATAATTGAATTTTTGGGATTTATTTACAATTACGTTATTTTTAAATACTAAGAGTAGTTTAAACGCTCAATCAGGTTATCGTTTTATTGAAAATATACCAAATTTTCGTTAATTTGCAAAATATCAATTTTATTAGCTATAATTTGCAGCAAAAAAAATTATATTTTGTCTAAAATAGTTACATGTTTATATTGACGAAACATTAAACACACCCAATTTACGAATCTGAGTGGATACAATGTAATTAATCACATTCAAATTACAATGGCTTCTTTATAAAAAAAAAACTGTAATCTCCGTACAAATTTGATTCTATATTTTTCTTCTGGGTTAAAAAACATTTGAATCTGATATTTGTATTATTACGTGTTTTTTGTATGTTATCGTTTGCACAAATTGTTTTGTAAGTTTAAAATTGTGTACACAGACCTCCGCTGAGACCCCACCTTTACTATATCGTTACTCATACTACGATAGTATTAAGTAAATTTAATATTATTCTCTACTTGGTATTAAGCTTCAGAGTAATATTAATATGTTATTCATAACGAAAAATGACAAATGTTGCTTATGCTAACCAATTTGAATAAACAGTTTTGCAAAATACATCTAGATATTATTGTTTCGGTCGGCAATACATAAGCCATTTGATCAATCGTAAAAAAACCATTGAAGCAGCCAGTACAACTATCATTGCAATTATTTAGTAAGTAATATACGAAATTGTTTTTTTATATTTTCTAAATGTAGAATGTATTAAATGTTTCAAAATAATAATTTTAAATACAATTACTTAAAAAAAACACTTATAGACTATTTAAATGATATTTTTTAAAATTGTTTTAATATATTTTTTAACAAAGAACTTTGAATAATTTGTTATCTAGATAATTGTTTAGTATATTTTATTAGAATGATGCAAAACTCTTGTTATAACTACGCATTGCATAGTAAGCATAGTACGTATCAAAGCGTTTATGTGAAAGTGATTTTGTCCTAGTAAGCTTGTACAGTGGGGTCGAGGCATAATGTGACCAAAGCAATAGGTACGGAGAGGTTACAGGTCTACAGGAATTATTTTTTAACAAAAGTGACAGAACCACTTTCAAATAAACACTTTAAGCACTTTGATTTTAATTTTTAACAGTTATTATTAAAAAAAAAATGTTCGTATATTCTTGATGTTTGTTTATGTTAAATGTTTTTAATTTTAGTTGAAATAGCTTAAAAATTGCATTTAATTTATATTGAAATAATTAATTTACTGATTTTAAAATTGTGTACGACCGATACCTTGAAAATGTTGTGAAGAATTCGAATGTTTTTTTAAAAACTTAAATCGATGTATTCTTAAGGACACTACGTTTGAAGTAAAAAAATATGTTTTTGTACAAAAATAAATCTTATATGCGTTATAAAAGTTGAAAAAAAAATATCAAAATCGATACTTCTTTCCTATGGTAGTATTTATTTAAACTTTTTAGTCAAATTTACCTATAAAATGTGCCTTGATAAATTCTAGTTTAGAGGCCCCTTAAGTACTTTAAAAAACGTTATCAAAAACTTGTTATCGACCATTCAACATTTTTAGTACACCAGTCTCAATTTAAAAGTTATTGAAGTGCATGAGTAGTGTTATAAATGCCGGTTCTGGGCATCAAAGGGATGCCGCCAACAATTAAAAACCCATTTAAACTACAATGTATTTATATATGCATGCCGGTTCTGGGCATCACAGGGATGCCGCCGTCAATTAAAACCCATTATCACAACAATGTAGTCACATATGCATGGCGGTTCTAGGCATCAAAGGAAGCCGCGGGCAATTAAAAACCCATTAAAATTGCAATGTTATCACAGGTACTTGCCGCGGGCACTTAAAATTCCAATGTTATCACAGGTGCATGCCGCGGGCAATTAAAAACCTATTAAAATTCCAATGTTATCAATGGAAAGTGCTGACGTGTATAATTTTTTTGCAAAAATTGACATCACACGAGTGTACTTATGCTGCCGTCATATTGACTGCCGTCGTATCCTCGCGGTGACGTCAAATCGGAATATTATCATACTCTTATCCCACACAGATTTATGACCTAACCTAACGGGAAAAAAATGTTTTATGAGTAACCAAAAGGCAAACGTGTGACATGTTTATCATTGCTGCGCGCGTGTAATCTCTTCTATATGGTACACTCACATTCGTGTATGATAAGATTGTGTTATCTTTTTAATGGTTATAATATATTGGGTTTTTCATAAATTAAATTTTAGTTTAGTGTGAGTAGTGATTCAAGATGGACTTGTCAAAAAAAATCGATAAACAACTTGAAAGCCAACAGAAACAGCAGCAACAACAACACTCAGATTACTTAATCGACACTTCAGTGTATGATATCGATTCTCTACCTACATGCACATTGGACTGGACTCTAGAGATTTATTTTGGCCGAAAATTGTAATTGTCGGTGGAATCGATCAGATTGCTGTAAATATACAATTTTTACAACGATTATATGCAATTTATCCATACTTCTCATCACTATCCGGGAGCTTGGACGGTATAGTTATATTGCAAGATGAGCAAACTACCATGCGAGTAATAGAAGCATACACAAGGAAATCTTACATGGTGATTGAGACACAATCATTTATGAACCATACAACGGCTACAATGTGTCCAATCTGGAAAATAGGCATTTCGCTGACTCTCGAAATGGCAAAGCGGATGTATAAATTAAAGAATATAATATTTGATAACATATACCGAAAGTTGATACTTACAAGACCACGGATCGTACGAGAAATAAAAATGATAATGAAAAATGTTGTCAACAACATTGATAATGACAAACTGACAATGATACTGACAAACTGACAATGCCAAAAAATAAAATTAACGAGTGTATGATATGTTTTCATAAAATCATAAACACCGAGTATATGGAGAAATGTTTGGATTTCGCTTCAAGAATCATCTTTGTAAAAAACAGTCCTAGAATAAAGGTATTAATTTTTTGTAAACGATGAAAAATCTTACTTCTTATAATTTGCTAAATCTTATAATTTGTTTGCAGGGTAAATATTTCAACATATTTGCCGATTTGGATCTGATAAGATATTATTATTTAAACAAAGTATATATACAATTATAATTTCCTAACTTCTCCACTAAATGCATTGTACTCCATCTGACAGTCGTGTATAATAACACAGTACAATGAAGTGTTTTGTGGAAAAGCTTTGGCGCATTCAAAGTCTATACGTAAGTCAACCGTAGACGATTTAACAGTGTCATTCTGTTTCGAACAGTCAATGACTATGATTGGTCCAAGATTCTTGTAGTGGACACGGTCCAGTAAAGGTTGAGGATTGGTACGTCCATAGTATATTGTTTGAAAACGAGTGTACGCATTGTACATTGAAGTGTGTTTGTCAGCTTCAAAATCAGCATTGTAGTTTTCGTACGGGTACTCGTCAGAGTTCAAGTAAGCCTTGACATTGCGCAGTGTACAGTGATGAAAGTCCGATTGAGATAGTTTGGAATGTTCTTTGCCCAGTTCTATTAGCAAATACCGTGGTTTCTCAACGTTTGAAAACGTTCGTACCGACCATGTGTGATGAGTGGTTTGAGGTACCAAAGGATACACCGCAATGACCCAGTGTTGATATTCCAAAGGCAACCACCGCTTTCCGTCCAGAATACGCATTAGACCCAATTCTGTTTTCACATTGGGTTCAAAGTATTTCACGATTTATTTGATTTTAGTAATGTTCACTGTGGTCTGTTTGAGTAGGTCAACGTTTGCCGGGGTATTTACTTCAGTCTTCATGCTCTCATCCGGTTGTATCAACTCTATGGCTCCAATGTCCCGGCTCGATCGTATGAGCACAAGTGATTGTGTACAGTTGATCAGGACACGACGGAACCGTTCGAAAAAGCCCATGCAAGCCGATAGTGGATACTGTGCAAAAAACTCTGTCGTGTCCATCAGGTCTCGACTGGTCTGGTTGTCATTGATGTGTTTCCATCCGGCCGGTTGCATCCGTGTGATATCACTGGAAGTAAAAGAACAAAATCCTTTGATTGTAGTCACTACTCCGACGTTTTTAACCTTGTCAATCTCTTTGCCGTTAACTTCGTACCGGATCTCATCAAACAAATGCATGCACAAATGTACGGTCAATTGTTCGTTCTGTAGGTTGATCTTGTGTCCGTCTTGATCACGCAACTGGATGTTCAATGTGCTCAACTGCGATGTGTTTAGAGGATAGTATACCACATGTTTGGGACACTCTATGATACGGTAACCCGGAGCAACGTTAGGAAAGAATTCGTGCAACGTGTGTGACTGACGACCGCTGTGGAATAATCCTTCAATCACGTTGCAATCCACTCTTATACACGTCACACTGATAATCTTCATCAATGAGCTTCCAACACCCTCGGGTGGAATCCAAGCAATTCACCAATCGAGTCCCGAGGAGTGAAATCAACTGGATAATCACTGGTTATTTCACACCGCATGGTATTGTGATTACCAATTATTTGAAACGAATTCATTTCCTTTGGCCAATCGGTTGTGATAATCTTTTTGATGTCTTCAAATTCATACGATCCCGTGGGTATTGAAACCACATAAAGAGGTGAACTGCTTCCGGTGAAGATACAATCATTTTGGTACTGTTGTTGTTTCGACCATCGACAACAACATTCGGTTGAGGAGCAGCTTCCTGTTGCTACTGCAGATCATCGCCATCGGGGACCAGTGTACCAACGATAAACTTGTTGTTTCGCTCATCAACACTTGGTATAGTGTTCCACGTGTGCAAACTCAACAAACCAATTTCACAGTGGTCACTCACTTCCAGCGTAGGGTTGAATATACATTGCAATTCGGACCCCTCACCGCTTAACGTCACTGTTGTAACAATTATCGAGCGTGTTCAGCAGAAATCGCACGCACCAATGTCCACAATTAATCGTGTTGAACTTTTGATAACGACTGTAGTTGTAGTCAATCGTGCAGTCTATAAAATACTTTTGTACCTCCAGTGGTGGTGGTAAGTTTCCAAAACTATCGAAATAACTAACGTGTTGTCCTTGTTTCCGGTAAGCTACCCAATGTGAACCTAGATTGCGTTGCAAGTCAATATTAATGACACCCACTTCCGAGGTGTATGGAGTAAGCGGGAGCGTGTCTCTGCAATACACACAATATTCAATTTTATCACTTTTATTTATAATAATTCCTGTAGACCTGTGAACTCTCCGTTTCCTCATTGCTTGGATTACATTATGCCTATACTTTACTGTACTAGTCCTCTCGGATAAAATCACTTTCAAATAAACGCTTTGATGCTCATTTGTAAATACAGAACCTTAATTTAAAACTTTCTAACTTTGCTGGTTTATACTGTGCTTGGTTTGGACTGTACTGGCTTGAAAATACTAACTACCGATTTGCATCGAAGCGTTTTTTCGAAAGCGATTTTATCACTTTCAGATTTAAAAATTCCTGTAAACCTGTGACCTCCCCGTACCCACTATGCCCCGACCCAACTATGCTCCGTCCCCACTATGCACTGACCCCACTGTACTGGTTTTTTTACTTTATTATCAAGACGCTACTTTTGTGATCTATTATGAAAACGATTTATAAAATTGAATTTTTTCACTACATCTAAGTGTACAATTTGGAAAAAATATTTCAATATTTTAGCTTTGATGCAAAGCGAGAAGGTATTGGTTTTACTCTGATGTGGGCTTTTTTTTTCGCTGTATACACTGTAACTTTTTTAATACTTGACCAATTCCTTTGAATAGCAACTCTATAAATCGCAAATTTAATCTAGTTGGTACTTTGGGGGGGTAAAAGTTGAAAAAGTTTAATTCTTCACAGACGAAAGTTGAAAAAACAAAAAAAAACCGTACGAGTTTTTAAGTTAGAAATTATAACGGCTATAATTTCGAGAAAAAGAGTTGGATCGAGTTGAAATGTATAAGAAATAATTATTTGGTATGCCCGCACACGTTAGTTGTGTCAAACTTAAACTATACCCATTTCCCACCCCCCTAGGGGGGGTACAAGTTTTTTTGTTTTTCGGGGTTTTTAGCGGAAATTCTAAAACTTTTGGGTTGAAAATTTGCCAGTAGTTGGAACTCATATGTACCCATAACATATTAAACGGGAAAAAAATTCGGCACTACTGTTTTTTTTTTAATTGCCGGGAAACTGTGTTTTCGCAGATTTCGTATATTTTAACAAAAACTCCTAAAATCTTTAAAACAAATTGATCAAATCATTAAAACAATTTTATGTATATCTATGCAGAATGATACTATTAGGTTTTGTGCTCAAGTACCACTCTTGACTTAAAGTTTACACAAATTCAATTTTTTTTTTTAACTAAAAACCCGGTGTACCAGATGTGAGAAACGAACAGACACTAAAAACTATCAGTTGGTAACGTCTATCCGTGTTAGATTAGGTTAGGGCCCAATGATCGGTATCATAATATTGTGTTTATTACATGATATCATAGGCGACTAAATCGTGTAACTGATTATAGTAGACACTCGATTTATTGGGAAAAAAACCTATCCGTGTACTTATTTAAGATATTTAATGATTCTGATACGACAAAACCACTGTCGTTATCTCGTTATTTTATAGCCTGCGTTATATAACCTTACCGAAGGTCAACTATGAGTATATAAGGTCCAACTACCTGCAAATTATGAAGAGGACTGTTGTTTTTTGGATTCAGATTAAGTGTTGGTTTTTATGCAGTATACCGCCTCAAAATGTATTTTTTATTACACAATTTTTTTAAAGGAAAACTAATGTTTTGTATATTGTTATACTGTTATTCATTTAAAGAGATTCACGCTTGATTGTTTAAATTGTCTAATATTAGATAATCTGCTTTGTGCTAATTTTAAATTTTTAGTTTATCAACTTGTAGCTCTAATTTTGTATAAAATATTTCATTATTTTATTACTATGTACAGATGAAGATAAATTTTAATAATAATTAAGTCATAAATGATAATACTTTATTTTATGACTAGAACAAATCTCGTGAACATTTAACATTATGATACTGCTCTTATGCTATTATTAAAAAAACACAATTTTTAAAATCTCCATAAAAGGTTATTGTTAAATAACAGGCAACAGCAGACCGCTAGTGGCCATACACGTTAGTAATATTTAACTAATAAGTAATATATGTAGGTAAAATTTATTGTTTTCTCCATTACAGTACCAGTATACGATTTATTTTAATTTAAATGTAAGAAAATCGATTTTTCTTTAGAAAATAACAAGAAATTAATATACAGGATGGGGCAGTAAAACGGCGATTTTCTAATGTATTTAAATGGTAAAACCCGTTTCACTATCCCACCCTTTGCATTTTAAGGATCTATGAAAAGGTTTTTTTAGTTGCATTTTATTTTGTACATTGTCAATCTAGTAAAATAGAAGTATAATATAGCTTTGAAATAATATAATCTGTGAAGTATAAATAGTTTGTGTGAGATTGCTTCAATGGAAGTATATAATACATAAATATTAATTTTATTGAGAATAAGCGATTATAATTTAAACTATGGAGTACAAACGATTGAAACATGAATCGTCGACCATTCCAACAAAATATAACAAGACATTGTTATGTGTTATTTGGTCCACTAAGTTTTTGCAAAAAAAAAAAACCAGTACAGTGGGGCGGTGCATAGTGGGGACGGAACATAGTTGGGTCGGGGCATATTGGGGACGGGGAGGTCACAGGTTTACAGGAATTTTTAAATCTGAAAGTGATAAAATCACTTTCGAAAAAACGCTTCGATGCAAATCGGTAGTTAGTATTTTCAAGCCAGTACAGTCCAAACCAAGCACAGTTTTAACCAGCAAAGTTAGAAAGTCTTAAATGAAGGTTCTGTATTTACAAATGAGCATCAAAGCGTTTATTTGAAAGCGATTTTATTCAATTTTATCACTTTAATTTATAATAATTCTTGTAGACCTGTGACCTCTCCGTTTCCTCATTGCTTTGATTACATTATGCCAATACTCTACTGTACTAGTCCTCTTGGATAAAATCGCTTTCAAATAAACGCTTTGATGCTCATTTGTAAATACAGAACCTTCATTTAAGACTTTCTAACTTTGCTGGTTTATACTGTGCTTGGTTTGGACTGTACTGGCTTGAAAATACTAACTACCGATTTGCATCGAAGCGTTTTTTCGAAAGTGATTTTATCACTTTCAGATTTAAAAATTCCTGTAAACCTGTGACCTCCCCATCCCCAATATGCCCCGACCCAACTATGTTCCGTCCCCACTATGCACCGACCCCACTGTACTGTTTTTTTTTTATAACGGTAATAACTATATTTCTAAAGATATTTTTTAAAACGGGTATGACATTCTTTCTAAAATGTTTTCTTCTTTCCACTATAAACTCATGAATAGTTTCGCTTTCGATCCACTCGCGGTTGACTAAGAAAAATTATGCGTAAAAAATTGTTTTGCATGTTTTTAAGTTTTTAATTTTATTTTTGACGATTTTAAAACGGAAAGCTAAAAACAAATTTGTACACGTATATTAGACAGAAATTAAAACGCTCTAAAAATAAGATTTTATTATGCGTAGTCAAGTTTAGACGCTTGAAAATTAGGTGTATAATGTCACTTCGTAAAATCGAATGTAATAACGACATTAAGTATGTATACTAATTTTTCTAATTTCTATTTTGAATAGTGTAACCTAACTTTTTCATACAACGCAACTGAAATTGTTAACAGACCTGGTTTTTCTTTGTGTATCCTTAATATGGTGAAATAACTGTAATTTTGGCCAAATCAAGTACCTTTTGAGGTAGATTTTTACCTTCCTTTACATAACAATCCGTTTAACTGTCTAGGAAATATTTATCATATTGAAACTGCCTTGCAAAATCATACCTAACCTAACCTTCTCATATCAGCACAAAAGGCAACTATGACTAATATAAAATGTTTTTTTTTATTTATTATTATTCGCAGATAATAATGAAACTCTTCAGTTTATTAATATCTTTTCTATTCCTTGCGGGTGTTTTGGCAGATGATGGTAATTATTTTATTTTCACGGTTATCAACTTAAGGTAGTTCAAATTTTAAAAAATTTAATATTTCACTTTTTCACAGAGTCGGATTATATGGATAATGTTTTGAGTTCAAGTCAGTAATAATTTTATATTATAAACAAATGATTTTTAAGTTTTCAAAATCCACTGTTTTTATACAAATGTTTTAAATTATGTATCTCAGCTGCAGTCTTCAAAATTGTTTATTTTAAGAATGGCATAGATACTATAGATGGTAGACGTGGATTAAGTAAGATATTATATTTATAATAATATACTAATATAATATATAGAAGCTTTGTTACATCTATCTAACTGTCAAGTAAATAAAAATTTTAGTTTTTATTAATAGTTAAGAAAGGTGTACCAGATATGTAGAACAGTGTACAGAGCATAATAGTGTATTATAATTTTTACATTAGCGATTTTTAGTAATCTAATCAAAGGAGAAAAGTGATCTTAAATGGCTACTGCTCAAAGTCGGATTTAATATTATTCTAAACATTTGTATTGTACCTAATTTGATTTGATTTTATTATTTTAGTATAGCCTAAATCTTCATTTGTTTATTCTAGATGGTTTGGAGGTTGTTATTGAGGAAATGGTTGATGATATCAATAATCAATATACTTACGAGAATTTCTGTAATCATATTTTATAATAATAATACAAAACATCAAGGCAAGAGTAGAAAAGAATTATTTGAAAATCTTATAAAAAATGCATCTCACGTTTCTCTTTATGCAAATGACGAGTGTTATAATTATTATATTTTTCATCGAAATCTAAATAGTAGCTTTATGAAAAAATACTGCATCAACTCAGCCATTACATTTTATAAGGGTTCCCTAGTCTATTTAATTTCATATTTTTTTTCTACTTTGACCTTCGTCTTCTAATTTATAATTATTAGTGGTGGGCTATTCGAATAAAAAAAATTCGAATATTCGATGTGATTTTTCGAATATTAGAATATTTTATCATTTTCTTTGCAGGATTACTTAAATTAAAAAAAAAATAATTAAGAGACAACCAAGGTGTCCTTGATCTATTTTTAATATTTTTTTTACAAATAAATATAATTTTAACGAATTCATCTTTTGACAAAATAAATATTATTACTTATTACAAAAAATAAGATTTTAACAATTTATATAGATTTATAATAAATTACAAAAAAACATAAATTTGACAAAATATTCGAAAATCCGAATATTCGAATTATTTGAATTATTTTCATACGAATAGTATTATTCGGTTATTCGAATAATTCGAATAATAGAAAAATTCGATTCGAGGTCCCAGCTCTAATAATTATACATTGTAGTAATAATTTATCATAGCAAATCAAATTCAATATCATTAATTTATGTAATGTAAATTTCAGGCAAAATTAATTTTTTGATCGCTGTACCGGGTAATAGTTCTTGTTAAATTTTATGAAAATATTTCCAATATTTCATTCCTATTGGATTTTCTAAAGAGACTCATCGTATCAAATATACAGTGGAGCATATTTCTTTCGAGTTTTTAATAAACATGTTTTTTCTACTTCGAAATTTGTCTTCCTGATCATAATAGAATAGTAAATTAAATGAAATATCATTAATTTATGTGTTGTTCATTTCAGAAGCAAGAGATATTTTATCCCATGTAGCGGGTAATAATTTTCATTACACTTTACGGAAGCGATTCCACACAGTTGTTTGATATTCTTTATGCAAACAAGATTTTTGTTTAATTTCAGATCCGCAGCCATCGCAAAGTAAAAATCCCTTTTTATATTTATTATTTCTAAATACTTTGAGAATAATCTTATGTATATATTGACAAATATCAATATAAATGACATATCGGTTTCATTCATAAAAAATATGTAGGTACATTAAAATGTATTTTGTTTTAAAATTTAGAAGCCAATTATTTTCTCTATGTTATGCAACAGTTGTTTGATATTCTTTATGCAAACAAGATTTTTGTTTAAGTTTCAGGTCAAACAGATCTTCATTTAAATCAAACGCAAAGTAAAAACCACTTTTAATATTTCATATTTCATATTTACAAATACTTTGAGACTAATCATATGTACCTATTGACAAAATACCTATACCAATATGACACACGGTTTCAATCATAAAAAATAAGTAAGTATATTATAATATATTTTGTTTTAAATTTCAGAAGCCAATTTATTTCTCGATCATATGATACGATTCATAGGTGCAGCACTTATTGAAAGTAAATATAAAAAAAAAAGAGTAAATTATTTTTGTAGTTTTAAAGAAAAACTGGATTAATAACATCAAGTCACCAAGCTATACATTGTTAAGCTTTTAAGAATTATTCAAAGTAAAATTTAAACAGTTTATTTAAACATAGGTATATGATATAAATTTAAATTTTTACAATACCATTTTGCATTAATTAATATTGATTGAGTTAACCTAAGTTATAGAGTGAATGTTATGTATAAAATATATTAAGCGGGTTTTATATTCTGCATAATGATTTGATGTTTAATGTGTTTGTTACAGGATATAGAGTGGAATTAACTTACGCTACTAGTAATTACCATTTGTTTGATATTCATAAATAGTCTTAAAAGCTTGTTTTATAGTTAATAATTCACTCTCATTTAATTTATTTGATTTTCTATGTTAGATAACGATTTTAATAAGTTCAATTTTTTGTTGAGTGTGGTCACAGTGTTAATATGTAATAAATTCTTAGGGACTTCAATAGAAAGAATATATTTGTTGAGTTTTAACACTAACAAGTGGTTGTAAAATAAGTTATTTATTTCACAATGCTATGAAATGTAATGCAATAATTATGTATAAAGAGCGACTAATATATTTTTTGTTTTTATTATTTCTTCGTAACACGGTCATTTAATAACTATTTTTATAGGTTTTGGAACTTTGAAAGAAATTGCAAACGAGACAAGAAAATTTGTCGTTCCAACTTTAAGAAATGTAATTAGACGTCGTTTATTGGGTAAATATTTTAATGGAGTTGTATGGGTTTTGAACACTTATAATATATTTATATATATACATATGTTTTTTAAGTTATTTAAAAGGAACAAGTGTACAACTGATTTTAATTATTAACTATTAACCAGATCAATTTAAACTACTCACACGTACTTTCATTTTATACAAATATAATAGCAGTACAATACGGACACTATGCTTAGTGTATTATTTTTATATGACTTCGTATTAACAAATAAAATAGTTTTGTCCTGCACCATAAAGAAAAGTAGTAAACTAGTAAGTTTATATTAGCATAATAAAAAAAAATTTCAAATTTTTTAGGTGAACCTGTGGAGCGTGTAAATGATCAGGCCTCTTTACTACCAAATTGTCGTTTGCTAGGATTGTACTTGAGTACCCAATCTCCAGAATTATACATAAAAGAAGTTAGGATTGAGTCAACTAGCCGTACATGTATCTTTAAGGATAAAAATGACACCCAAATAAGATACAGGAAATTCGGTGCCACGTGGTCAAAAATAAACGCAGATGACCAACCAGGAGAATCACTCGAGGATTTGTTACAACGTGGACAGCCACAAAATCTACCCACACCTTCCGAATACACTATATTTGTTCCGTAAAATAATATTATTATTTTCCTTATTATTGTCACTTTTTCGTTATACCTAAAATATATACATATAATTAAGCTGACCGGGAAAAAACGGTTGGTGGATTTTTTCAATAACGTATTCCACATAATACATTTTTATGTACATAATATTGTACGCTAATTTCTGTTTTACGTCATGTCTACCAATAATTTTTGCAAAAATATAGTGGACCAAATAACACATGTCCTATGTCTTGTTATTTTACTATATTATGTGTAATAAAAATAATAATAATTGGATTAAGAAAATATATACTGTCTTTGTTATTATTAATATCTTTAAACTACATTAGTCATTTAATTCATTACAAATTTCAGTTTTAGATTCAATAAGAATACCACCTTTATTTGTAGTCTTATTTATTTTATTTTTATATTTGCTTGGTTTTCCTGTTATCACATTAAAAATACTTCAATTCTGTATACTGTTAGGTTTGGCTCGTTTTTTTTTTTTGTAGTAGTGTATTTTTATAAACAGCTCATGTTATCATTTCTCACGAAATGGCTGCCAATTTAGAGTTACTTCAATTAAATTTAGTCAATCCACAACAAGTAGAGTTCTGTTCAAATCAACTTTATATCAACTGTGACTTAATAGAATCCATATACAGTTAGTTATATTATGTTGACAAATTGTTTTTTTTATAAAATAATAAAAATTGATAAAGTAAACAACAAACTACGTCATAAAAGTTTGACTACGCAGTACAAGTTACCACCAAAATAAAAACTAGCGTTTTTGTAGACAAGATTTAGAAATAATATTTAAAAAAACCAGTACAGTGGGGTCGGGGCATAGTGGGGACGGAGCATAGTTGGGTCAGGGCATATTGGGGACGGGAGGTCACAGGTTTACAGGAATTTTTAAATCTGAAAGTGATAAAATCACTTTCGAAAAACGCTTCGATGCAAATCGGTAGTTAGTATTTTCAAGCCAGTACAGTCCAAACCAAGCACAGTATAAACCAGCAAAGTTAGAAAGTTTTAAATGAAGATTCTGTATTTACAAATGAGCATCAAAGCGTTAATTTGAAAGTGATTTTATCCGAGAGGACTAGTACAGTAGAGTATTGGCATAATGTAATCAAAGCAATGAGGAAACGGAGAGATCACAGGTCTACAAGAATTATTATAAATAAAAGTGATAAAATTGAATTAAATCGCTTTCAAATAAACGCTTTGATGCTCATTTGTAAATACAGAATCTTCATTTAAAACTTTCTAACTTTGCTGGTTTATACTGTGCTTGGTTTGGACTGTACTGGCTTGAAAATACTAACTACCGATTTGCATCGAAGCGTTTTTCGAAAGTGATTTTATCACTTTCAGATTTAAAAATTCCTGTAAACCTGTGACCTCCCCGTCCCCAATATGCCCTGACCCAACTATGCTCCGTCCCCACTATGCCCCGACCCCACTGTACTGGTTTTTTTTTTTTGCAAAAACTTAGTGGACCAAATAACACATATACAATGTCGTGTTATATTTTGTTGGAATGGTCGACGATTCATGTTTCAATCGTTTGTACTCCATAGTTTAAATTATAATCGCTTATTCTCAATAAAATTAATATTTATGTATTATATACTTCCATTAAAGCAATCTCACACAAACTATTTATACTTCACAGATTATATTATTTCAAAGCTATATTATACTTCTATTTTACTAGATTGACAATGTACAAAATAAAATGCAACTAAAAAAACCTTTTCATAGATCCTTAAAATGTAAAGGGTGGGATAGTGAAACGGGTTTTACCATTTAAATACATTAGAAAATCGCCGTTTTACTGCCTCATCCTGTATAATAATTTCTTGTTATTTTCAAAGAAAAATCGATTTTCTTACATTTAAATTAAAATAAATCGTATACTGGTACTGTGATGGAGAAAACAATAAATTTTACCTACATTTATTACTTATTAGTTAAATATTACTAACGTGTATAGCCACTAGCAGTCGGCTGTTGCCTGTTATTTAACAATAACCTTTTATGGAGATTTTAAAAATTGTGTTTTTTTAATAAAAGCATAGGAGCAGTATCATGATGTTAAATGTTCACGAGATTTGATCTAGTCATAAAATAAAGTATTATCATTTATGACTTAATTATTATTAAAATTTATCTTAATAGTAATAGTACATAGTAATAAAATAAAGAAATATTTTTTACAAAATTAGAGCTACAAGTTGATAAACTAAAAAAATAAAATTAGCACGAAGCAGATTATCTAATTTTAGACAATTTAAACAATCAAGCGTGAATCTCTTTAAATGAATAACAGTATAACAATATACAAAACATTAGTTTTCCTTTAAAAAAAATTGTGTAATAAAAAAACATTTTGAGGCGGTATACTGCATAAAAACCAACACTTATTCTGAATCCAAAAAACAACAGTCCTCTTCATTATTTGCAGGTAGTTAGACATTAAATACTCATAGTTAACCTTCGGTTATGTTATATACCGCAGGCTATAAAATAACGAGATAACGACAGTGGTTTTGTCCAATCAGAATCATTAAGTGTCTTAATAAGTACACGGACAGGTTTTTTTCCCAATAAATCGAGTGTCTACTATAATCAGTTACACGATTTAGTCGCCTGTGATATCATGTAATAAACACAATATTATGATACCGATCATTGGGCCCTAAACTAATCTAACACGGATAGACGTTACCAACTGAAAGTTTTTAGTGTGTGTTCGTTTCTCACATCTGGTACACTGGGTTTTAAGTTAAAAAAAAAAATTGAATTTGTGTAAACTTTAAGTCAAGAGTGGTACTTGAGCACAAAACCTAATAGTATCATTCTGCATAGATATACATAAAATTGTTTTAATGATTTGATCAATTTGTTTTAAAGATTTTAGGAGTTTTTGTTAAAATATACGCAATGTGCGAAAACACGGTTTTCCGGCAATTAAAAAAAAACTGTAGTGCCGAATTTTTCACCCGCTTAAAATGTTATGGATACATATGAGTTCCAACTACTGGCAAATTTTCAACCCAAAAGTTTTAAAATTATGGCTAAAAACCCCGAAAAACAAAAAAACTTGTACCCCCCCTAGGGGGGCGGAAAATGGGTATATTTTAAATTTGACAAAACTGACGTGCGCGGGCATACCAAATAAATATTTCTTATACATTTCAACTCGATCCGACTCTTTTTCTTGATACTATAGCCAGTAAAAGTTCTAACTTAAAAACTCGTACGGTTTTTTTTTTGTTTTTTCAACTTTCGTCTGTGAAGACTTAAACTTTTTTAACTTTTACCCCACCAAAGTACAAACTAGACAAGATTTGTGATTTATAGAGTTGCTATTCAAAGGAATTGGTCTAGTATTAAAAAAGTTACAGTGTATACAGCGAAAAAAAAAGCCCACATCAGAGTAAAACCAATACCTTCTCGCTTTGCATCGAAGCTAAAACATTTTTCTGGATTTTTGTGTAAAAGACATCAAAAGTGGTCAAATTATATGTTTTTGGGGTCGGTGATTACGAATTTGTTATCAGTTCTCAATTTTAATCATCCGGAAAGAACTTAAGTAAAAAAAAAAAAAAAATTGAATTTGTGTAAACTTTAAGTCAAAAGTGGTACTTAAGCACAAAACCTATTAGTATCATTCTGCATAGATATAAATAAAATTGTTTTAATGATTTGATCAATTTTTTTTAAAGATTTTAGGTGTTTTTGTTAAAATATACGCAATGTGCGAAAACACGGTTTTCCGGCAATTAAAAAAAAACTGTAGTGCCGAATTTTTCACCCGCTTAAAATGTTATGGATACATATGAGTTCCAACTACTGGCAAATTTTCAACCCAAAAGTTTTAAAATTATGGCTAAAAACCCCGAAAAACAAAAAAACTTGTACCCCCCCTAGGGGGGCGGGAAATGGGTATATTTTAAATTTGACAAAACTGACGTGCGCGGGCATACCAAATAAATATTTCTTATACATTTCAACTCGATCCGACTCTTTTTCTTGATACTATAGCCAGTAAAAGTTCTAACTTAAAAACTCGTACGGTTTTTTTTTTGTTTTTAGCTTCGATGCAAAGCGAGAAGGTATTGGTTTTACTCTGATGTGGGCTTTTTTTTTCGCTGTATACACTGTAACTTTTTTAATACTAGACCAATTCCTTTGAATAGCAACTCTATAAATCACAAATTTTGTCTAGTTTGTACTTTGGGGGGGTAAAAGTTGAAAAAGTTTAAGTCTTCATAGACGAAAGTTGAAAAAACAAAAAAAAAACCGTACGAGTTTTTAAGTTAGAACTTTTACTGGCTATAGTATCGAGAAAAAGAGTCGGATCGAGTTGAAATGTATAAGAAATATTTATTTGTTATGCCCGCGCACGTCAGTTTTGTCAAATTCAAAATATACCCATTTCCCGCCCCCCTATGGGGGGGTACAAGTTTTTTTGTTTTTCGGGGTTTTTAGCCGTAATTTTAAAACTTTTGGGTTGAAAATTTGCCAGTAGTTGGAACTCATATGTATCCATAACATATTAAGCGGGTGAAAAATTCGGCACTACAGTTTTTTTTTAATTGCCGGAAAACCGTGTTTTCGCACATTGCGTATATTTTAACAAAAACACCTAAAATCTTTAAAAAAAATTGATCAAATCATTAAAACAATTTTATTTATATCTATACAGAATGATACTATTAGGTTTTGTGCTCAAGTACCACTCTTGACTTAACGTTTACACAAATTCAATTTTTTTTTTTTTTTTACTTAAGTTTTTTCCAGATGATTAAAATTGAGAACTGATATTAAATTAGTAATCACCGACCCAAAAAACATATAATTTGACCACTTTTGATGTCTTTTACACAAAAATCCAGAAAAATGTTTTAGCTTCGATGCAAAGCGAGAAGGTATTGGTTTTACTCTGATGTGGGCTTTTTTTTTCGCTGTATACACTGTAACTTTTTTAATACTAGACCAATTCCTTTGAATAGCAACTCTATAAATCACAAATTTTGTCTAGTTTGTACTTTGGGGGGGGGGTTAAAAGTTGAAAAAGTTTAAGTCTTCATAGACGAAAGTTGAAAAAAACAAAAAAAAAACCGTACGAGTTTTTAAGTTAGAACTTTTACTGGCTATAGTATCGAGAAAAAGAGTCGGATCGAGTTGAAATGTATAAGAAATATTTATTTGTTATGCCCGCGCACGTCAGTTTTGTCAAATTCAAAATATACCCATTTCCCGCCCCCCTATGGGGGGGTACAAGTTTTTTTGTTTTTCGGGGTTTTTAGCCGTAATTTTAAAACTTTTGGGTTGAAAATTTGCCAGTAGTTGGAACTCATATGTATCCATAACATATTAAGCGGGTGAAAAATTCGGCACTACAGTTTTTTTTTAATTGCCGGAAAACCGTGTTTTCGCACATTGCGTATATTTTAACAAAAACACCTAAAATCTTTAAAAAAAATTGATCAAATCATTAAAACAATTTTATTTATATCTATACAGAATGATACTATTAGGTTTTGTGCTCAAGTACCACTCTTGACTTAAAGTTTACACAAAGTTTAAATTTTTTTTTTTTTTTACTTAAGTTCTTTCCGGATGATTAAAATTGAGAACTGATATTAAATTCGTAATCACCGATCCAAAAAACATATAATTTGACCACTTTTGATGTCTTTTACACAAAAATCCAGAAAAATGTTTTAGCTTCGATGCAAAGCGAGAAGGTATTGGTTTTACTCTGATGTGGGCTTTTTTTTTCGCTGTATACACTGTAACTTTTTTAATACTAGACCAATTCCTTTGAATAGCAACTCTATAAATCACAAATTTTGTCTAGTTTGTACTTTGGGGGGGTAAAAGTTGAAAAAGTTTAAGTCTTCATAGACGAAAGTTGAAAAAACAAAAAAAAAACCGTACGAGTTTTTAAGTTAGAACTTTTACTGGCTATAGTATCGAGAAAAAGAGTCGGATCGAGTTGAAATGTATAAGAAATATTTATTTGTTATGCCCGCGCACGTCAGTTTTGTCAAATTCAAAATATACCCATTTCCCGCCCCCCTAGGGGGGGTACAAGTTTTTTTGTTTTTCGGGGTTTTTAGCCGTAATTTTAAAACTTTTGGGTTGAAAATTTGCCAGTAGTTGGAACTCATATGTATCCATAACATATTAAGCGGGTGAAAAATTCGGCACTACAGTTTTTTTTTAATTGCCGGAAAACCGTGTTTTCGCACATTGCGTATATTTTAACAAAAACACCTAAAATCTTTAAAAAAAATTGATCAAATCATTAAAACAATTTTATTTATATCTATGCAGAATGATACTATTAGGTTTTGTGCTCAAGTACCACTCTTGACTTAAAGTTTACACAAATTTAATTTTTTTTTTTTTTTTTACTTAAGTTCTTTCCGGATGATTAAAATTGAGAACTGATATTAAATTCGTAATCACCGACCCAAAAAACATATAATTTGACCACTTTTGATGTCTTTTACACAAAAATCCAGAAAAATGTTTTAGCTTCGATGCAAAGCGAGAAGGTATTGGTTTTACTCTGATGTGGGCTTTTTTTTTCGCTGTATACACTGTAACTTTTTTAATACTAGACCAATTCCTTTGAATAGCAACTCTATAAATCACAAATTTTGTCTAGTTTGTACTTTGGGGGGGTAAAAGTTGAAAAAGTTTAAGTCTTCACAGACGAAAGTTGAAAAAACAAAAAAAAAACCGTACGAGTTTTTAAGTTAGCACTTTTACTGGCTATAGTATCGAGAAAAAGAGTCGGATCGAGTTGAAATGTATAAGAAATATTTATTTGTTATGCCCGCGCACGTCAGTTTTGTCAAATTCAAAATATACCCATTTCCTGCCCCCCTATGGGGGGGTACAAGTTTTTTTGTTTTTCGGGGTTTTTAGCCGTAATTTTAAAACTTTTGGGTTGAAAATTTGCCAGTAGTTGGAACTCATATGTATCCATAACATATTAAGCGGGTGAAAAATTCGGCACTACAGTTTTTTTTTAATTGCCGGAAAACCGTGTTTTCGCACATTGCGTATATTTTAACAAAAACACCTAAAATCTTTAAAAAAAATTGATCAAATCATTAAAACAATTTTATTTATATCTATACAGAATGATACTATTAGGTTTTGTGCTCAAGTACCACTCTTGACTTAAAGTTTACACAAATTCAATTTTTTTTTTTAACTAAAAACCCAGTGTACCAGATGTGAGAAACGAACAGACACTAAAAACTATCAGTTGGTAACGTCTATCCGTGTTAGATTAGTTTAGGGCCCAATGATCGGTATCATAATATTGTGTTTATTACATGATATCACAGGCGACTAAATCGTGTAACTGATTATAGTAGACACTCGATTTATTGTGAAAAAAACCTGGTCGTGTACTTATTAAGACACTTAATGATTCTGATACGACAAAACCACTGTCGTTATCTCGTTATTTTATAGCCTGCGTTATATAACCTTACCGAAGGTTAACTATGAGTATTTAATGTCCAACTACCTGCAAATAATGAAGAGGAGTGTTGTTTTTTGAATTCAGATTAAGTGTTGGTTTTTATGCAGTATACCGACTCAAAATGTTTTTTTTATTACACAATTTTTTTAAAGGAAAACTAATGTTTTGTATATTGTTATACTGTTATTCATTTAAAGAGATTCACGCTTGATTGTTTAAATTGTCTAATATTAGATAATCTGCTTCGTGCTAATTTTATTTTTTTAGTTTATCAACTTGTAGCTCTAATTTTGTAAAAAATATTTCATTATTTTATTACTATGTACTATTACTATTAAGATAAATTTTAATAATAATTAAGTCATAAATGATAATACTTTATTTTATGACTAGATCAAATCTTGTAAACATTTAACATCATGATACTGCTCCTATGCTATCATTAAAAAAACACAATTTTTAAAATCTCCATTAAAGTTTATTGTTAAATAACAGGCAACAGCCGACTGCTAGTGGCTATACACGTTAGTAATATTTAACTAATAAGTAATAAAT
This sequence comes from Adelges cooleyi, assembly GCF_023614345.1. NCBI lineage: Eukaryota > Metazoa > Arthropoda > Insecta > Hemiptera > Adelgidae > Adelges > Adelges cooleyi. The sequence continues at coordinate 650,969 of NW_026095763.1, forward strand.
GTAGGTAAAATTTATTGTTTTCTTCATCACAGTACCAGTATACGATTTATTTTAATTTAAATGTATGAAAATCGATTTTTCTTTAGAAAATAACAAGAAATTAATATACAGGATGAGGCAGTAAAACGGCGATTTTCTAATGTATTTAAATGGTAAAACCCGTTTCACTAACCCACCCTTTACATTTTAAGGATCTATGAAAAGGTTTTTTTTAGTTGCATTTTATTTTGTACATTGTCAACTATGGAGTACAAACGATTGAAACATGAATCGTCGACCATTCCAACAAAATATAACAAGACATTGTATTTGTGTTATTTGGTCCACTAAGTTTTTGCAAAAAAAAAAAAACCAGTACAGTGGGGTCGGTGCATAGTGGGGACGGAGCATAGTTGGGTCGGGGCATAGTGGTGACGGGGAGGTCACAGGTTTACAGGAATTTTTAAATCTGAAAGTGATAAAATCACTTTCGAAAAAACGCTTCGATGCAAATCGGTACTTAGTATTTTCAAGCCAGTACAGTCCAAACCAAGCACAGTATAAACCAGCAAAGTTAGAAAGTTTTAAATGAAGGTTCTGTATTTACAAATGAGCATCAAAGCGTTTATTTGAAAGCGATTTTATTCAATTTTATCACTTTTACTTATAATAATTCTTGTAGACCTGTGACCTCTCCGTTTCCTCATTGCTTTGATTACATTATGCCAATACTCTACTGTACTAGTCCTCTCGGATAAAATCACTTTTAAATTAACGCTTTGATGCTCATTTGTAAATACAGAACCTTCATTTAAAACTTTCTAACTTTGCTGGTTTATACTGTGCTTGGTTTGGACTGTACTGGCTTGAAAATACTAACTACCGATTTGCATCGAAGCGTTTTTTCGAAAGTGATTTTATCACTTTCAGATTTAAAAATTCCTGTAAACCTGTGACCTCCCCGTCACCACTATGCCCCGACCCAACTATGCTCCGTCCCCACTATGCACCGACCCCACTGTACTGGTTTTTTTCAACTTTCGTCTGTGAAGACTTAAACTTTTTTAACTTTTACCCCCCCCCAAAGTACAAACTAGACAAAATTTGTGATTTAAAGAGTTGCTATTCAAAGGAATTGGTCTAGTATTAAAAAAGTTACAGTGTATACAGCAAAAAAAAAAGCCCACATCAGAGTAAAACCAATACTTTCTCGCTTTGCATCGAAGCTAAAACATTTTTCTGGATTTTTGTGTAAAAGACATCAAAAGTGGTCAAATTATATGTTTTTGGGGTCGGTGATTACGAATTTGTTATCAGTTCTCAATTTTAATCATCCGGAAAGAACTTAAGTAAAAAAAAATTGAATTTGTGTAAACTTTAAGTCAAAAGTGGTACTTAAGCACAAAACCTATTAGTATCATTCTGCATAGATATAAATAAAATTGTTTTAATGATTTGATCAATTTTTTTTAAAGATTTTAGGTGTTTTTGTTAAAATATACGCAATGTGCGAAAACACGGTTTTCCGGCAATTAAAAAAAAACTGTAGTGCCGAATTTTTCACCCGCTTAAAATGTTATGGATACATATGAGTTCCAACTACTGGCAAATTTTCAACCCAAAAGTTTTAAAATTATGGCTAAAAACCCCGAAAAACAAAAAAACTTGTACCCCCCCTAGGGGGGCGGGAAATGGGTATATTTTAAATTTGACAAAACTGACGTGCGCGGGCATACCAAATAAATATTTCTTATACATTTCAACTCGATCCGACTCTTTTTCTTGATACTATAGCCAGTAAAAGTTCTAACTTAAAAACTCGTACGGTTTTTTTTTTGTTTTTTCAACTTTCGTCTGTGAAGACTTAAACTTTTTTAACTTTTACCCCCCCAAAGTACAAACTAGACAAGATTTGTGATTTATAGAGTTGCTATTCAAAGGAATTGGTCTAGTATTAAAAAAGTTACAGTGTATACAGCGAAAAAAAAAGCCCACATCAGAGTAAAACCAATACCTTCTCGCTTTGCATCGAAGCTAAAAATATACAAGAAACAAGCTGGTGGTGTCTTCAATTTGGTGAAAGAAAATGCTTTTGCTGCTCAAATTTTTGGGATGGTATGTGTATTCTTTTTGTTAAAAAAATAAATCAAAAATTACTTTTTTTGAACTTACGCCGATGATTTGTTTTGCAGGTACTCGTATTACCTTGTCTACCACCGCACAGGATTGAAAGAATTCTATCAATAGTTGATGGATTCAACGCTACGGCTCTCTATATGCTTCAAGATGAAGATATGGCCTACCAGCTCAATACTTTTATTTATGATTACCTGTGTCGATTCTGGTTTGTAGAAATTGGACCTGATAATATTTCTGTATTCAGGAGAGACATTAGGACAAATAATTATTTAGAAAGTTACCATTCAATGCTATTACAAATTATGAAGCGTCATCCTAAAGTATGGGAGTATATTGGTAAGTTCTTATGTAAGGTCTATTAAAAATATATTGCATTTTCATACAGTAGAATACATATTTTTAATCAATGGTAGAACTGATATTAATCTATTTAATCTTTTTTTAGATCAATTGAGGTTTTTAGAAAATCAAAGCGAGGTTGAATTTAAGCAACCTCAGAGTGAGTAATATCTTAGCATATGATTTAGTCTATGATTTATTTTAATGTACTATATTAAATTGCAGGCCCGTGTTGGTGTTTCAACAAGAACAAGGGAATCCAATACAAGAGCAATTGAAGAAATGACACATGACTATACAGAAGGACGGATTCAAAGATTCTTACGGAGAGCTGGTCATCAAGTCAATGGTATGTAACTCGCGAAATTGGCAATTAACTAGGTAATTTGTAATTTCTTAAAAAATTTATTATGATATGACATTTGTGCAATAGTGCTCGGGTATATCTGTTTTTATTTTTCTGAAGGGGAATTGTGCTGTAACCATACCAAATAAATATTAACCTACATACTTTGTACACACTTGGAAGACAGAGATTTATACTTAAAGACATAAAAGTTTATTAAATTTATGTAATGTAATGGAATGGCATTATGTATTTTCAAACTTTGTTTTTGTAAAAAAAATTTAAAAGTGTAATTATATTACTTGTGAACAATGCCAATTATTTATTAATATTTTGTAATGATTTATATTTTATAGGCCGACTTAGTTGAGTTTTACCATTCCAAATTGACTTCTACCATCACTTCAAGCTGGAGGAAATAGTTTCAAGTAAATGCACTTAACTATTGATCAAACCTGTTTAATTTCAATGATTATTTGTACCGTTATTCTTTTTACTGTTTTTTGAAATACATTACACTTTGTTTAATAATAATAAAAAACGGTTATTATTGGTTATTTAAGTTTTTGTCTGCTGTAGAACCTATTTATAAAATAACAATCTATGTCTGTGGTACACAACTGTAACAATATGACAAAACAAGTATTCCTATCTAAAACGCTACTATATAGTTTAAATTACACCATCTGCACGGAGTTAAGTACATATATTCACAGTCCATCATTATTGCTTTACACAATTTATGAATGTAACATAAATTAATAGCTAAATATTGACCCAATACATTTTTAGTTCATATTATTTTCTACCCATGTCTTATTTATTGATATTTAACAATTATGTGTGTGAAAATGAAAGTATTTAAATATTTTATAATAATTAGACAACAGAATTTTGACTTGCTTAAAAAAATAGCTGATTTATTGCATGAAACGTAAATTGTAGATTTATAATTAACCAGTGTATTGTTCTAAATTGTATTAAACATTTTGTAAAGACTGTTATTATAATACCTTTTACAAAAGTTAAATAAATAATAACAATATACCTCATGTGAGTGTAAGATTTACATAAAAAATTTGATTCGGGCGTGCCGAGGCGGAAAGAAAACTGGGTCCGGCAGATCGTTTCAAGGATATTACAATTGTTTTCAGTCGGTGCTGACCAAACTCTACATGATGTCGTCGAGGTTTACTTATATGACGGACGCTTTGAACTTTCTGTACACGTTAGGTCCACATCCGAGAGGTAAACATGGTGTAGTGATCGCCACCCAAAAACTTAGCGAGTACACTCTGAATTTAAGGCAGAGAACTTTGACGAAATTGTCTCAACGCAATATCGACGTGAACGCGGTCGATCACGAAATACAAATCATAACCGACTATATCAATATGTTATTAAGGACTAACATACATTGGTATACCGACCGGAATTGCAATATTTCCGCATACAGAGAATTGACTCCGTGGGGTTCAAACGAAGAATTCATGCACAAAAAGATCAACCGACTGATACCGCAAGAAATGACTATGGTGCAATATGTAGAAAACGAAATCGATGCTTATGTCGATGGCTTCTGGGTCAATTGGTTCGAAAATTTGGGATTCGCATATGACGTGGCGGGAAACGTTAAAATAACATGACAATATTGTGTTTATCCTAATAGTGTAGTTATTTTTTGTTTAAAATAATTATCTACTACATAACTTGATATCAAACAAAATGTGTCGACGTGGTATTTTTTTTACAATCCTACACATGTAATGCATGTATATTAAATACTGTCACACGATTTGGGAATTATTAATTAAGATTAACAGCTTGATACACAACTGGTGTTTGTAATTTAAACTAAAAATTGCAGCGATTTGCAAAGCTGCTTTTGATTGTTTTATCAAATTGACTTTACACGCATTTTAAGCTTAGATCCCATTCCCTATATTATCGTTCGAAATATTTTGTTTGATCATTATTGAAGTCCACTTCAAGTACAGTAATAATCAGTACAGATGAAGTTAGAATATTTGGGTCAAAGAAATTATTAAATCTGAATGTTAATTTATCACAAAGTATCCACAAATTCGTATGGAAGTTTTTGATCGGATAAAATCCTTCTTTTCTTATATTGATACTGCACTAATGACAATATTATTCAAATAAAATATTAAACCCGAAAAATATGTTCAATAGGTAATAATAATATCTAATCACATTCAGATTTGATAATTCATTTGGTCCAACTTTACGAGTATGGTATGCGTATAACGATACACATATGTTTATAAAAATTGCATTTTTTTCAAGACTTACAAATAGTATCATTTATCGTTTTTTGTATGTGTGGATTTTGTAAGATCCCATGATTACTTTTTATTTTTCTTGAACAAAATATTTCAATACCTATTTTACTGTACCTTTAACTCCCCGTTCCCCCGAACAACTTCATGAATGTTTTAAAATCCTTACATATGTGCATTGATTACAGATACAGATACTGACTATTAAGTATTATACTTAATAGTTTACTGATAGTTTACAGTAACTACATTACTGATTACTCTACTTTACTAAATGGAGTAATAGTTTTTAAAAAACACAGAAAAAACTAATAGCTGTAAAATGTCAACGAATTATTTTCAATTTCAGTTCCCCTTAAGTATCGTAAATTTATCTTTTGAACTTTTCGTGTTTGTTCATTTTATATAAACCGTTTTGGTGCCACATTGTGTTTTGTCGGCTGTACCTAATGTTTTCATTTTTTCAAATGTTTTTTATCTGGCTGATATAATATGCTAGGTATTATCTGGTATTGGCTGTATCATTTTTCATGTTTGTTAATTTATTTGAATGCTAACACCTTACTCTCTTCCAATAAGCCATTCGATATTTATCTTTGTAAAGTAGGTTTTGGTGAATTTGTCATCAGCGGACGACTTATAGTGTAATATCGTTTGTATTTTTTTTTAGATAAATTCAAATAGTTGTACATAATGTTAGAATGTATGCGACTGTTATCAGTACTATTGACGTGTGGTGTACTTACCTACATTTTTAAATATTCCCGCTTTTTGTTTGGTTAGTGATAACACCTCTGAGTAGATTTAATCTATTCTGTGATAACACTATCACACAACAATTTAAACTATTTTATTCTGCGACGACTGACGCCAAAAGTCATAACATTATTTTATCATTTAAAAAATTGTATTTCGTATTCTTAGTTCCTGTACAAAATCAAAGTCTACTTATTAAGATTGTTCATTAAAATAAAATTAATAGTTATTAATTATTATGATTCATCCTAGACTATTTCCTAAGTGTTGACCATTAAGTACCACCTACATCTGTTATTTATATTTGTAAACAATTACCTGGATTTTCTACATTATGAAAATAATATTTATATAATTAGTGCGTCGTCGAAATTGTGAAAATTATATTTTATGGTAAGCATGTTTAACTGTCCAAGTAGTGAATAAAATTTACTACACATACTGACATTACTTAATATACTATTATGATGCATTAGCAGGTCACTTGGGGTAAATAAATACCCTAACATAAGAAATATGGTTTTGTTAGTTTGGCTGACGATAGGTAGTGCTGACATTGATTTAGGTACTTTCTATTTATCTGTCGTTATTACATGCTGTTATGTTGTTTTTCCATTCTATTATTTAGTACATTTGATATCTCTGTTGAAAGTTTGCGTTAATGGGTACAGAAAATTATTACCTGCGCTATCAAAGCATCGAAATAATGACAATTTTATTCAGAGTCAGCGTAGCAAAAAAACAAAAAAAATATGCACTAATTGTACAAAATTAATATGCAGAGATCAAGGTAGAAGTATCGGGGCGGTGTGGCGCAGTGGACACCTCAGCTGCTGCATGGCACTCGAGGTTAAGCTGTGGCCGTTGCTGCTTGAACTCGGATAGGTGACCACCCGGATTTTTAGCGGCGACCCACATCATCAACCCCCGATATGCATGGCAGAAATGCCATGCACCCTCCGGCGACCGAACTGGCATAAAGTTAGCTATAGCCCTCCCGGTCAAATACGCCATTCGAATATATATATATATATTTAAGGTAGAAGTATACTCGGGTGTTTTTAATTAAATATAAAAATAAAAATGAAACTATATTTAGTATGAGAAAAACATCATATATAAAAATGAAGTTGTTTTTATATAAATGATTAACCATCAATTAATGAAAATACAGATTAAATATATTCTTGGTCAATGTTTACCCCACACGACGCAATAGGTACTTTGAACTTACCCACCTACTGAAATAAATTCTGTAAACCTCAATTGAGAATTGAACGAATGTTTCTCACGAAGATTTTGTGATCTATTGTATATGGTGCACTTACTATTATATTTTGGCTTTTAAAATACTTTTGAACAGTCAGTTTATTAGTTTTTATGTAGCTCAACATACATTTTGAATCAAGTATCAAAATGTCTATATTCTTGTCTAAATCTGAAAATATAATCTAGTCTGGACATCTAATGTGTATTTGCTGTAAGTTTTAAATTGTTTGGTTTCAGGTTCACCATGCAAACGTTTTTAGATTGTGAAGAAAATATTGTTGAAGAAAAACTCTGTCCCCTTTTATTTCCAATTAAACGGTATCAAATTCAATATGATTTTATGACCAATCTTTATACGGCGATTAAAAATAAAAAACATGAAATTTTCGATAGTCCTACTGACAATGTGAGTAATATTCATATTTAAGTGTAGTTTTTAATCTTTTTTTAAATTTTAATAATTTGAGTTTAACAGACTAATAAATACTTATAATTTAATAAAACAGTAAAATCATTGTTAATTAAAATTTTAATATTGCTTTCAGGTTAAGAGATTAAGTTTCATAATATTTTGTGCAGTGCGTCGGCTATATGGCGTTGGAGAAAGAGAATTGGGGTGACTAAAGATATTTTCTCATGTTGGAAAATAATCTATTCTTCGGTAATAATAGGGGAGTATTTCTTGGCGTTGAAAAATCTTTAACAACATTATATTATTATGATTGATACTTCTAATAGAACAATATTTCAATTGCAAAATTCCTAGTATATTACATTTTAATAGATTTTAAAAGATTTAAAATCTTTATGGCTATCGTAAAGCCTAACAAAACCATTATTAATTTATTTAATGTGCATAAATCTCAATTGCAAAGAGTAACACAACATACGTATTTTAATTAATTCATAGACAATAACATTTAATACTAATTTATCTATTTATTAATTTCTGACTAACAGTAAATGGATTTGATTCAATACTTGAAAATATGTACCAACAGTATTTGATGGTATCATTTGTATTTTTTCTCTATCATATGGTAATGAACAACTTGGGTACCAACGTTATGAAAAAAATAAAATTATAGATAGGCATTCAGAGGAAAAAATTCCTATCCGGAAAAGTAATTTCAAAGTTTATTTTAATATATTTATTGAATATGATTTATTTATTTTTTATTATTACAATATATGATTAGGTGTCTAGAAAATTTAAAACAACCAACAAGTGGATGAAGTATTCAAAAACTAGAAGAAATTTGTTTTCGTCGTCTGATATTAAATTAACAACAGTATTGACGTTCAATATCGGTGTCATTGGTAATCAGAATACTAAATATTTAAAAATACGACTTTATAACTAATAAATATGAATTTGTCAAAAAATTTTAGTTCTAATTGTCCGGGTATCAATGTATCATGTCAAGAGCGTTATGAGAAAATCGGGAGTTGTCCATGAAAGCTGTGAATCAATCGATTAGCTGATCTGTGTGTCATCAACAGGACTAAGGCTGCCTTGATTCCAAGTCATCATTAACAGAGAGATAACGTTAAAAATGGTTATTTTATGTAGCTCTAAACATTACGACAAAATGTTTACGGTTAGGTTAGGTAAATTTAAACCGTATAGTGATTAGCTGAACTGAACGTAGGATTCCCAAAAGTTTTAGATCAATTTTCTGAATTTTTCAATTGTATCTTTGGACTTGAAGTAGTCTTTGTAGGAAGCAACCAACAAAATTTACTTAATCCATCAATCAATGCAAAACGTATTTGTATGATTTAACGGAAGTGTCTAATGTGAACATGATAGGTATTTAGAGATTTCCTTATTGCGTGAGTCTGCTCATAACAACCAATTTTTTTTAGCATATTCATGGGAGAGTATGCTCTTTTCTTTAAATTTCAGTTAAATTTGTTAAGTAACAAATCGGTTAAAGGTTTACCAATCAAAGAAAAGCATTTTATACTATTTTTCTGAAATATCTAGTGAGGCCAAGAAAAATTTTAAATGTTCATTGACTTGACTTGTGATAATCTATTCAGAAACGTAAAACATTGTCTTTTTTCTGAACTAAGACTATTGGGCTTGCATAATTGGAACATTTTAGGCTTAATGATGTCTTCTCGTAACCATTTTTCTATTTATTCATCAACTTTAAGTGTTTCTGCTTGACATAAGCGTCGTGGTCTCCCATAAACTAACTCTTAGGTAGTTACCAATCACATATTATGATGACTTCATCGGGCACAATATGAACATTATTAGTGTATGACTATCCATCAGCTCACCAGAAACTACAACTTTTGTATAGAACCTGACTTCTCTTTGCCCATCCAGCAATGTTACATTCTTTTGAGTTATATTTCCAGACAATATGGATACAAAAGCCTTCGGATCAACATTTACATCACTGTCTGTATCAACTAAGGTATCTGTTTGTACGCTATGTAGACTAACTAGTTTCTTTATGTACTCGAATAATTGATTCACTTGTGCTTTAATATTGTGAAATGTCAGATTTTTGTCTTGTTTTTTATAAGTGTTTTAATTTTTGTTTGTAATAATATATCAAAATTCATTTTGAAGAGTTGGTCTTCTGGTTCTTGTTCTTAATTAAAATTTCATCATTCCACGACACGCAACACTTACACTAATTTAAATTGTTCTAAATATTACGTATTTGGTATCGTTATAATGTGTCATATGTTTTGATTTTTCATGTACCAGTATCAATATCTTTGTAAACTTGATGTTTAAACTAAATCGATTTTTTTTTTAAAACTTTTGAACATTTAAATGAATCTTTTTGCAACGTAGGAGGTATCATGTATCCAAGAGTTTGACATAATGCGTTATTTACACATTAACGTTTTATGCAACTTTTTCATGTAATGTAATTGAAATAATAAATAATTTCCTGTTTAACCCGATGTACTTAAGCTGAACACGTACCTACTGTTTGTGCCTACTGTTCAAAACAATTATTTAAATTTTTTGGTTTGTCAATTAAAAAAAAAAATCAATAAATACAAATTTATTTTTATACATATTATTATGACAATATTATTGTGAATCTTGTGTGTACAAACAAATTTATTTTGCACCTATATTTGGTTAGAAAAATATATCATATTGTATAATTATTTAATATTTTCTAAAATATTTGCATGTTGTATGAAAAAAAACTGATGTATTATGTAAATGATAATATTTACAAAACATGTTGGTAATATCTAAATTTGTTTACCTGTTTAAATGAAAGTTTGACATATCATTATTCTTTTAAAAAATATTAAATAGTGCTTAGGTATATTAATACCTACGTGTATATATATATTTGCTGGTTTTGTTGTTTAGTATCTTAAATACTAGCCACTTAACATCATTGCTTCTTATTTACATTTGTACATAGGAGGCATGTTAGTTTATATAAATTATAAAGATTTAATACTGAGACTATAGTACTTACATTAATATAATAATGTATAGTTAGTAGTAGTTTTTCGATTAGGTATATTGTTCCGTTTTAAATGATAACAAAGATAGATATTAAGAAAATGTAACCTTTTTTAAAGTGTATAAGTGCGTTTGTTAGCTGCTTTTAAATTTTAAATACGTACCTACCTATTAATGTTCAACAGTTTCGACCTCAAAATTAGTTTTGAAGCTTTTATGCTGTTTATTAAAGTTTCAAATTGAAAACTGTCTCAAGGTTTAACATTTCACTGTTGGTACCTACATAGAATTTTATAAGAAGTTTGTTATTTAGGTACTTGAGCATATTTTGAGAAATAAAAAATAAACAGGTGCAATTTGGAATTTATAGTAGTATATTATTTTTTTTTAACGAAAGGTACAATTATAATAGTGTATAGGTCGATTATATATAATATAGATTACAGATTACGATTATTTCACAAACCTTCGCCATTTAGGTTGATTGATTCTAACATATTTTTTACTCTTAGCAAACTTTATGTCCTAACAGAAACGCTGTGTGGTGGCCTTAGTGCGCGAATGTCTGTAAACGCATAATACGACCGGTAGATAGCGAGACACATACCGAAACAGGGTGTGCTAATACATATAATAATTTATACCTATAGTAAGTTATAAATAAAACATTATTGTCAAGCTGAATGATCTAAAAAATGGCCAAATGAAAAACCTAATTTTTATAAATTCTGCATGTTTAATTAGATTGTGACATAACTTAATGAGTAGCCTACTCATTAGGTTAATTAATTTTTAAGGTCTAATTAATTCGTGAACTATAAGTGTTATGTATTTGAACAAAACTGTCTAAAAAGAATAATTTATTGTCACTTAAATTCTGTCCGAAAAACAATTAAAACATATTTTTATGATGTTTTGAAAACATTTTGGGGGGTGTCCAATTTTTTTTTGTACTGCTCTTTCACTCTCAATTTAAGCACCCCCTCCCCTTCCTAATTCGATGCTGATCACTAAAAACTTAACTATGTTAGTAAATATGTATAATATAATATTTTGTATGATTATAAATTATTTTTACTCACAATATTTGATTACACATTTGTTTATATTCTATGTATTTTTCTTTTTATAACAAAACTAAATTAAATTCAATTATAAAATCAAACATTTTTTTTTTAATTCAGTTTTTGCAGTACATTGTCGGTCTCTGCGATTTGTCTATGTATTGTGGTTTCATTATAAGGAAAAATGTAATTATTTGTTGTATATTTAATACAAATTTGTCATGTGTAATAATTTTTTATTAGCCAGGGGTGTCCAGCACAGTAAACACCCCTTCCCCGACTCCCCCTCTTTTCTATGTTATTTTTCCAACACTTAAACCCAAATCTCCAACTCCAAAGCCTTATTTTCAATTATATTGTTCTAGGCCCGATTGAACAATCTGTTTTCATATAATCTGTGATAGTACGTTCAAAGATCTATTCTTAGTATTCATAAACGTAGCTATTGTCATAGAAATATCAATAAAATTAATAATATTTACAACAACTATCATTCGATAATCTTTTTCGATGTTTATAAAATGTCTATTTTCAATCATATAACTTTATGTAATTTGTTCAATGAAATAATTTTTTTATCTAAAAAAGTTTTAAACACAATCATTATTGTATTAAACCATCAACAATTTTATTTTAGCTGTACCTACAGGAAGTTATAAAAAATGATTCCTTTTTTGATATTATAATACTTCTTGATGAAGGAACAGGCTCGGAGACGATTTTTGTCTTTCCTTCAATAAGAGCGTAGATAATATTATAACCACCTACCTTTTAACACTTCTCTTTTTCTCTGTGTCGTTAACAGTAGCTGTGGATTTTTTCAGTGGTATATACTGTATGTGAAGTAGAAGAATATAAAAATTGAACGGAAAAGGTCTGCAAAAAGGGAACAACCTATGCGTACCAATTGCAGTGTGTATGTGGCAAAACGTTGGAGCTCAGAATTATCTCAGAACGCTGTTTGAGACTATTAGGCCCGGCTTATTGCACCGGCCTGATCCTCGGACTAATATTGTTTTTAATATATAAGAAATAGCTGTAGAGTAACATTCCAATCGCTCTACAATTTACGGGTATTGAAAAAAGTCTTGGATATTTATATGTTTTACGCCTTACTCTCAAATGGCATATCTATATGAATCCTGTAGTACACAATTTATTTTCTAAAGCACCCCCTTGTGCGCACATTGAACCGTTTGAAACCGAACATAAGGCATCACCATTTATTTATTATACTATATCTTATGCTCAGGCGATTTTTATTCCACCGTTTGAGCGTAAATAACACGGCAAGTAGGTTTATTTTTTTTCTCTGGCCGATGGTGAAGGGGTTACGCACGGGCGATCATGAGGGATGCTGTATTTATGTATTATACCGGCGCCAGGCAGCGGTCGAGTACAGCTCATTACCCGCATAGTGTGGCGATGATACACGGTCTATAAGCGGATACAACATATATTATAATACACATTACACGTCTTGTGTGTGTATGTAATATTGTGTATTATATTATATTATACTGTAATCTCCGTTATTGTGCGCAACGCGTGCCGACCGTATTTCTTCTCCTCCATTAGACCTAACAACCTTAAGCCACGCGACGCGACAGTTCCACCCGTTCTGTGTGCACGATAATAATTTTTTTCTATTACTCGTATTATCATTTTGGTGATTTATGGGATGACCCCCCCCCCCTCTTACAGCCAAACCTTTGACGACGTTTGCGCCAGTCGCCTTTGCCGTCCAAAAGCCGTCACGAGTAAGTCTGACACCCGCGAGTAAGTATATTATTTTGAGCGGACGGCGTTGGATTTCCGCTTGGCGAGAATCGCGCATATGATTTATGGTCACGCCGACTTTTGTCCGTTTCATCATATTAATATTTTACCGTAACGCTTCGCACTATATATAGGTATGCTAAAATGTAAACTATACAGGGTGATTCATTTGTTGTATTTTATTTTGTCCTCAGTTGTTAATTAGAGACCTTTTAGAGTGCGAAGTGGGACGTTAAAAAATATAAATATGGTCCAAATTGAAAAATGGCTGACTTACGGTCAAAAATATGTTTTTTGTTAAACAAACAAATGTTCTTATCAAAAATAACTACTTTTCCAGGAAAACATTTTCCGTAAAACCCGTAATTTGTAAATTAAGTCCTTTAGCTATTTTTAGTTTTGTTTTTTTTTTATTTTGATGCATATGGTAACCGTGTAATGCGTGGTAACGTTCCTAACCTAACCAATTGCACCTATGACTCATAGGCTATAAAAAATTTCACTTCTTCAATCTTAAAAATAGAGATCAACCCCTCCCCCGAATAAAAAATTAAGTCAATGCAATTGGGTATGTCTCTTTAACAAATTATTTTTCGACCAAAATTTCATCACACTTCTTCTCTTGAAGAGGGGTAACATTTTAGTATTTTAACCGTGTTTTTAGGATTTGTGATCTATAGTTTGTATTAAAAATTGGTCTAATATATACCCTATTACGAACTGCGAAATAATGTAAAAATACGACGACAGATTTTTTTCCTATCAAAGAACACCGGATTTTTGAACTTAAACTTTAAATTTATAATTTTATACATCCATGATAAATGTACTTATCAAGTGTACACCACTTTTATAATTTACGGCCTAATCGTTGATTCAATTCTAAAAAATATTTTGTTATTATGCTGATAAAACATTTATGGAATCAGTAGAAATAATATATTTATGAAATGAATTTACATTTTTATTGAATATAACATTATTTTTCGTTAAGCCTCTGATGTGAAACCCAAATTTCAATAACACTTGCCTCATAGCCTATGAGTCATAGGTGCGATTGGAGGTTTTTTTTTACTGTTTATACATTTTTTCAGTTGTTTTATAAAACGAATTTTTTTTGTTATTTTTTTTATATATTTGAACAAACAAGCATCCAAGGTAGAACTCTACTTTTCTTAAGATAAAGCAAATCCTTGTTTTGTTTTTGTTCTGATTTCAGACTTAATATTATAGTTGTTATTTATAATCAATATAAATTACACATGTAATATTTAGTAGTATGACTAAATTCCGACACAATTACTTTTCAGTTTTAGACGCATAGACTATCTCTTAAAAATGTATCTCTTATGTGTTTAATCCCACAATTTGTATTGCTATAAAATGCGCGGTTATTATGAAAACATGTTGTTAGCAAAGTTAATATGTTGTTTATTACAACGACTGTTGCGATGTAAATATATCCCAATACCTCTAAAGATCGTATACTTATAATTTTTAACGACTTATGAACAAAACTTGCAAATTTTTGGCTCTAAAAAGTAAAAAAAAAAAATTATAACGATTACTCTACAATTGGCTACAATTCCTATTAAAGACATTTTAACACTTAAGGACAAAATACCTAAATAGAGTTTACATTATAAAGAAAATAATACATATTCTAATATTTTGTATTAAAAAAAAAAAATTATAGCCTATAAAAATACACTTTTAATGCACACAATTCAAGTACGTAAGGGAAAAGTTTGGGTTCAACCAATAGCCCTCCTCACCAAGCATCCGCTATTGTCTCTACAGTCTAACGATTTATATAATATTTCAACTTAAAGTAAATGAAGGGATTTTGGTATAATATCCCCCCTTGTAAATGCCCTTGACGCAAGGTCCTTGTTTTTTATCATTCATATTATAACATGCATTTTGAATATTAGTTAAAATATCTGTGTTGTACGAAAACCAACGATATGTTTTCATAAAATTCAGTATTTTTCACAATGTATGTTGAAATGTAAACAAATAAATAATAACTGTTGGCATAAATGTAACACATTTTATAAATTGTATTCTGTTGTTTTGGATAAAAAAGTTTTTTGTATGAACTTATACTGTCATATAATATTATAAGGGAATCTAAATGCTTGAACACAATAAATATAAAATAGGTTATTAAAAATACCAGATATCCAATAGGGCTATAATTTAAATTAGAATACATCATTTCAAAGATTCGATTATTCAAATAGTTATAAAAATATATACATTTTGAATTAGATTGTAATTCCTACTTAAGTCGACGTTGAAGATTGTTAGTACTTAAAAATATTTTTTGTCCGATTCTACCCAGCCCGGACCGATCTAGCCAAATAAAATAAATGTTTATGGCTGGCTAAATGTTCGAAAATTAAATGTAAATACACTATTTACAAAGCCTTCTTCGTAAACAAATTGTATACATTTGTGTTAAAACCCGATCTCTACGAGGTACCATCTTTATTCCCGCAACTTGTTGTACACATTTTGATCATATTATCATATTGGCACCGAAAATCTTGAAGGGTTTAAAATCACTTGTAATTAAAAATCTGTGTTTATTATGATCCATTATTTTATTTTGCGTCCAGGGCATTTACAAGGGGGGATATTATACCAAAATCCCTTCATTTACTTAAAGTTGAAATATTATATAAATCGTTAGACTGTAGAGACAATAGCGGATGCTTGGTGAGGAGGGCTATTGGTTGAACCCAAACTTTTCCCTTACGTACTTGAATTGTGTGCATTAAAAGTGTATTTTTATAGGCTATAATTTTTTTTTTTTAATATAAAATATTAGAATATGTATTATTTTCTTTATAATGTAAACTCTATTTAGGTATTTTGTCCTTAAGTGTTAAAATGTCTTTAATAGGAATTGTAGCCAATTGTAGAGTAATCGTTATGATTTTTTTTTTTACTTTTTAGAGCCAAAAATTTGCAAATTATGTTCATAAGTCGTTAAAAATTATAAGAATACGATCTTTAGAGGTATTGTGATATATTTACAAAAAAAATTCGTTTTATAAAACAACTGAAAAAATGTATAAACAGTAAAAAAAAACCTCCAATCGCACCTATGACTCATAGGCTATGAGGCAAGTGTTATTGAAATTTGGGTTTCACATCAGAGGCTTAACGAAAAATAATGTTATATTTAATAAAAATGTAAATTCATTTCATAAATATATTATTTCTACTGATTCCATAAATGTTTTATCAGCATAATAACAAAATATTTTTTAGAATTGAATCAACGATTAGGCCGTAAATTATAAAAGTGGTGTACACTTGATAAGTATATTTATCATGGATGTATAAAATTATAAATTTAAAGTTTAAGTTCAAAAATCCGGTGTTCTTTGATAGGAAAAAAATCTGTCGTCGTATTTTTACATTATTTCGCAGTTCGTAATAGGGTATATATTAGACCAATTTTTAGTACAAACTATAGATCACAAATCCTAAAAACACGGTTAAAATACTAAAATGTTACCCCTCTTCAAGAGAAGAAGTGTGATGAAATTTTGGTCGAAAAATAATTTGTTAAAGAGGCATACCCAATTGCATTGACTTAATTTTTTATTCGGGGGAGGGGTTGATCTCTATTTTTAAGATTGAAGAAGTGAAATTTTTTATGTTTTACAGCCACTCCCCCATGCGCCAACTAGATGCAATTATTAGTGATTGATAAACTGATTGATCAAGTAATTGCTGAAAATGTAAATAAATCAAAACCCTTCTCAACTCAGAGTAACCATCGTCGGAAAAAAAACTATTTATGAGAAATTATTATTTCAGAACTGAGTATCACTGGGTTCACTGATGTTATAACTGATTTGATATTATAGTAAAGTGTTTTTCACAATAACTGAATTTCTAGAATTTGGTCACACAAGTTGAGGAGGATTTCAGTTATTAGTAAATGACGAAGTGCACCGTCTGGTGTTATATAATCTATGATTTAACAGGCGGAGCCTTAAACATAAGTGGTCAAGATCAAGGTTTTTGGGCATGCCTTTCTTACCGCAACGACTTCCTATTTTGTGCTACTCGCATAAGCAGGCAGACGTTTTGAATCTAATAGGCGAAAAACATTGGTGGGCAAAAGATGTGGCTTTGAAAATATATTTTGGAATATTTAATGACCCTTCGAATATACTTATTAATACCAGTATTCGAGTTATAGTAATAATTGAATTTTTGGGATTTATTTACAATTACGTTATTTTTAAATACTAAGAGTAGTTTAAACGCTCAATCAGGTTATCGTTTTATTGAAAATATACCAAATTTTCTTTAATTTGCAAAATATCAATTTTATTAGCTATAATTTGCAGCAAAAAAAATTATATTTTGTCTAAAATAGTTACATGTTTTTATTGACGAAACATTAAACACACCCAATTTACGAATCTGAGTGGATACAATGTAATTAATCACATTCAAATTACAATGGCTTCTTTATAAAAAAAAAACTGTAATCTCCATATAAATTTGATTCTATATTTTTCTTCTGGGTTAAAAAACATTTGAATCTGATATTTGTATTATTGCGTGTTTTTTGTATGTTATCGTTTGCGCAAATTGTTTTGTAAGTTTAAAATTGTGTACACAGACCTCCGCTGAGACCCCATCTTTACTATATCGTTACTCATACTACTATAGTATTAAGTAAATTTAATATTATTCTCTACTTGGTATTAAGCTTCAGAGTAATATTACTATAATATTCATAACGAAAATTGACAAATGTTGCTTATGTTAACCAATTTGCATAAACAGTTCTGCAAAATACATCTAGATATTATTGTTTCGGTCGGCAATACATAAGCCATTTGATCAATCGTAAAAAAACCATTGAAGCAGCCAGTACAACTATCATTGCAATTATTTAGTAAGTAATATACGAAATTGTTTTTTTATATTTTCTAAATGTAGAATGTATTAAATGTTTCAAAATAATAATTTTAAATACAATTACTTAAAAAAAACACTTATAGACTATTTAAATGATATTTTTTAAAATTGTTTTAATATATTTTTTAACAAAGAACTTTGAATAATTTGTTATCTAGATAATTGTTTAGTATATTTTATTAGAATGATGCAAAACTCTTGTTATAACTACGCATTGCATAGTAAGCATAGTACGTATCAAAGCGTTTATGTGAAAGTGATTTTGTCCTAGTAAGCTTGTACAGTGGGGTCGAGGCATAATGTGACCAAAGCAATAGGTACGGAGAGGTTACAGGTCTACAGGAATTATTTTTTAACAAAAGTTACAGAACCACTTTCAAATAAACACTTTAAGCACTTTGATTTTAATTTTTAACAGTTATTATTAAAAAAAAAATGTTCGTATATTCTTGATGTTTATTTATGTTAAATGTTTTTAATTTTAGTTGAAATAGCTTAAAAATTGCATTTAATTTATATTGAAATAATTAATTTACTGATTTTAAAATTGTGTACGACCGATACCTTGAAAATGTTGTGAAGAATTCGAATGTTTTTTTAAAAACTTAAATCGATGTATTCTTAAGGACACTACGTTTGAAGTAAAAAAATATGTTTTTGTACAAAAATAAATCTTATATGCGTTATAAAAGTTGAAAAAAAATATCAAAATCGATACTTCTTTCCTATGGTAGTATTTATTTAAACTTTTTAGTCAAATTTACCTATAAAATGTGCCTTGATAAATTCTAGTTTAGAGGCCCCGTAAGTACTTTAAAAAACGTTATCAAAAACTTGTTATCGACCATTCAACATTTTTAGTACACCAGTCTCAATTTAAAAGTTATTGAAGTGCATGAGTAGTGTTATAAATGCCGGTTCTGGGCATCAAAGGGATGCCGCCAACAATTAAAAACCCATTTAAACTACAATGTATTTATATATGCATGCCGGTTCTGGGCATCACAGGGATGCCGCCGTCAATTAAAACCCATTATCACAACAATGTAGTCACATATGCATGGCGGTTCTAGGCATCAAAGGAAGCCGCGGGCAATTAAAAACCCATTAAAATTCCAATGTTATCACAGGTGCATGCCGCGGGCAATTAAAAACCTATTAAAATTCCAATGTTATCAATGGAAAGTGCTGACGTGTATAATTTTTTTGCAAAAATTGACATCACACGAGTGTACTTATGCTGCCGTCATATTGACTGCCGTCGTATCCTCGCGGTGACGTCAAATCGGAATATTATCATACTCTTATCCCACACAGATTTATGACCTAACCTAACGGGAAAAAAATGTTTTATGAGTAACCAAAAGGCAAACGTGTGACATGTTTATCATTGCTGCGCGCGTGTAATCTCTTCTATATGGTACTCTCACATTCGTGTATGATAAGATTGTGTTATCTTTTTAATGGTTATAATATATTGGGTTTTTCATAAATTAAACTTTAGTTTAGTGTGAGTAGTGATTCAAGATGGACTTGTCAAAAAAAATCGATAAACAACTTGAAAGCCAACAGAAACAGCAGCAACAACAACACTCAGATTACTTAATCGACACTTCAGTGTATGATATCGATTCTCTAACACACTTGCACATTGGACTGGACTCTAGAGATTTATTTTGGCCGAAAATTGTAATTGTCGGTGGAATCGATCAGATTGCTGTAAATATACAATTTTTACAACGATTATATGCAATTTATCCATACTTCTCATCACTATCCGGGAGCTTGGACGGTATAGTTATATTGCAAGATGAGCAAACTACCATGCGAGTAATAGAAGCATACACAAGGAAATCTTACATGGTGATTGAGACACAATCATTTATGAACCATACAACGGCTACAATGTGTCCAATCTGGAAAATAGGCATTTCGCTGACTCTCGAAATGGCAAAGCGGATGTATAAATTAAAGAATAAAATATTTGATAACATATACCGAAAGTTGATACTTACAAGACCACGGATCGTACGAGAAATAAAAATGATAATGAAAAATGTTGTCAACAACATTGATAATGACAAACTGACAATGATACTGACAAACTGACAATGCCAAAAAATAAAATTAACGAGTGTATGATATGTTTTCATAAAATCATAAACACCGAGTATATGGAGAAATGTTTGGATTTCGCTTCAAGAATCATCTTTGTAAAAAACAGTCCTAGAATAAAGGTATTAATTTTTTGTAAACGATGAAAAATCTTACTTCTTATAATTTGCTAAATCTTATAATTTGTTTGCAGGGTAAATATTTCAACATATTTGCCGATTTGGATCTGATAAGATATTATTATTTAAACAAAGTATATATACAATTATAATTTCCTAACTTCTCCACTAAATGCATTGTACTCCATCTGACAGTCGTGTATAATAACACAGTACAATGAAGTGTTTTGTGGAAAAGCTTTGGCGCATTCAAAGTCTATACGTAAGTCAACCGTAGACGATTTAACAGTGTCATTCTGTTTCGAACAGTCAATGACTATGATTGGTCCAAGATTCTTGTAGTGGACACGGTCCAGTAAAGGTTGAGGATTGGTACGTCCATGGTATATTGTTTGAAAACGAGTGTACGCATTGTACATTGAAGTGTGTTTGTCAGCTTCAAAATCAGCATTGTAGTTTTCGTACGGGTACTCGTCAGAGTTCAAGTAAGCCTTGACATTGCGCAGTGTACAGTGATGAAAGTCCGATTGAGATAGTTTGGAATGTTCTTTGCCCAGTTCTATTAGCAAATACCGTGGTTTCTCAACGTTTGAAAACGTTCGTACCGACCATGTGTGATGAGTGGTTTGAGGTACCAAAGGATACACCGCAATGACCCAGTGTTGATATTCCAAAGGCAACCACCGCTTTCCGTCCAGAATACGCATTAGACCCAATTCTGTTTTCACATTGGGTTCAAAGTATTTCACGATTTATTTGATTTTAGTAATGTTCACTGTGGTCTGTTTGAGTAGGTCAACGTTTGCCGGGGTATTTACTTCAGTCTTCATGCTCTCATCCGGTTGTATCAACTCTATGGCTCCAATGTCCCGGCTCGATCGTATGAGCACAAGTGATTGTGTACAGTTGATCAGGACACGACGGAACCGTTCGAAAAAGCCCATGCAAGCCGATAGTGGATACTGTGCAAAAAACTCTGTCGTGTCCATCAGGTCTCGACTGGTCTGGTTGTCATTGATGTGTTTCCATCCGGCCGGTTGCATCCGTGTGATATCACTGGGAGTAAAAGAACAAAATCCTTTGATTGTAGTCACTACTCCGACGTTTTTAACCTTGTCAATCTCTTTGCCGTTAACTTCGTACCGGATCTCATCAAACAAATGCATGCACAAATGTACGGTCAATTGTTCGTTCTGTAGGTTGATCTTGTGTCCGTCTTGATCACGCAACTGGATGTTCAATGTGCTCAACTGCGATGTGTTTAGAGGATAGTATACCACATGTTTGGGACACTCTATGATACGGTAACCCGGAGCAACGTTAGGAAAGAATTCGTGCAACGTGTGTGACTGACGACCGCTGTGGAATGATCCTTCAATCACGTTGCAATCCACTCTTATACACGTCACACTGATAATCTTCATCGGTGAATCGGATATGTGTAATTTGTGAGCTTCCAACACCCTCGGGCGGAATCCAAGCAATTCACCAATCGAGTCCCGAGGAGTGAAATCAACTGGATAATCACTGGTTATTTCACACCGCATGGTATTGTGATTACCAATTATTTGAAACGAATTCATTTCCTTTGGCCAATCGGTTGTGATAATCTTTTTGATGTCTTCAAATTCATACGATCCCGTGGGTATTGAAACCACATAAAGAGGTGAACTGCTTCCCGGTGAAGATACAATCATTTTGGTACTGTTGTTGTTTCGACCATCGACAACAACATTCGGTTGAGGAGCAGCTTCCCGTTGCTACTGCAGATCATCGCCATCGGGGACCAGTGTACCAACGATAAACTTGTTGTTTCGCTCATCAACATTTGATATAGTGTTCCACGTGTGCAAACTCAACAAACCAATTTCACAGTGGTCACCCACTTCCAGCGGAGGGTTGAATATACATTGCAATTCGGACTCCTCACCGCTTAACGTCACTGTTGTAACAATTATCGAGCGTGTTCAGCAGAAATCGCAAGCACCATTGTCTACATTTGATCGTGTTGAACTTTTGATAACGACTGTAGTTGTAGTCAATCGTGCAGTCTTTAAAATACTTTTGTACCTCCAGTGGTGGTGGTAAGTTTCCAAAACTATCGAAATAACTAACGTGTTGTCCTTGTTTCCGGTAAGCTACCCAATGTGAACCTAGATTGCGTTCCAAGTCAATATTAATGACACCCACTTCCGAGGTGTATGGAGTAAGCGGGAGCGTGTCTCTGCAATACACACAATATTCAATTTTATCACTTTTATTTATAATTCCTGTAGACCAGTCAGTGAATAGTGGGGACGGAACATAGTTGGGTCGGGGCATATTGGGGACGGGGAGGTCACAGGTTTACAGGAATTTTTAAATCTGAAAGTGATAAAATCACTTTCGAAAAAACGCTTCGATGCAAATGGGTAGTTAGTATTTTCAAGCCAGTACAGTCCAAACCAAGCACAGTATAAACCAGCAAAGTTAGAAAGTCTTAAATGAAGGTTCTGTATTTACAAATGAGCATCAAAGCCTTTATTTGAAAGCGATTTTATTCAATTTTATCACTTTAATTAATAATAATTCTTGTAGACCTGTGACCTCTCCGTTTCCTCATTGCTTTGATTACATTATGCCGATACTCTACTGTACTAGTCCTCTTGGATAAAATCGCTTTCAAATAAACGCTTTGATGCTCATTTGTAAATACAGAACCTTCATTTAAGACTTTCTAACTTTGCTGGTTTATATTGTGCTTGGTTTGGACTGTACTGGCTTGAAAATACTAACTACCGATTTGCATCGAAGCGTTTTTTCGAAAGTGATTTTATCACTTTCAGATTTAAAAATTCCTGTAAATCTGTGACCTCCCCGTCCTCAATATGCCCCGACCCAACTATGTTCCGTCCCCACTATGCACCGACCCCACTGTACTGGTTTTTTTTTATAACGGTAATAACTATATTTCTAAAGATATTTTTTAAAACGGGTATGACATTCTTTCTAAAATGTTTTCTTCTTTCCACTATAAACTCATGAATAGTTTCGCTTTCGATCCACTCGAGGTTGACTAAGAAAAATTATGCGTAAAAAATTGTTTTGCATGTTTTTAAGTTTTTAATTTTATTTTTGACGATTTTAAAACGGAAAGCTAAAAACAAATTTGTACACGTATATTAGACAGAAATTAAAACGCTCTAAAAATAAGATTTTATTATGCGTAGTCAAGTTTAGACGCTGGAAAATTAGGTGTATAATGTCACTTCGTAAAATCGAATTTAATAACAACATTAAGTATGTATACTAATTTTTCTAATTTCTATTTTGAATAGTGTAACCTAATTATACAAACCTTTTTATACAATGCAACTGAAATTGTTAACAGACCTGTTTTTTCTTTGTGTATCCTTAATATGGTGAAATAACTGTAATTTTGGCCAAATCAAGTACCTTTCGAGGTAGATTTCTACCTTCCTTTACATAACAATCCGTTTAACTGTCTAGGAAATATTTATCATATTGAAACTACCTTGCAAAATCATACCTAACCTAACCTTCTCATATCAGCACAAAAGGCAACTATAACTAATATAAAATGTTTTTTTTATTTATTATTATTCGCAGATAATAATGAAACTCTTCAGTTTATTCATATCTTTTCTATTCCTTGCGAGTGTTTTGGCAAATGATGGTAATTATTTTATTTTCACGATTATCAACTTAAAGTAGTTAAAATTTGAAAAAAATTAATATTTCACTTTTTCACAGAGTCGGATTATATGGATAATGTTTTGAGTTCAAGTCAGTAATAATTTTATATTATAAACAAATGATTTTTAAGTTTTCAAAATCCACTGTTTTTATACAAATGTTTTAAATTATGTATCTCAGCTGCAGTCTTTAAAATGGTTTATTTTATGAATGACGTAGATGGTAGACATGGATTAAGTAAGATATTATATTTATAATAATATACTAATATAATATATAGAAGCTTTGTTACATATATCTAACTGTCAAGTAAATACAAATTTTAGTTTTTATTAATAGTTAAGAAAGGTGTATCAGATATGTAGAACAGTGTACAGAGCATAATAGTGTATTATAATTTATACATTAGCGATTTTTAGTAATCTAATCAAGGGAGAAAAGTGAACTTAAATGGCTACTGCTCAAAGTCGGGTTTAATATTATTCTAAACATTTGTATTGTACCTAATTTGATTTGACTTTATTATTTTAGTATAGCCTAAATCTTCATTTGTTTATTTTAGATGGTTTGGAGGCTGTTATTGAAAAAATGGTTGATGATATCAATAATCAATATACTTACGAGAATTTCTGTAATCATTTTTATAATAATAATACAAAACATCAAGGCAAGAGTAGAAAAGAATTATTTGAAAATCTTATAAAAACTGCATCTCACGTTTCTCTTTATGCAAATGACGAGTGTTATAATTATTATATTTTTCATCGAAATCTAAATAGTAACTGTATGAAAAAAAACTGCATCAACTCAGCCATTACATTTCATAAGGGTTCCCTAGTCTATTTAATATCATTTTATTTCTACTTTGACCTTCGTCTTCTAGTTTATAATTATTAGTGGTGGGCTATTCGAATAAAACAAATTCGATGTGATTTTTCGAATATTAGAATATTTTATAATTTTCTTTGCAGGATTAATTAGATTAAAAAAAAAATAATTAAGAGACAACCAAGGTGTCCTTGATCTATTTTTAATAATTTTTGAACAAAATAAATATAATTATAACGAAATCATCTTTTGACAAAATAAATATTATTACTTATTACAAAAAATACGATTTTAACAATTTATATAGATTTATAATAAATTACAAAAAAACATATATTTGACAAAATGTTCGAAAATCCGAATATTCGAATTATTTGAATTATTTTCATACGAATAGTATTATTCGATTATTCGAATAATAGAAAAATTCGATTCGAGGTCTCAGCTCTAATAATTATACAATGTAGTAATAATTTATCATTGCAAATCATATTCAATATCATTAATTTATGTAATGTAAATTTCAGGCAAAATTAATTTTTTGATCGCTGTACCGGGTAATAGTTCTTGTTAAATTTTATGAAAATATTTCCAATATTTCATTCCTATTGGATTTTCTAAAGAGACTCATAGTATTAAATATACAGTGGATCATATTTCTTTCGATTTTTTAATAAACATGTTTTTTCTACTTCGAAATTTGTCTTACTGATCATAATAGAATAGTAAATTAAATGAAATATCATTAATTTATGTGTTGTTCATTTCAGAAGCAAGAGATATTTTATCCCATGTAGCGGGTAATAATTTCCATTACACTTTACGGAAGCGTTTCCACACAGTTGTTTGATATTCTTTATGCAAACAAGTTTTTTGTTTTAGTTTCAGGTCAAACAGATCTTCATTTAAATCAAACGCAAAGTAAAAACCACTTTTAATATTTCATATTTCATATTTACAAATACTTTGAGACTAATCATATGTACCTATTGACAAAATACCTATACCAATATGGTACACGGTATCAATCATAAAAAATATGTATTGCGATATACGCCTGTATATCTTGGTGGAAGTTAGTATTTAAGTAGAAAATAAAACACAACAATAATATGTTTGAACACAATACTATTAAACATAAAAACACACAATATAGAGAATAATATATATACAACGTACGTTACAATTATAACAGCAGCCATAATAGAATGGTAAATCCAACACCTTAATACTATGTCTTATATATATGATATAATCTAGGTTACAGACGTAATTGGTCCTTGTATAAAACAACTTTTAAATATTACTCAATGATTTCTTCAGTGTACACATATAATACCATACAAGGTTATATAATATTTATTACTTATATTCCATGACCCAAATAAACAATATTAATTATATTCAATACACCCCCTTAATTAATATTCCCTTAAATTAACTTATTCTACTGTGATATCTTCTGTATTCCGATGCTTGATCGAATCATCCCAAATCTGTCCTTTGGAAGTGCTTTTGTGAAGATATCTGCCAACATTTCTTCTGTGTTTATGTATTGAACTTCGAATTGACCTTCTTCATATTTTTCACGAATGAAATGATATCGTACATCGATGTGCTTGGTTTTTCGATGAAACTCCGGATTTTTAACTAAACGAATGGTACTTTGATTATCAATGAATAATATAGGTTTATCATACATATTATTATTAGTGAGTTCTCGTAAAAAACTTTTAAACCAAATTAGTCCTTTCGTAATGTCCGACGCTGCAATGAACTCCGCTTCCGTACTGCTAAGAGAGACCGTTGCTTGACGTTGAGCTTGCCAAGAGATTGTAGATGAACCCAACATGAATAGATGTCCCGAAGTTGATCTCCTTGTTTCTAAATCTCCAGCATAATCAGAATCTGTAAATATTCTTAAATCTAAATTATTATCAGATTTATACACCAATCCATAATCAATTGTATGTTTAACGTAACGTATAATGCGTTTGACCATCGACCAATGAGCATTAGTTGGTTTTGTCAAAAATCGTGATGCAAAATTAACTGCAAATGCCAAATCTGGTCTTGTTAATTGTGACAGGAATAATAAACTTCCCACTGCTTCTCGATACGGTACTTGACCTTCTTTTAGTACTATCGAATCCGTGTGAACATCCAATGTCGGTGATTTATCAATGGGTATTGAGATATCCTTTGCATCTAACATGTTAAATCGTTTAATAATATTTCTAAAATAATTAGTTTGATTAATAAATAATGATCCATCATCTAATTTCTCAATTCCCATTCCTAGAAAATAATCTAAGTTACCATGTTTAACTTCAAATTCTTTTTCTAATTTAGACAATAATACCTGTATTTTTGTTTTATTGACTGACGCAATAAGACCATCATCAACAAAAATAGCTAAAATCAATTTTTCATTATTATCATGATTAGTGAAAACACACGAATCATATTTACTTTGATTTAAATTGAATTGCAAAAGGAAATTCTTAAACCGTGTATTCCAACACCGTGGAGATTGTTTTAATCCATATAATGACTTACGTAATTTGCAGACCCGTCCTTAATTGTCGTCATATCCGATCGGTTGTTCCATATACAGTTCGTCTTCTAACATACCATATAGAAATGCTGTACGAATATCAAATTGGCATAATTCCAATTTCTGAGCCGCACTAATGGCTAAAATTGTTCTAATAGATTGAAATCTAACTACAGGTGAAAATGTTTCGTTATAATTTATCCCATGTATCTGTCGAGAACCGTTAACAACTAATCGAGCCTAAAATCGATCAACCTGCCCGTTACCATTGTACTTGATTTTGTAAACCCATGAATTATTTAATACTTGCTTTCCTTCTGGAATTGGCACCAACGTCCAGGTGTCATTAGTATGCAATGAATTTAACTCGTCGTCCATGGCTAAAATCCAATCATTTTTATTCTGACAGCTCACAGCTTCTTTATAGTTAATTGGTTCTGTAATACACGACGTAATACATGCATATCTGACGGGTTTACGCAATTGACCTCGATCGCGAAGATTGTAACTTGGTAGTTCTGTTGGCGTGACTTCTAGTTGTTTTTCTGGTTGTACCTCTACCGCCTGAGGTGTTTCCTCGTCGACATTATAATCTTGACTTACACTTTCGCTAAATGTTAATTCATTAGTATTTATTTCTTTTTTAAACACAACATCTCTATAATCTCTTATAGTTTTAGTTTTTGGACAATAAGCCCTATACCCACGTTTATCTAAAGAATACCCGACAAAAATACACAATTTACTTTTAGCGTCCCATTTTCGTCTCTTGGCCTTTGGAATATGAACATACATTTCTGTTCCAAATACCCTTAAATGCCTTATATCTGGTTCTTTGTTAAAATAAAGCTCATATGGACTTTTACCTTCAACAGTACTCTTACCAGTAAGATTGAGTACATACACTGATGTATTAACTGCTTCTGCCCAAAATGATAAGTCCATCTTCTTTGAATGAAGTAATGTTCGTGCTGCTTCCACAATAGTTCTCATTTCACGTTCCGCTCCAGAATTTTGCTCTGGTGTGTACGCTATTGTTTTTTCATGTCGAATGCCATATTTCTGTAAAATACTTGTTACTTCTTTAGAAACAAACTCTAAACCATTATCACTTCTTAAAGCTTTTACTTTATTCCCAGAATCATTTTTAACAGATCTTATAAATAACTCTAATTTATTTTTGACCTCATTTTTATTTTTCAAGTAAAAGACCGTCCGATAATGTGTATAATCATCCTTGAACAATAAAAAATATTGGGACCCGCCCCGAGACCTATTTACCATTGGTCCGCATAAATCTGCATAAATTAACTCTCCGGTTTTACCCGATGTAGTCGAACGACTCTTAAATGGCTTTCTCGTTTGCTTCCCAATAACACAGTCACCGCAAAAGAACTGGTTCCAATCACCGCTTACATTTATATTATGTTTTAGCAAACAAGATTTTACGTACTGTTTACATTGATGCCCTAGTCGTTCATGCCAAAGTTGAATGGAATCCGCGATTGCCGCATTCACTTCCATTTGTCCGTTACCTTGCTCGGTCAATGTCATGTCGTCGGCTATTTGCTGTACAATCTCAATGTTCATATTGTATAACCCGTTTTTGCGTTCACCAGTGCAAACGACCTTATTGTTTTTCAAAAAAATACATTTTTTACTGTCTGATTCCATTTTCAAACCTTTATCTAATGCTTTGCCCGTACTAAATAAATTATACTTTAAATTTGGTACATATAACACATTAGACAAATAATTTGTATTCATGTTATTTCCCACATAACATATTATGTCTATATTACCCGAACCTTCTGCCTGTAAATTTGTACCATCGCCAATCCTTATTTCCACTGGCGACCTGAATTTTTTATAGTTCACAAACCACTCTCTGTAGCTTGTCATGTGTTCAGTAGCTCCTGAATCCAAATACCATTGATTCTCTTTGCGATCAGTAACCAAAGATTCACTATAGAACGCTTGACCTGTTAAACTTGTACTTGGCAAATCTGATTTCGCCTCACCCTGATCCTTCTGGTACTTCTGATACTTCCTGCAGTCTTTTTTGAGATGACCTAGTTTCTTGCACCAAAAACAGGGACCTATCTTTTTAGTATTATTATTACTAAAATTACGTTCATTACCAACATTACCACCATTCTTCTTAAAAAATTTCTTTTGAAATCTTTTGACAGTCAAAGCATTGGATTCCTCTGCTTCAACTTCTGAACCTCCTTGAGACATTCTCGATTCTTCTATTAACAACCGAGATGTAAGTTCATTTAAATTTTTACTTGCTTGAGGTACACTGTCCCATGCACTGTAAAAATGTTTATAAGATGGCGGTAAAGTCATAAGAATTTTAGTTAGCAACATATTGTCAGAGATTTTCTCTCCCGATAGAGCGAGTTGGTTTTGAAGATTCTGTAGTTTACTGATATGCGTCGACATGTCATCTGTAGGCTCTTTTACATACCTGAAAAATTTATTTTGTAATAAATGTATACCTGCTTTAGATTTTTGCTCGTGGATACTTAATAATTTGTTCCACATATCATATGCTGTACTACAATTTAGCAAATATTGTAACGGTCCATTTTCCAATGACGTGACGATTAATCTTTGACATTTACTATCAGCCCTTGACCACGCTATTCGTTCTAACTGAAACCTTTTCTTGGCATCCTCTTCTTTCTCGGAGGTTGCTATTGTATATACTGGCTTTTTATAATCTCCTGTAATTATACCGCTTATCTCAAATGAATTAATTATTACCTTCATTTGAAATTTACAAAGTGTCCAGCCTTCCGAGTTACTCAGCTTTGTAATCTTCAGTGACTCGTCCATAGTCAAAAGATAACGTACTTAAAAATAGTACTTACTGAACAATTGGAATAAGTGAATTTTAACTACATAAAATACTTAGTCTTCTGATGCTTCACTGTTGTGCCTGAGACTATGTGTCTGGGCCCATAACCTATTGCGATATACGCCTGTATATCTTGGTGGAAGTTAGTATTTAAGTAGAAAATAAAACACAACAATAATATGTTTGAACACAATACTATTAAACATAAAAACACACAATATAGAGAATAATATATATACAACGTACGTTACAATTATAACAGCAGCCATAATAGAATGGTAAATCCAACACCTTAATACTATGTCTTATATATATGATATAATCTAGGTTACAGACGTAATTGGTCCTTGTATAAAACAACTTTTAAATATTACTCAATGATTTCTTCAGTGTACACATATAATACCATACAAGGTTATATAATATTTATTACTTACATTCCATGACCCAAATAAACAATATTAATTATATTCAATAATATGTAAGTATATTATAATATATTTTGTTTTAAATTTCAGAAGCCAATTTATTTCTCGATCATATGATACGATTCATAGGCGCAGCACTTTTAGAAAGTAAATATAAAAAAAAAAAGAGTAAATTATTTTTGTAGTTTTAAAGAAAAACTGGATTAATAACATCAAGTCACCAAGCTATACATTGTTAAGCTTTTAAGAATTATTCGAAGTAAAATTTAAACAGTTTATTTAAACATAGGTATATGATATAAATTTAAATTTATACAATACCATTTGGCAATAATTAATATTGATTGAATTAACCTCAGTTATAGAGTGAATGTTATGTATAAAATATATTAAGCGGGTTTTATATTCTGCATAATGATTTGATGTTTAATGTGTTTGTTACAGAAAATAGAGTGAAATTAACATATGCTACTAGTAATTACCATTTGTTTGATATTCATAAATAGTCTTAAAAGCTTGTTTTAGAGTTAATAATTCACTCTCATTTAATTTATTTGATTTTCTATGTCAGATAACGATTTTAATAAGTTCAACTTTTTGTTGAGTGTGGTCACAGTGTTAATATGTAATAAATTCTTAGGGACTTCAATAGAAAGAATATATTTGTTGAGTTTTAACACTAACAAGTGGTTGTAAAAAAAGTTATTTATTTCACAATGCTATGAAATGTAATGCAATAATTATGTATAAAGAGCGACTAATATATTTTTTGTTTTTATTATTTCTTCGCAACACGGTCATTTAATGACTATTTTTATAGGTATTGGAACTTTGAAAGAAGTTGCAAACGAGACAAGAAAATTTGTCGTTCCAGCTTTAAGAAATGTAATGAGACGTCGTTTATTGGGTAAATATTTTAATAAAGTTGTATGGGTTTTGAACACTAATAATATATTTATATATATATACATACGTTTTTTAAGTTATTTAAAAGGAACAAGTATACAACTGATTTTAATTATTAACTATTAACCAAATCAATTTAAACTACTAACACGTACTTTCATTTTATACAAATATCATAGCAGTACAATACGGACACTATGCTTAGTGTATTATTTTTATATGACTTCGTATTAACAAATAAAATAGTTTTGTCCTGCACCATAAAGAAAAGTAGTAAACTATTAAGTTTATATTAGCATAATAAAATAAATTTCAAATTTTTTAGGTGAATCTGTGGAGCGTGTAAATGATCAGGCCTCTTTACTACCAAATTGTCGTTTGCTAGGATTGTACTTGAGTAGCCAATCTCCAGAATTATACATAAAAGAAGTTAGGATTGAGTCAACTAGCCGTACATGTATCTTTAAGGATAAAAATGACACCCAAATAAGATACAGGAAAATCGGTGCCACATGGTCAAAAATAAACGCAGATGACCAACCAGGAGAATCACTCAAGGAACTGTTACAACGTGGACATCCACAAAATCTACCCACATTTCCCGTTAATTCTGATATAAAAGTATCATTTTCATAAAATAATATTATTATTAACCTTATCATTGTCACTTTTTCGTTATATCTAAAATATATACATATAATTAAGCTGACCGGGAAAAAACGGTTGGTGGATTTTTTCAATAACGTATTCCACATAATACATTTTTATGTACATAATATTGTACGCTAATTTCTGTTTTACGTCATGTCTACCAATAATTTTTGCAAAAATATATTGGACCAAATAACACATGTCCTATGTCTTGTTATTTTACTATATTATGTGTAATAAAAATAATAATAATTGGATTAAGAAAATATATACTGTCTTTGTTATTATTAATATCTTTAAACTACATTAGTCATTTAATTCATTACAAATTTCAGTTTTAGATTCAATAAGAATACTACCTTTATTTGTAATCTTATTTATTTTATTTTTATATTTACTTGGTTTTCCTGTGATCTCATTAATAATACTTCAATTCTGTGTACTGTTAGGTTTGGCTCGTATTATTATTATTTTTTTTTTTTGGTAGTGTATTTTTATAAACAGCTCATGTTATCATTTCTCACGAAATGGCTGCCAATTTAGTGTTGCTTCAATTAAATTTAGTCAATCCGCAACAAGTAGAGTTCTGTTCAAATCAACTTTATATTAACTGTGACTTAATAGAATCCATATCCAGTTAATTATATTATGTTGACAAATTGTTTTTTTTATAAAATAATAAAAATTGATAAAGTAAACAACAAACTACGTCATAAAAGTTTGACTACGCAGTACAAGTTACAATCAAAATAAAAACTAGCGTTTTTGTAGACAAGATTTAGAAATAATATTAAAAAAAATATACAAGAAACAAGCTGGTGGTGTCTTCAATTTGGTGAAAGAAAATGCTTTTGCTGCTCAAATTTTTGGGATGGTATGTGTATTCTTTTTGTTAAAAAAATAAATCAAAAATTACTTTTTTTGAACTTACGCCGATGATTTGTTTTGCAGGTACTCGTATTACCTTATCTACCACCGCACAGGATTGAAAGAATTCTATGAATGGTTGATGGATTCAACGCTATGGCTCTCTATATGCTCCAAGATGAAGATATGGCCTACCAGTTCAATACTTTTATTTATGATTACCTGTATCGATTCTGGTTTGTAGAAATTGGACCTGATAATATTTCTGTATTCAGGAGAGACATTAGGACAAATAATTATTTAGAAAGTTACCATTCAATGCTATTGCAAATTTTGAAGCCTCATCCTAAAGTATAGGAGTATATTGGTAAGTTCTTATGTAAGGTCTATTAAAAATATATTACATTTTCATACAGTAGAATACATATTTTTAATCAATGGTAGAACTGATATTAATCTATTTAATCTATTTATAGATCAATTGAGGTTTTTAGGAAATCAAAGCGAGGTTGAATTTAAGCAACCTCAGAGTGAGTAATATCTTAATCATATGATTTAGTCTATGATTTATTTTAATGTGCTATATTAAATTGCAGATCCGTGTTGGTGTTTCAACAAGAACAAGGGAATCCAATACAAGAGCAATTGAAGAAATGACACATGACTATACAGAAGGACAGATTCAAAGATTCTTACGGAGAGCTGGTCATCAAGTCAATGGGTATGTAACTCGCGAAATTGGCAATTAACTAGGTAATTTGTAATTTCTTAAAAAATTTATTATGATATGACATTTGTGCAATAGTGCTCGGGTATATCTGTTTTTATTTTTCTGAGGGGAATTGTGCTGTAACCATACCAAATAAATATTAACCTACATACTTTGTACACACTTGGAAGACAGAGATTTATACTTAAAGACATAAAAGTTTATTAAATTTATGTAATGTAATGGAATGGCATTATGTATTTTCAAACTTTGTTTTTGTAAAAAAAATTTAAAAGTGTAATTATATTACTTGTGAACAATGCCAATTATTTATTAATATTTTGTAATGATTTATATTTTATAGGCCGACTTAGTTGAGTTTTACCATTCCAAATTGACTTCTACCATCACTTCAAGCTGGAGGAAATAGTTTCAAGTAAATGCACTTAACTATTGATCAAACCTGTTTAATTTCAATGATTATTTGTACCGTTATTCTTTTTACTGTTTTTTGAAATACATTACACTTTGTTTAATAATAATAAAAAACTGTTATTATTGGTTATTTAAGTTTTTGTCTGCTGTAGAACCTATTTATAAAATAACAATCTGTGTCTGTGGTACACAACTGTAACAATATGACAAAACAATTATTCCTATCTAAAACGCTACTATATAGTTTAAATTACACCATCTGCACGGAGTTAAGTACATATATTCACAGTCCATCATTATTGCTTTACACAATTTATGAATGTAACATAAATTAATAGCTAAATATTGACCCAATACATTTTTAGTTCATATTATTTTCTACCCATGTCTTATTTATTGATATTTGATAATTATGTGTGTGCAAATGAAAGTATTTAAATATTATATAATAATTAGACAATAGAATTTTGACTTGCTTAAAAAAATAGCTGATTTATTGTATGAAACGTAAATTGTAGATTTATAATTACCCAGTGTATTGTTCTAAATTGTATTAAACATTTTGTAAAGACTGTTATTATAATACCTTTTACAAAAGTTAAATATATAATAACAATATACCTCATGCGAGTGTAAGATTTACATAAATAATTTGATTCGGGCGTGCCGAGAAGGAAAGAAAACTGGGTCCGGCAGATCGTTTCAAGGATATTACGATTGTTTTCAGTCGGTGCTGACCAAACTCTAAATGATGTCGTCAAAGTTTACTTATATGACGGACGCTTTGGACTTTCTATACACGCTAGGTCCACATCCGAGAGGTAAACATGGTGTAGTAATCGCCACCCAAAAACTTAGCGAGTACACTCTGAATTTAAGGCAGAGAACTTTGACGAAATTGTCTCAACGCAATATCGACGTGAACGCGGTCGATCACGAAATAAAAATCATACCGACTATATCAATATGTTATTAAGGACTAACATACATTGGTATACCGACCGGAATTGCAATATTTCCGCATACAGAGAATTGACTCCGTGGGGTTCAAACGAAGAATTCATGCACAAAAAGATCAACCGACTGATCCCAAGAAATGACTATGGTGCAATATGTAGAAAACGAAATCGATGCTTATGTCGATGGCTTCTGGGTCAATTGGTTCGAAAATTTGGGATTCGCATATGACGTGGCGGGAAACGTTAAAATAACATAACAATATTGTGTTTATCCTAATAGTGTAGTTATTTTTTGTTTAAAATAATTATCTACTATATAACTTGATACCAAACGAAATGTGTCGATGTGGTATTTTTTTTACAATCCTACAAATGTAATGCACGTATATTAAATACTGTCACACGATTTGGGAATTATTAATTAAGATTAACAGCTTGATACACAACTGGTGTTTGTAATTTAAGCTAAAAATTGCAGCGATTTGCTAAGCTGCTTTTGATTGTTTTATCAACTTGACTTTACACGCATTTTAAGCTTAAATCCCATTCCCTACATTATCTTTCGAAATATTTTGTTGGATCGTTATTAAAGTCCATTTCAAGTACAGTATTAATCAGTACAGAAGAAGTTAGCATATTTGGGTCAAAGAAATTATTAAATCTGAATGTTAATTTGTCACAAAGTATCCACAAATTCGTATGGAATTTTTTGATCGGATAAAATCCTTCTTTTCTTATATTGATACTGCACTAATGACAATATTATTCAAATAAAATATTAAACCCGAAAAATATGTTCATTAGGTAATAATAATATCTAATCACATTCAGATTTAATAATTCATTTGGTCCAACTTTACGAGTATGGTATGCGTATAACGATACACATATGTTTATAAGAATTGTATTTTTTTCAAGACTTACAAATAGTATCATTTATCGTTTTTTGTATTTGTGGATTTTGTAAGACCCCATCATTACTTTTTATTTATTTTTCTTGTGCAATATTTCAATACCTATTTTACTGTACCTTTAACTCCCCGTTCCCCCAAACAACTTCATGAATGTTTTAATATCCTTACATATGTGCATTGATTACAGATACAGATACTGACTATTAAGTACTATACTTAATAGTTTACTACATTACTATATTTTACTAAATGGAGTAATAGTTTTTAAAAAACACAGAAAAAACTAATAGCTGTAAAATGTCAACGAATCATTTTCAATTTCCGTTCACCTTAAGTATCGTAAATTTATCTTTTGAACTTTTCGTGTTTGTTCATTTTATATAAACCGTTTTGGTGCCACAAGTTTTTTGTTGGCTGTAATATGTTTTCATTTTTTCAAATGTTTTTTATCTGGCTGATATAATAATATAATAGGTATTATCTGGTATTGGCTGTAACATTTTTCATGTTTGCTAATTTATTTGAATGCTAACGCCTTACTCTCTCCCAATAAGCCATTCGATATGTATCTTTGTAAAGTAGGTTTTGGTGAATTTGTCATCAGGGGACGACTTATAGTGTGATATCGTTTGTATTTTTTTTTTAGATAAATTCAAATAGTTGTACATAATGTTAGAATGTATGCGACTGTTATCAGTACTATTGACGTGTGGTGTGCATATATTGTTTGTAAAAACAAGGCGCATAATATTAAATAGGTTGGTACATATTATTCCAAATGAATAAACAATAAAAAAAATAACTTTTCCATTTTCCATAATTCGCCGTACACGTAATTATATAATAAAAAATGTTGAAGACAGTATCCATAATATTTTATCGTTTTTAGTTTTAAGTTTAATCTATTTTGCCGAAAAACTTTTAAAAACTTGTAGTGCATGTACTTACCTACATTTTTAAATATTCCCGTTTTTTGTTTGGTTAGTGATAACACCTCTGAGTAGATTTAATCTATTCTGTGATAACACTATCACACAACAATTTAAACTATTTTATTCTGCGACGACTGACGCCAAAAGTCAAAACATTGTTTTATCATTTAAAAAATTGTATTTCGTATTCTTAGTTCCTGTACAAAATCAAAGTCTACTTATTAAGATTGTTCATTAAAATAAAATTAATAGTTATTAATTATTACAATTCATCCTAGACTATTTCCTAAGTGTTGATCATTAAGTACCACCTACATCTGTTATTTATATTTGTAAACAATTACCTGGATTTTCTACATTATGAAAATAATATTTATATAATTAGTGCGTCGTCGAAATTGTGAAAATTATATTTTATGGTAAGCATGTTTAACTGTCCAAGTAGTGAATAAAATTTACTACACATACTGACATTACTTAATATACTATTATGATGCATTAGCAGGTCACTTGGGGTAAATAAATACCCCAACATAAGAAATATGGTTTTGTTAGTTTGGCTGACGATAGGTAGTGTTGACATTGATTTAGGTATTTTCTATTTATCTGTCGTTATTACATGCTGTTATGTTGTTTTGCCATTTTATTATTTAGTACATTTGATATCTCTGTTGAAAGTTTGCGTGAATGGGTACAGAAAATTATTACTTGCGCTATCAAAGCATCGAAATAATGACAATTTTATTCAGAGTCAGCGTAGCAGAAAAACAAAAAAAATATGCACTAATTGTACAAAATTAATATGCAGAGATCAAGGTAGAAGTATCGGGGCGGTGTGGCGCAGTGGACACCTCAGCTGCTGCATGGTACTCGAGGTTAAGCTGTGGCCGTTGCTGCTTGAACTCGGATGGGTGACCACCCGGATTTTTAGCGGCGACCCACAATGCCATGCACCCTCCGGCGACCGAACTGGCATAAAGTTAGCTATAGCCCTCCCGGTCAAATACGCCATTCGAATATATATATATATTTAAGTTAGAAGTATACTCGGGTTTTTTTAATTAAATATAAAAATAAAAATGAAACTATATTTAGTATGAGAAAAACATAATATATAAAAATGAAGTTGTTTTTATATAAATGATTAACCATCAATTGATGAAAATACAGATTAAATATATTCTTGGTCAATTTTTACCGCACGCGACGCAATAGGTACTTTGAACTTACCCACCTACTGAAATAAATTCTGTAAACCTCAATTGAGAATTGAACGAATGTTTCTCACGAAGATTTTGTGATCT
Organism: Adelges cooleyi; assembly: GCF_023614345.1. Taxonomy (NCBI): domain Eukaryota; kingdom Metazoa; phylum Arthropoda; class Insecta; order Hemiptera; family Adelgidae; genus Adelges; species Adelges cooleyi. Next base: position 689,642 of record NW_026095763.1, read on the forward strand.
ATTGTATATGGTGCACTTACTATTATATTTTGGCTTTTTAAATACTTTTGAACAGTTTATTAGTTTTTATGTAGCTCAACATAAATTTTGAATCAAGTATCAAAATGTCAATATTCTTGTCTAAATCTGAAAATATAATCTAATCTGGACATCTAATGTGTATTTGCTGTAAGTTTTAAATTGTTTGGTTTCAGGTTCACCATGCTAACGTTTTTAGATTGTAAAGAAAATATTGTTGAAGAAAAACTCTGTCCCCTTTTATTTCCAATTAAACAGTATCAAATTCAATATGATTTTATGACCAATCTTTATCCGGCGATTAAAAATAAAAAACATGCAATTTTCGATAGTCCTACTGACAATGTGAGTAAAATTCATATTTAAGTGTAGTTTTTAATCTTTTTTTAAATTTTAATAATTTGAGTTTAACAGACTAATAAATACTTATAATTTAATAAAACAGTAAAATCATTGTTAATTAAAATTTTAATATTGCTTTCAGGTTTTCTCTATCATATGGTAATGAACAACTTGGGTACCAACGTTATGAAAAAAATAAAATCATAGATAGGCATTCAGAGGAAAAAATTCCTATCCGGAAAAGTAAATTCAATGTTTATTTTAATATATTTATTGAATATGATTTATTTATTTTTTATTATTACAATATATGATTAGGTGTCTAGAAAATTTAAAACAACCAACAAGTGGATGAAGTATTCAAAAACTAGAAGAAATTTGTTTTTGTCGTCTGATATTAAATTAACAACAGTATTGACGTTCAATATCGGTGTCATTGGTAATAATAATACTAAATATTTAGAAATACGACTTTATAACTAATAAATATGAATTTGTCGAAAAATTTTAGGTCTAATTGTCCGGGTATCAATGTATCATGTTAAGAGCGTTATGAGAAAATCGGGAGTTGTCCATGAAAGCTGTGAATCAATCGATTAGTTGATCTGTGCGTCATCAACAGGACTAAAGCTGCCTTGATTCCAAGTCATCGTTAACAGAGAGATAACGTTAAATACGGTTATTTTATGTAGCTCTAAACATTACTACAAAATGTTTACGGTTAGGTTAGGTAAATTTAAACCGTATAGTGATTAGCTGAACTGAACGTAGGATTCCCAAAAGTTTTAGATCAATTTTCTGAATTTTTCAATTGTATCTCTGGACTTGAAGTAGTCTTTGTAGGAAGCAACCAACAAAATTTACTTAATCCATCAATCAATGCAAAACGTATTTGTATGATGTAACGGAAGTGTCTAATGTGAACATGATAGGTATTTAGAGATTTCCTTATTGCGTGAGTCTGTTCATAACAACCAATTTTTTTTAGCATATTCATGAGAGAGTATGCTCTTTTCTTCAAATTTCAGTTAAATTTGTTAAGTAACAAATCGGTTAAAGGTTTACCAATCAAAGAAAAGCATTTTATACTATTTTTCTGATATATCTAGTAAGGCCAAGAAAAATTTTAAATGTTCATTGACTTGACTTGTGATAATTTATTCAGAAACGTAAAACATTGTCTTTTTTCTGAACTAAGACTATTGGGCTTGCATAATTGGAACATTTTAGGCTTAATGATGTCTTCTCGTAACCATTTTTCTATTTATTCATCAACTTTAAGTGTTTCTGCTTAACATAAGCGTCGTGGTCTCCGATAAACTAACTCTTAGGTAGTTACCAATCACATATTATGATGACTTCATCGGGCACAATATGAACATTATTAGTGTATGACTATCCATCAGCTCGCCAGAAACTACAACTTTTGTATAGAACCTGACTTCTCTTTGCCCATCCAGCAATGTTACATTCTTTTGAGTTATATTTCCAGACAATATGGATACAAAAGCCTTCGGATCAACATTTACATCACTGTCTGTATCAACTAAGGTATCTGTTTGTACGCTGTGTAGACTAACTAGTTTCTTTATGGACTCGAATAATTGATTCACTTGTGCTTTAATATTGTGAAATGTCAGATTTTTGTTTTGATTTTATAAGTGTTTTAATTTTTGTTTGTAATAATATATCAAAATTCATTTTGAAGAGTTGGTCTTCTGGTTCTTGTTCTTAATTAAAATTTCATCATCCCACGACACGCAACTCTTACACTAATTTAAATTGTTCTAAATATTACGTATTAGGTATCGTTATAATGTGTCATATGTTTTGATTTTTTATGTACCAGTATCAATATCTTTGTAAACTTGATGTTTAAACTAAAGCGTTTTTTTTTAAACTTTTGAACATTTAAATGAATCTTTTTGCAACGTAGGAGGTATCATGTATCCAAGAGTTTGACATAATGCGTTATTTACACATTAACGTTTTATGCAACTTTTTCATGTAATGTAATTGAAATAATAAATAATTTCCTGTTTAACCCGATGTACTTAAGCTGAACACGTACCTACTGTTTGTGCCTACTGTTCAAAACAATTATTTAAATTTTTTGGTTTGTCAATTAAAAAAAAAAAATCAATAAATACAAATTTATTTTTATACATATTATTATGACAATATTATTGTGAATCTTGTGTGTACAAACAAATTTATTTTGCACCTATGTTTGGTTAGAAAAATATATCATATTATATAATTATTTAATATTTTCTAAAATATTTGCATGTTTGAAAAAAAAACCTGATGTATTATGTAAATGATAATATTTACAAAACATGTTGGTAATATCTAAATTTGTTTACCTGTTTAAATGAAAGTTTGACATATCATTATTCTTATAAAAAATATTAAATAGTGCTTAGGTATATTAATACCTACGTGTATATATATATTTGCTGGTTTTGTTGTTTAGTATCTTAAATACTAGCCACTTAACATCATTGCTTCTTATTTACATTTGTACATAGGAGGCATGTTAGTTTATATAAATTATAAAGATTTAATACTGAGACTATAGTACTTACATTAATATAATATTGTATAGTTAGTAGTAGTTTTTCGATTAGGTATATTGTTCCGTTTTAAATGATAACAAAGATAGATATTAAGAAAATGTAACCTTTTTTAAAGTGTATAAGTGCGTTTGTTAGCTGCTTTTAAATTTTAAATACGTACCTACCTATTAATGTTCAACAGTTTCGACCTCAAAATTAGTTTTGAAGCTTTTATGCTGTTTATTAAAGTTTCAAATTAAAAACTGTCTCAAGGTTTAACATTTCACTGTTGGTACCTACATAGAATTTTATAAGAAGTTTGTTATTTAGGTACTTGAGCATATTTTGAGTAATAAAAAATAGACAGGTGCAATTTGGAATTTATAGTAGTATATTAATTTTTTTTAACGAAAGGTACAATTATAATAGTGTATAGGTCGATTATATATAATATAGATTAAAGATTACGATTTTTTGACAAACCTTCGCCATTTAGGTTGATTGATTCTAACATATTTTATTACTCTTAGCAAACTTTATGTCCTAACAGAAACGCTGTGTGGTGGCCTTAGTGCGCGAATGTCTGTAAACGCATAATACGACCGGTAGATAGCGAGACACATACCGAAACAGGGTGTGCTAATACATATAATAATTTATACCTATAGTAAGTTATAAATAAAACATTATTGTCAAGCTGAATGATCTAAAAAATGGCCAAATGAAAAACCTAATTTTTATAAATTCTGCATGTTTAATTAGATTGTGACATAACTTAATGAGTAGCCTACTCATTAGGTTAATTAATTTTTAAGGTCTAATTAATTCGTGAACTATAAGTGTTATGTATTTGAACAAAACTGTCTAAAAAGAATAATTTATTGTCACTTAAATTCTGTCCGAAAAACAATTAAAACATATTTTTATGATGTTTTGAAAACATTTTGGGGGGTGTCCAATTTTTTTTTGTACTGCTCTTTCACTCTCAATTTAAGCACCCCCTCCCCTTCCTAATTCGATGCTGATCACTAAAAACTTAACTATGTTAGTAAATATGTATAATATAATATTTTGTATGATTATAAATTATTTTTACTCACAATATTTGATTACACATTTGTTTATATTCTATGTATTTTTCTTTTTATAACAAAACTAAATTAAATTCAATTATAAAATCAAACATTTTTTTTTTAATTCAGTTTTTGCAGTACATTGTCGGTCTCTGCGATTTGTCTATGTATTGTGGTTTCATTATAAGGAAAAATGTAATTATTTGTTGTATATTTAATACAAATTTGTCATGTGTAATAATTTTTTATTAGCCAGGGGGTGTCCAGCACAGTAAACACCCTTCCCCGACTCCCCCTCTTTTCTATGTTATTTTTCCAACACTTAAACCCAAATCTCCAACTCCAAAGCCTTATTTTCAATTATATTGTTCTAGGCCCGATTGAACAATCTGTTTTCATATAATCTGTGATAGTACGTTCAAAGATCTATTCTTAGTATTCATAAACGTAGCTATTGTCATAGAAATATCAATAAAATTAATAATATTTACAACAACTATCATTCGATAATCTTTTTCGATGTTTATAAAATGTCTATTTTCAATCATATAACTTTATGTAATTTGTTCAATGAAATAATTTTTTTATCTAAAAAAGTTTTAAACACAATCATTATTGTATTAAACCATCAACAATTTTATTTTAGCTGTACCTACAGGAAGTTATAAAAAATGATTCCTTTTTTGATATTATAATACTTCTTGATGAAGGAACAGGCTCGGAGACGATTTTTGTCTTTCCTTCAATAAGGGCGTAGATAATATTATAACCACCTACCTTTTAACACTTCTCTTTTTCTCTGTGTCGTTAACAGTAGCTGTGAATTTTTTCAGTGGTATATACTGTATGTGAAGTAGAAGAATATAAAATTTGAACGGAAAAGGTCTGCAAAAAGGAAACAACTTATGCGTACCTATTGCAGTGTGTATGTGGCAAAACGTTGGAGCTCAGAATTGTCTCGGAACGCTGTTTGAGACTATTAGGCCCGGCTTATTGCACCGGCCTGATCCTCGGACTAATATTGTTTTTAATATATAAGAAATAGCTGTAGAGTAACATTCCAATCGCTCTACAATTTACGGGTATTGAAAAAAGTCTTGGATATTTATATGTTTTACGCCTTACTCTCAAATGGCATATCTATATGAATCCTGTAGTACACAATTTATTTTCTAAAGCACCCCCTTGTGCGCACATTGAACCGTTTGAAACCGAACATAAGGCATCACCATTTATTTATTATACTATATCTTATGCTCAGGCGATTTTTATTCCACCGTTTGAGCGTAAATAACACGGCAATCAGGTTTATTTTTTTTTCTCTGGCCGATGGTGTAGGGGTTACGCACGGGCGATCATGAGGGATGCTGTATTTATGTATTATACCGGCGCCAGGCAGCGGTCTGTCCTGCGGTCGAGTACAGCTCATTACCCGCATAGTGTGGCGATGATACACGGTCTATAAGCGGATACAACATATATTATAATACACATTACACGTCTTGTGTGTGTATGTAATATTGTGTATTATATTATATTATACTGTAATCTCCGTTATTGTGCGCAACGCGTGCCGACCGTATTTCTTCGCCTCCATTAGACCTAACAACCTTAAGCCACGCGACGCGACGGTTCCACCCGTTCTGTGTGCACGATAATAATTTTTTTCTATTACTCGTATTATCATTTTGGTGATTTATGGGATGACCCCCCCCCTTCTGTCAGCCAAACCTTTGACGACATTTACGCCGGTCGCCGCCGCCGCCGTTGCCGTCCAAAAGCCGTCACGAGTAAGTCTGACACCCGCGAGTAAGTATATTATTTTGAGCGGACGGCGTTGGATTTCCGCTTGGCGAGAATCGCGCACATGATTTATGGTCACGCCGACTTTTGTCCGTTTCATCATATTAATATTTTACCGTAACGCTTCGCACTATATATAGGTATGCTAAAATGTAAACTATACAGGGTGATTCATTTGATGTATTTTATTTTGTCCTCAGTTGTTAATTAGAGACCTTTTAGAGTGCGAAGTGGGACGTTAAAAAATATAAATATGGTCCAAATTGAAAAATGGCTGACTTACGGTCAAAAATATGTTTTTTGTTAAACAAACAAATGTTCTTATCAAAAATAACTACTTTTCCAGGAAAACATTTTCCGTAAAACCCGTAATTTGTAAATTAAGTCCTTTAGCTATTTTTAGTTTTGTTGTTTTTTATTTTGATGCATATGGTAACCGTGTAATGCGTGGTAACGTTCCTAACCTAACCAATTGCACCTATGACTCATAGGCTATAAAAAATTTCACTTCTTCAATCTTAAAAATAGAGATCAACCCCTCCCCCGAATAAAAAATTAAGTCAATGCAATTGGGTATGCCTCTTTAACAAATTATTTTTCGACCAAAATTTCATCACACTTCTTCTCTTGAAGAGGGGTAACATTTTAGTATTTTAACCGTGTTTTTAGGATTTGTGATCTATAGTTTGTACTAAAAATTGGTCTAATATATACCCTATTACGAACTGCGAAATAATGTAAAAATACGACGACAGATTTTTTTCCTATCAAAGAACACCGGATTTTTGAACTTAAACTTTAAATTTATAATTTTATACATCCATGATAAATATACTTATCAAGTGTACACCACTTTTATAATTTACGGCCTAATCGTTGATTCAATTCTAAAAAATATTTTGTTATTATGCTGATAAAACATTTATGGAATCAGTAGAAATAATATATTTATGAAATGAATTTACATTTTTATTAAATATAACATTATTTTTCGTTAAGCCTCTGATGTGAAACCCAAATTTCAATAACACTTGCCTCATAGCCTATGAGTCATAGGTGCGATTGGAGGTTTTTTTTTACTGTTTATACATTTTTTCAGTTGTTTTATAAAACGAATTTTTTTTGTAAATATATCACAATACCTCTAAAGATCGTATTCTTATAATTTTTAACGACTTATGAACATAATTTGCAAATTTTTGGCTCTAAAAAGTAAAAAAAAAAATCATAACGATTACTCTACAATTGGCTACAATTCCTATTAAAGACATTTTAACACTTAAGGACAAAATACCTAAATAGAGTTTACATTATAAAGAAAATAATACATATTCTAATATTTTATATTAAAAAAAAAAAATTATAGCCTATAAAAATACACTTTTAATGCACACAATTCAAGTACGTAAGGGAAAAGTTTGGGTTCAACCAATAGCCCTCCTCACCAAGCATCCGCTATTGTCTTTACAGTCTAACGATTTATATAATATTTCAACTTTAAGTAAATGAAGGGATTTTGGTATAATATCCCCCCTTGTAAATGCCCTGGACGCAAAATAAAATAATGGATCATAATAAACACAGATTTTTAATTACAAGTGATTTTAAACCCTTCAAGATTTTCGGTGCCAATATGATAATATGATCAAAATGTGTACAACAAGTTGCGGGAATAAAGATGGTACCTCGTAGAGATCGGGTTTTAACACAAATGTATACAATTTGTTTACGAAGAAGGCTTTGTAAATAGTGTATTTACATTTAATTTTCGAACATTTAGCCAGCCATAAACATTTATTTTATTTGGCTAGATCGGTCCGGGCTGGGTAGAATCGGACAAAAAATATTTTTAAGTACTAACAATCTTCAACGTCGACTTAAGTAGGAATTACAATCTAATTCAAAATGTATATATTTTTATAACTATTTGAATAATCGAATCTTTGAAATGATGTATTCTAATTTAAATTATAGCCCTATTGGATATCTGGTATTTTTAATAACCTATTTTATATTTATTGTGTTCAAGCATTTAGATTCCCTTATAATATTATATGACAGTATAAGTTCATACAAAAAACTTTTTTATCCAAAACAACAGAATACAATTTATAAAATGTGTTACATTTATGCCAACAGTTATTATTTATTTGTTTACATTTCAACATACATTGTGAAAAATACTGAATTTTATGAAAACATATCGTTGGTTTTCGTACAACACAGATATTTTAACTAATATTCAAAATGCATGTTATAATATGAATGATAAAAAACAAGGACCTTGCGTCCAGGGCATTTACAAGGGGGGATATTATACCAAAATCCCTTCATTTACTTTAAGTTGAAATATTATATAAATCGTTAGACTGTAGAGACAAGAGCGGATGCTTGGTGAGGAGGGCTATTGGTTGAACCCAAACTTTTCCCTTACGTACTTGAATTGTGTGCATTAAAAGTGTATTTTTATAGGCTATAATTTTTTTTTTTTAATACAAAATATTAGAATATGTATTATTTTCTTTATAATGTAAACTCTATTTAGGTATTTTGTCCTTAAGTGTTAAAATGTCTTTAATAGGAATTGTAGCCAATTGTAGAGTAATCGTTATGATTTTTTTTTTTACTTTTTAGAGCCAAAAATTTGCAAGTTTTGTTCATAAGTCGTTAAAAATTATAAGTATACGATCTTTAGAGGTATTGTGATATATTTACAAAAAAAATTCGTTTTATAAAACAACTGAAAAAATGTATAAACAGTAAAAAAAAACCTCCAATCGCACCTATGACTCATAGGCTATGAGGCAAGTGTTATTGAAATTTGGGTTTCACATCAGAGACTTAACGAAAAATAATGTTATATTCAATAAAAATGTAAATTCATTTCATAAATATATTATTTCTACTGATTCCATAAATGTTTTATCAGCATAATAACAAAATATTTTTTAGAATTGAATCAACGATTAGGCCGTAAATTATAAAAGTGGTGTACACTTGATAAGTATATTTATCATGGATGTATAAAATTATAAATTTAAAGTTTAAGTTCAAAAATCCGGTGTTCTTTGATAGGAAAAAAATCTGTCGTCGTATTTTTACATTATTTCGCAGTTCGTAATAGGGTATATATTAGACCAATTTTTAGTACAAACTATAGATCACAAATCCTAAAAACACGGTTAAAATACTAAAATGTTACCCCTCTTCAAGAGAAGAAGTGTGATGAAATTTTGGTCGAAAAATAATTTGTTAAAGAGGCATACCCAATTGCATTGACTTAATTTTTTATTCGGGGGAGGGGTTGATCTCTATTTTTAAGATTGAAGAAGTGAAATTTTTTATTATTTACAGCCACACCCCCATGCGTTAACTAGATGCAATTATTAGTGATTGATAAACTGGTTGATCAAGTAATTGCTGAAAATGTAAATAAATCAAAACCCTTCTCAACGCAGAGTAACCATCGTCGGAAAAAAACTATTTATGAGAAATTATTATTTCAGAACTGAGTATCACTGGGTTCACTGATGTTATAACTGATTTGATATTATAGTAAAGTGTTTTTCACAATAACTGAATTTCTAGAATTTGGTCACACAAGTTGAGGGGGGTTTCAGTTATTAGTAAATGACGAAATGCACCGTCTGGTTTTATATAATCTATGGTTTAACAGGCGGAGCCTTAAACATAAGTGGTCAAGATCAAGGTTTTTGGGCATGCCTTTCTTACCGCAACGACTTCCTATTTTGTGCTACTCGCATAAGCAGACAGACGTTTTGAATCTAATAGGCGAAAAACATTGGTGGGCAAAAGATGTAGCTTTGAAAATATATTTTGGAATATTTAATGATCCTTCGAATTTACTTATTAATACCAGTATTCGAGCTATAGTAATAATAATTGAATTCTATTTTGGGATTTATTTACAATTACGTTATTTTTAAATACTAAGAGTAGTTTAAACGCTCAATCAGGTTATCGTTTTATTGCAAATATACCAAATTTTCTTTAATTTGCAAAATATCAATTTTATTAGCTATAATTTGCAGCAAAAAAAAATCATATTTTGTCTAAAATAGTTACATGTTTATATTGACGAAACATTAACACACCCAATTTACGAATCTGAGTGGATACAATGTAATTAATCACATTCAAATTACAATGGCTTCTTTATAAAAAAAAAACTGTAATCTCCGTACAAATTTGATTCTATATTTTTATTCTGGGTTAAAAAACAGTCGAATCTGATATTTGTATTGTTGCGTGTTTTTTGTATGTTATCGTTTGCACAAATTGTTTTGTAAGTTTAAAATTGTGTACACAGACCTCCGCTGAGACCCCATCTTTACTATATCGTTACTCATACTACTATAGTATTAAGTAAATTTAATATTATTCTCTACTTGGTATTAAGCTTCAGAGTAATATTACTATAATATTCATAACGAAAATTGACAAATGTTGCTTATGTTAACCAATTTGCATAAACAGTTCTGCAAAATACATCTAGATATTATTGTTTCGGTCGGCAATACATAAGCCATTTGATCAATCGTAAAAAAACCATTGAAGCAGCCAGTACAACTATTTTTGCAATTATTTGGTAAGTAATATACGAAACTGTTTTTTTATATTTTCTAAATGTAGAATGTATTAAATGTTACAAAATAATAATTTTAAATACAATTACTTAAAAAAAACACTTATAGACTATTTAAATGATATTTTTTAAAATTATTTTAATATATTTTTTAACAAAGAACTTTGAATAATTTGTTATCTAGGTAATTATTTAGTATATTTTATTAGAATGATGCAAAACTCTTGTTATAACTACGCATTGCATAGTAAGCATAGTACTTATCAAAGCGTTTATGTGAAAGTGATTTTGTCCTAGTAAGCTTGTACAGTGGGGTCGAGGCATAATGTGACCAAAGCAATAGGTACGGAGAGGTTACAGGTCTACAGGAATTATTTTTTAACAAAAGTGACAGAACCACTTTCAAATAAACACTATAAGCACTTTGATTTGTTTTTGTACAAAAATAAATCTTATATGCGTTATAAAAGTTGAAAAAAAAATATCAAAACAGATACTTCTTTCCTATGGTAATATTTATTTAAACATTTTAGTCAAAAATTACCTATACAATGCGCCTTGATAAATTCTAGTTTTGAGGCCTCTTAAGTACTTTAAAAAACGTTATCAAAAACTTGTTATCGACCATTCAACATTTTTAGTACACCAGTCTCAATTTAAAAGTTATTGAAGTGCATGAGTAGTGTTATAAATGCCGGTTCTGGGCATCAAAGGGATGCCGCCAACAATTAAAAACCCATTAAAACTACAATGTATTTATATATGCATGCCGGTTCTGGGCATCACAGGGATGCCGCCAGCCGGTTCTAGGCATCAAAGATGCCGCCGCACAGTGTTTTCAATCTTATCGTAGCCGGCCAAAAATAGAATTTTACTATAATCTGATATTATTTTTAAGTATAAGTATCGTACAGTTCATAAGTTTTAGAAAGCTAAATTACCACTCGCTAACGTTTTATCGACTTTTATACTACACGTATACTGCATAACTATGTCACAAAAATGTAGAAATCGTTCATTTCTTCTTTGGAAATACTCATTGGACGTTGTGAGATTATTGACCATACTAGAATTTTATTTTTATTTTTCAAAAAATGGAGATCAATATAATTGGTAAGTATTGACTAAAATTACGATTTTGAGCGACGCGGTGCAGATATTAGTATTATTTATGAAAGGGTAATTATTTATATTATGTAAAACGCAGTATTAAAACCTATGTTTCTTAAATCAAATAGCATGGCAAAAAAAAAATTAGGGATTATTAGAGGTTGTTACTTAATATGGTCATGTTCTAAATTTTCTCCTCTATAAAATCGATTAAATTAGAAATGCCGCATCTCGCTGCTTTTTTGCTAATTTTTAATTAAAATTTGCAATTAAACTCTTAATTGCAGAACACTTTGAATTTAAACAACTCATTTTAACTACATTTTAACAACTCACTTTTTTTTTATCTTCGATGTTTCTTTTTTTTTTTTATTAAATATAATAGTAATAATATTTAATTCAAATTATTATAACTTTCACAGTAAAAATATTGCATTCTATGCATTATGTTAATATAATTTATTTACATTAACGTTCTCTAGTTTGTACAATATTTATTTTCTATTCTATCGTGAATAATTAACTGTAATTTTGTTAATAAAATTAGTATGTCATTATTTTTATTCATATTAGTACAATTTTATATCATTAACGAATTTTGACCAGCTAAAATAGCAATTGAAAACACTGTGCGCCGTCAATTAAAAACCCATTATCACAACAGTGTAGTCACATATGCATGGCGGTTCTAGGCATCAAAGGAAGCCGCGGGCAATTAAAAACCCATCAAAATTGCAATGTTATCACAGGTACTTGCCGCGGGCACTTAAAATTCCAATGTTATCACAGGTGCATGCCGCGGGCAATTAAAAACCTATTAAAATTCCAATGTTATCAATGGAAAGTGCTGACGTGTATAATTTTTTTGCAAAAATTGACGTCACACGAGTGTACTTATGCTGCCGTCATATTGACTGCCGTCGTATCCTCGCGGTGACGTCAAATCGGAATATTATCATACTCTTATCCCACACAGATTTATGACCTAACCTAACGGGAAAAAAATGTTTTATGAGTAACCAAAAGGCAAACGTGTGACATGTTTATCATTGCTGCGCGCGTGTAATCTCTTCTATATGGTACACTCACATTCGTGTGTGATAAGATTGTGTTATCTTTTTAATGGTTATAATATATTGGGTTTTTCATAAATTAAATTTTAGTTTAGTGTGAGTAGTGAGTCAAGATGGACTTGTCAAAAAAATCGATAAACAACTTGAAAGATTATTTATAACGTTTCCAGAACAAAACACGTTTTTCAAAAGAGTAGCAAAAATGTCTAGAAAATATTCAATTATGAAAAACATGTCCCAGCAATATGATTTTTTTACAGCAGATTTCGACGGTAAATATTCGAAATGTATTTGTAATTCTACCGGAGAGGAACAAATCGATGGACCGTGTCCATGTTCAATCATCGTAAGTATATACAATGATCTTCAAGAGGAGATAAACACAATTATGAGTGGGGAACTGGTATGATGTTGGTAACAAAAATAAAATAATCTCGAAATGAATATTAGTTGTCAAATAAGTGTACGGAAAATGAGAGTCAGTAGTCTACAGCAGTTCGTCAAGATGGCAAGCCAACAGAAACAGCAGCAACAACAACACTCAGATTACTTAATCGACACTTCAGTGTATGATATCGATTCTCTAACACACTTGCACATTGGACTGGACTCTAGAGATTTATTTTGGCCGAAAATTGTAATTGTCGGTGGAATCGATCAGATTGCTGTAAATATACAATTTTTACAACGATTATATGCAATTTATCCATACTTCTCATCACTATCCGGGAGCTTGGACGGTATAGTTATATTGCAAGATGAGCAAACTACCGTGCGAGTACTAGAAGCATACACAAGTAAAATTTACATGGTGATTGAGACACAATCATATATGAACCATATAACGGCTACAATGTGTCCAATCCGGAAAATAGGCATTTCGCTGACTCTCGAAATGGCAAAGCGGATGTATAAATTAAAGAATAAAATATTTGATAACGTATACCGAAAGTTGATACTTACAAGACCACGGATCGTACGAGAAATAAAAATGATAATGAAACATGTTGTCAACAACATTGATAATGATACTGACAAACTGACAATGCCAAAAAATAAAATTAACGAGTGTATGATATATTTTCATGAAATCATAAACACCGAGTAGGTATATGGAGAAATGTTTGGATTTCGCTTCAAGAATCATTTTTGTAAAAAACAGTCCTAGAATAAAGGTATTAATTTTTTGTAAACGATGAAAAATCTTACTTCTTATAATTTGCTAAATCTTATAATTTGTTTGCAGGGTAAATATTTCAACATATTTGCCGATTTGGATCTGATAAGATATTATTATTTAAACAAAATATATATACAATTATAATTTCCTAACTTCTCCACTAAATGCGTTGTACTCCATCTGACAGTCGTGTATAATAACACAGTACAATGAAGTGTTTTGTGGAAAAGCTTTGGCGCATTCAAAGTCTATACGTAAGTCAACCGTAGACGATTTAACAGTGTCATTCTGTTTCGAACAGTCAATGACTATGATTGGTCCAAGATTCTTGTAGTGGACACGGTCCAGTAAAGGTTGAGGATTGGTACGTCCATAGTATATTGTTTGAAAACGAGTGTACGCATTGTACATTGAAGTGTGTTTGTCAGCTTCAAAATCAGCATTGTAGTTTTCGTACGGATACTCGTCAGAGTTCAAGTAAGCCTTGACATTGCACAGTGTACAGTGATGAAAGTCCGACTGAGATAGTATGGAATGTTCTTTGCCCAGTGCTATTAGCAAATACCGTGGTTTCTCAACGTTTGAAAACGTTCGTACCGACCATGTGTGATGAGTGGTTTGAGGTACCAAAGGATACACCGCAATGACCCAGTGTTGATATTCCAAAGGCAACCACCGCTTTCCGTCCAGAATACGCATTAGACCCAATTCTGTTTTCACATTGGGTTCAAAGTATTTCACGATCCATTTGATTTTAGTAATTTTCACTGTGGTATGTTTGAGTAAGTCAACGTTTGCCGGGGTATTCACTTCAGTCTTCATGCTCTCATCCGGTTGTATCAACTCTATGGCTTCAATGTCTCGGCTCGATCGGATGAGCACAAGTGATTGTGTACAGTTGATCAGAACACGACGGAACCGTTCGAAAAAGCCCATGCAAGCCGATAGTGCAACAAACTCTGTCGTGTCCATCAGGTCTCGACTGGTCTGGTTGTCATTGATGTGTTTCCATCCGGCCGGTTGCATCCGTGTGATATCGCTGGGAGTAAAAGAACAAAATCCTTTGATTGTAGTCACTACTCCGACGTTTTTAACCTTGTCAATCTCCTTGCCGTGAACTTCGTACCGGATCTCATCAAACAAATGCATGAGTCCGTTCTGGGTAAGCATCATTTCGCCCGAAGCAGCCGCAGGCGGCAGGTTTATCCAAGTACCCTTCAATTTGCAAGTAACTTTCGACGGGCACAGTAAACTTTTTCTTATTGAGCACTTCGATACGAATCTCATCATTGTTCTCGTACGCATTGTTGAAACTCTGATGTTCCAGATAGTATTTACGTTTGATACTATCATCGTGATGATATTTTTCCATTACGTTTAAATAGTCAGCCATGTTTTGATAATGTATTGAGGATACGACAACCCAAACGTTTCAAAAATATAATACTCTTGTGAGAGTGTTTTACTGTTACGACGATGAGGACGACGACAACGATGACGTATCTGCTTAGGTAAACGACGATTGATCCTCTTGGTTGTCTGCGACCGATTGATTCGCTTTGACCTCGACGATGTCGACGACAGCTTTTTTGGCATACAAACCTGGCAATAATAAGTTATTTATGTAATAATATTAAATGAAATTAGTGAACTATTTATTTTTTGTATAACTATTTATTTTTCAAATAATCAAAATTTATAAATTATAAAAATATTAAACAATTTTCTTAACCAATTAAGTTGTAAATTATTTGCTTGCAAAAATGATCATATTTGTAATACAAATTTGTATAAGGAAATCATATATTTAAATATTGGTATACGGATGGTGCCCGGCGCCCGCAGTAATTACATGTACGAAATATACAAAATAATTCCGTACACAAACGATTTTGTATTTAATTTAATTGAAATTAATTAACTACTTATTGAATGTGCTACTTAAAAAGGTTATTTTATTAATTAACAGTTATAAACATGTGATAAGATTATAATTCCCATAAAGATGGCGGAAAATGGTAATTTAAGTTATCTTTATTACCTGCATGCACACTTATCAATCTAGTTTATTATATATATATATCTTTAGACATAAGTGATGTGATAATAGATAAATTGTAATAGTTAAGTTGTAAGTGACAAATGATAAGACATAGAAGATATGTTATAAGAGATAATATATCTATTATTCAATGTTTTTCCTAATAATTTAATTAATATAGATACTTATGTAATTGTAATAACTATAGTAAAAATAATACTAATACTAATAATGATAACAATGATGTTGTTGATAATGATAACAATTATAATAATTATTAATTCTATTAGTATTATTTTAATAATTATA